>NC_090659.1:40802832-41109165 GCF_013368605.1 Nyctibius grandis
CAACAGATAACCAGTCTTGTTCTGGAAACTGACTAAAAGACTCCCAGTATCCCCCACCTCCCTGTTATGTATTTCCAAATAATATGCAAGCAATATTGGCCTAGGAACGTTTCTGTCACTATGGCAATACTAATAAATTAATTATGCCAGAGACTGTTCCCTGGCACTGAGAGAAAGCAGCACAGAACAGCCTGTGACAACATGATTACTGCAGTTATATACTACATATAACTGTAGTTCTCACTGTAGTTATTCTCCTAACCTCCACAACAGAAGGAGCCGTGTCCAAAAAGCCTTGTGGGGAGAGACCACAGCCCATGCCAAATCCCAACCTATGGACAGGATTTATTTGGGAAAGTGTTAAGTCCACATGCAAAAGCATGCCAAGGACCATTCTAACAATTCGGCCATGTGGCCCCGTCAAGTTCTCATCCCTGCAAATATCATGTGGTACTGCTTAATTTACAGGGACTTCCAACTCAACAGTGCCTAAAACAATAGGATCTTGTTGAGAAAGTCTGTAGCAGCTTTAGAGTGAATTAATTGATAACAGCAATAAAAGCTTCGATAACAGAAGTTTTGGGGTGTTAAGTCTATCATCATGTTGTGTCTCATTCTACATGCAACATCAGTGTAAGTATCACATGTAGAAAGATCTATAAACATGACCCTTTAAATACATCTAACGACAGTCAACCAATTTCTGGTCAAAATGCAAACACTTCTTTTAAACACAACTTCTGCACAGGAAGCCTCACATAATAGATTGCTGGAAGATGGGAAGGTGTATCAGGGAAGTTACAGAATCACAGAGTAATTAAAGCTGGAAAGGACTTTTTAAGATCACCTAGTCCAACCTCCTTCTCAAGCAGGGTCACCTATAGCAGGTTGTCCAGGACAGTGTCCACCTGGGTTTTGAATACCTTCAAGGATGAAGACTCCACAACTTCTCTAGGCAACTTGTTCCAGTGTTTGACCACCCTCACAGAAAAGAAGTGTTTTCTTTTGCTTGGATGGAATTCCATGTACTCTAATTTGGGCCCACTTCCTCTTTCCTGCCTGGGTTCCTCTTCTTCATTGCCTCCCATCAGGTATTTATACACATTGATAAGATCCCCCTGAGACTTCTCCATGCTGAAGAGTCACAGCTCTCTCAGCCTTTCCTCATATGACATCTTTGTGGTTCTGCACTGGACTCACTCCAGTAAGTCCATGTCTCTCTTGTACTGGGCAGCCCCAAACTGGACCCAGCGTTCTGTATGCGGCCTCACCAGTGCTGAGCAGAGAGGAAGAATCACCTCCCTCGACCAGCTGGCAATACTCTTCATAATGCAGCCCTGGATGCTGTTGGCCTTCTTTGACACGAGAGCACCCTCCTGGCTTATTGTCAGCTTGGTGTCCAGAGGATCCCTGGGTCCTCTTCTGCCACGTAGCTTTCCAGCTGGTCAGCCCCCAGCCTGTACTGGTGCATAGGGGTGTTCCTTCCTACATGCAGGACCTTGCATTTTCCCTTCTTGAACTTCATGAGGTTCCTGTCTGCCCATTTCTCCAGTCTGTCAAGATCCCTCTAAATAGCATCACATCCAACTAGTGTACCAACTACTCCTCACAGTATTTTTTATGTTCTGAAAACTTGCTGAGAGTGCACTCTGCCTCATCCTCCAGGTCATTAATGCAGATGTTCTACAATACCGGACGCAGTATTGACCCCTGGAGTACTACATTAGTGACTGGCCTCCAACTGAATTTGTGCCACTGATCACAACCCACTGGGCTTAGCCATTCAGCCATTTTCCCATCCACCTCACCTATTTAATACTTCATCTGCTTGTCTATGAGGATGTTATGAGAGTCTGTCAAAAGCCTCACTAAAGTAAAAGTAAACATCTACTGCTCTCCAACCATCAAGCCAGTCATGTCACTGTAGAAGGCTATCAGATTGGTTAAGTATTATTTCCTCTCGATACATCCATGCTAACTGTTCTGGATCACCTCTTGTCCTTTGTGTATATGGAAATGATTTCCAGGATTAGTTGCTCCATCACCTTCCCAGGAGTCAAGGTGAGACTGACCAGCCTGTAGTACACCAGATCTTCCTCCTTGCCCTTCTGGAAGACAGGAGTGACATTTGTTTTTCTCTCACTGTCAAGAACATTCTCCAGTTCCCATGACCTTTCAAAGATAACTAAGTGGCCTCACAATGACATAAGCAAGTTCCCTCAGCACTCGTGGATGCAAACTATCAGGCCCCACAGACTTGTCTACATCCAGTTTGTTTAAGTGATGCCTAACTTGATCATCCCCTACTAAGGCCAAGTCATCTTTGTTCCAGACTCTCCCACTGGACTTAGGGGCCTGGGATTCCTAAAGCCTAGTGTTATTAGAAAAGACTGAGGTGAAGAGGGTATTGAGTACCTCAGACTTTTCTGTGTCCTCTGTGGCCCTGGACCATTTAGCAGTGGGCCCAAATTTTCCTTAGTCTTTCCTTTACTGCTGATGCACTTGTAAAAAACATTTTTGTTGCCCTTTCAAATCCCTAGCCAAATTCAACTTCAGGTGGGCTTTGGCTTTCCTGACCCCATCCCTGCACAACTGGACAATGTCTCTTTATTCTTCCTGGGTCACCTGTCCCTGCTTCCAGCTTTTGTACATTTCTTTTTTATGTCTGAGTTTATTCAGGAGCTCCTTGTTCACCTCCATGCAGGCTGTCTGCTTGTTGGGATGGACGAAACTAGAGCTTGGAGAAGATGAACCTTGAAGATCAACCAGCTCTCTTGGACTGCTCTTCTCTCCAGGGCCATGGGATACCATGTGATTCTTCCAAGCGGATCCCTAAACAGGCCAAAGCCTGCTTTCCTGAAGTCTAAGGCTGTGATCCTGTTTCTTGCCCTGCTCCCTCCCTTCAGGCTCCTGAACTCCACCATCTCATGGTCACTGCAGTCAAGGCTCCTCCTGACCTTCACATCCCCAACTGGCCTTTCTTTGTTTGTAAGTATAACATCCAGTAAAGCATCTCCTCTCATAGGCTCCACAATCACCTGTGCCACAAAATTGTTGCTTCATGTTGCACACCAGGAGGTATCATGGTGGGTCACGTCCCCTATGAGGACCAGTGCATGTGAATGTGAAGCTATTTCCAGTTGTCTGAAGGTCTCATCTACTTCTTCCTGATCAGGTGGCCTGTAGAAGACACTACAGCATCACCCATCTTGGTTTACCTGCCAATCCTGACTCACAAGCTCTGAGCTGGCTCATGCCCCCATCCCCACATCAGAGCTCCTTGCTTCCCAGCTACTGTTTCAGATAAAGGACGACTCCCCTTCCTCGCCTGTCCTTCCCAAAGAGTCTGTGTCCCTCCACTGCAGCACTCCAGTTGTGTGATCTGTCCCAACACATCTCCGTGACACCATTCAGGTTATAGCCCTGTAACTGCACACATACACGCACATTCTTCCTGTTTGTTTCCCATGCTGTGGGAGTTAGTGGGGGGGCATTTCAGAGATGCACCCAAGCGTGCTGATTCCCCAGAAAGGGCATGAGAGCTTCCCACATAAGGGCTGTCCCGCAGGCACTTTCTTTTTTACGTTCCTACACATCAGCTGATTCTACTTCAGCCTTGTGTTGTTGACTGCCACGGCCTTTCTGTTCCCATCACCCCAGGCCCTTGGTATGCCTGCCACATCCACCACTTCGACTGTTGAGGAATCTCCCCCATCTTTTCTACTTTAAAGCTTTTATTACCAGGTTGGCCAGCCAAGTTCTCTTTGACTCCTTCCCTAAGCATCTGCTGCTAGCCACTGTCCAGTGTCAGACGCAAGCATACGGGTTGGATGGACTTCTGGTCTGAGCAGCGAAGTTGTAGTTACTTAGATGTACAGATCTGCATTATAAAGAAATAATATTTTCCTAGGCAAAACCCAAAGTTTATATTGCAAAAATCTGTCTCATACCAAATTAAAAAATGACTAATTTATAACCCTGATTACTTTTTCCTATGAGGCTTTACTATGCATATGCTAAACATGGGAACAAGCAGATACTCTCTGCTGTTCTGCTAAATGCCTTTGAGAACCTTTAATGAAAACAGAGATTTCATGCTTCTGCTCACAGGGGTTGGGTAATAAAAGTACTGAGGTTAAACAAAAATATTTACTCGTTATTTCTGAATACAGCCTTACTGCAAATGCAAAGTATTATAGTATGTAATAACACCTGCATTTCTAACCTTAGATACACATTTTTAAAATAGCTTGCATTACTCTGTATGCACCAAATAACACAGCTCAAAGTACTTTTACAAAAGAAACGGAACTGATTGGAACAAGCCACATAATACAGATTAAATACAAGTGTATGAGCAAAGCATTGCTGCTCGTTATAGGCCAAACAAGGTTTTATAAGTAGTTAGTTTTACAGTTAACTACCTCAAAGAAAGGCCATACCTCTTGTATATATACTTTTGTATGTAAATGAACATAAATCAGATATGGGATATATGACTTAATTTCCCAAAAACTGTATCCTCTAAGGAAAGACACGATGCTGGCAACAAAAAGTAACAGTGTGTGTAAGCCGTTTAGCCATTAGCTATATACTTGGATACAGAAAAAAATAACTATTATTACTATTATTCATGTTTACCTCGATTAAGATATGCTTGACTACAGGTCAAGATTTTTCAGATGTCTAGGGATGAGTGCTTCTTTTCTTTTCTTAGGCTAAACACTAAACATGTCACACTTTCACAAGCTTTGAACCACCCTCTTTGAGGCTTTATAGCACACATGCAAAATTAGTGGTTACTTTAAAAAAGTCTTATCAAATGTGAAAAATGAAGAAACAATAAAGTGTTTGGGGTAAAAAAAAGACTTATACAACATTGATTCTGAAAAAAATGTTTTGGGGGTATATGTGGAATAAATCATTGAATTATAAGCAATTTTGCATGAGAAATGAAAACCAATATCTTTTAACGCAACTCAGTAGAAGGGTTATTAAAATAAACTATGGTCTGTTGCAAGGCAATTAATTTTTATAACTTTGTTTTAATCATTTCAGACTCCTCCCTTGCCTTCAGTCTAAAAGGTGGGGTTTTCTTCCACTTCACTGAATGGGAAAATAATTATTTAATCTCCAAAAAGAACTTCCAAAGAAATATGTTGAAGACCAAGTGCTTATCTATAGCAAAGAAGGTTTCTCTAGTGGTCAGAACAGATCTTATTGCATTTTCACATTCACTACACGTGGACAACACTGATTTTTCTAGATTTATCAGTATCCATAAAAAGTGACACAGCTGCTCTCTGCTTCATAATATTCCCCATAGGAGAGTATAAAAGAGAGGGCAACTGAGATGCAGTCCTTCTGTTCCCCCACAAACCAAAGTCCTGGAAAGCAATGAGCCGGTCCCGCTTTATCTGCTGTGGATTTTGGTACAGATTTTTATTTTGGTAAAGTGTTGTCCTGAGGATTAACAGGAGAGAAGCTAAAAACTCAAGGTCACCAGAGAAGAAAGGTACCTGGGGGTCGGACTGAACTCACCCCTGCCCAGGAGAAGCAGTCTCACGGACTGGAAAAAAACAGCTTTTTCCTCAGCTTCTCAGGGTCTGGGCACCAAGCAAGCTCCCACGGTACCAGAGGAAGACTGATGGTTACCTGCTTAGCATAAGGCTGCACTGTAAAGTCTATCAGTTATGTCTCATCAAAACGTTATCCACAGGCAAGCTGAAGTGAGGCCAAATGACTCATCTGACAAGTGTACTTGGTCCCACCTCTGCTTCAGTGAGCATTTCATTCACATTTATGCAACATGAAAACAGTGCCATCATGACCAGGAATGATGAGTGCTGGGTGATCTTGTATGGGAAACAGGAATCGTGGGCTTACCTCACCAGGCAGAGGACAGAACTGGCCAACATGAAGGCATGAATCACTTTGAAAAGCAAATGCAGTTTCCCGTCTTCAGGCAGTTTTGTGAATTTAGCTCTGAACAGGCTATTTCGTGTAGAAGAAAGTGAATTTTGGAGTACTTTTTGTTCCAGTCAGGGAACAAACAGGAAGAGAAGAAACAGTAACATACATTATGTTTTATTTGATCCAAAATAGCAACCAAGCTGAAAAAACAATTATTCACGGAATATAGCTGCAAGTTCTCATGGAGCCTGTCAACTATAAGAAAATATATGAGACTCTCCCATGCAGAAAAAACTACTACATCCCTAGAGAGTATTTCCATCAGAACACAGGTCAGGCTAAAAATTTGAGTCCATCATTAAGAACAACTATCCACAAAAGTGAAGACCTGAGTAGTGAGCTGTGAGAAGCCTGAAACCTATACAGTTTGCAGCCAGCACGCTCAGGTGCTGTGGGAAGCCTGACTGCTGCATTGCAGAGCGCAGGTTTAATTTGCTCAGCCTCACATCAGCCTAAGCTTGGTGCTGCCATAGCAAGATTTGTACTGGTACCCGAGCCAGCTCATTTAAGGCTGACTGGGATACGCTGACCACAGGATTCACAGCAACTATTGCCATGACCGCAGTGCAGGCAGATCCCTGTTTTTTGACCAGGTCTTTTTTCTTCATGAATCACGACTGAGACCCCAGTCCAGCAAAATGACCCCATAACACACTTAGCTAAGAGAAGTGCATAGAGATCCCCATAATGAACTCAGCAGACCTAATTAAGCAAGTAGGTGCTCAATTATTTGCAGTTTGGGTTCTACTATGGGGCTGGCAGGACATCCATTCACATCCATAAACATTTAAGTGTGGTTGATTACAGAATGAAGCCAGAAAGGCTACAGGCAGCCAGCTTACAATTCACAAAAACCCAAAACACACTTTGACTATTATCTCTGATTAAAAAGTAAAATTTAAAATGCCTCAGTGACAGTTATGGACAAACATCACAATACCAAGCCCTTTTCTACAAACTAGAGAAGGATATTTTCAAGCTGAAGTGGCTGACAAAAAAATGAAAGCACGGAGAAGAAAAGATGGGGAAAAAAAATCAACTGTTATTCTAGGAGTCATGAGGCACTGCAATAGCACAACTCATGGGAGAGATAGTAAAATACAACAAGTGCTTTTGTGTGATCTCTGTTGGTGCAAATCAGTGGGACTCTGCTGACATTAATGAAGCTAAGGTGACTTACGGCAGAGAATCTGGCTCTTTATTTGCTATGATGATAACTGATGTCTAAATTCAACAACAGAAATTAAACAATTATAATTAAATGTCTATAATAACATACAACACAAATGTAGTCTGTGCAGGACAGCTGTATTGTATTCATCTTGTGGCCTCATATTGCCAGTGGCACTGGTATACATAACTAAAATATTAATAACACCTCTGTGAAAGGTAGCAACACAGCATGAAATGAATACTTTAGAACTAATTACTAGTAGTCACATTTCAGGGCAACTGAATAATATCATTTTATAAGACAATTTTTGATTCATTTACTAAGAATTGCAATATTTAACTCATCTCATGCCACTCCTGAACTCTCACGATGTTTTAATAATGTAGACTATATATCTGCTTATAACACACAGCTATGTGTTTTGGGCATTTGAGAAGCTTAAATATTGACATTCATGTTGCAGACCTAATGCTCGTATCCATTTCACAGATATAAATAAAGAGAATTTATAAGCAAAAAAATTGATAATAAAATCAGACAACATCCAGACCAAACTTTAAGGAAAGAAATTCTGCAGAACTGTAGCAAGGATTGTCAGAGGTCATAAGCAGATCATGAGTCAATGCCACAGTGTTACAGAAAAATTAGAGATGTCATTTGTTATTTCCTCTGTCCTCCATCTTCCCACATCCTGACTCTTTGTCAGGTCAATTCTTTTCCGCCTAATCCTCCTCCTCTCCTGTTTCCTGATGACTTTCTTGCACTCAGATAATCCAAGTGTTGCCATTCACACTAGTTCCTCCTCAAATTGTATTGTCCCTACACTTCCCTAGCTTCCTCCTCAGCTCTCCATTCTGATGCTTAGCAGTCATTATTGGCATACTTCTTTTTAGCCATGCAATGTTTGGACACGCTGCGTGGATGCTTTTTTTTGAGATTTCACTTTCTGCACTCTATTCGGTATAGCAATTTCTAAAATTTTCAGAAGGCTCTTAACATGGTAGGATTTCACAGCAACATCAGAAATTACGTCCCTGCCTAAAAGGTGATTTGTGGGTGACCTTTCAAACATCTGTCTCAAAGACTAGAAACCAAAATTTGCAATGATCTTTGGTAAAACAACTTCTGTTTTTCCAAGAAAGGGATGATGTTTTTCAAAATACTAATTAGGTCTTGGAAAAGCGAGCGGAACAAAAAATTTCAGCTCAGTCAAGGAAAGCACGGTAAAGTTACAAATAGCTAAAAAGGGTCTGCAGGTGAGAGGTATTCAGCAGTCCTTGTAAAGAGAATGAGACCAAGCAGAAGCTGGTAATTCCATTCCAATTTTTCTGAGATTTTGTAATGTGCATAATGCCATGTATCTTTTCAAAAATCTACATTACCTGGCTTAGGTAGCGATCTTCATTTGCTGGAGAGAAAGCACATATAAATAAAAATATTACAGTCCCTGAAGTACTGTTATAAAGTATTAAAATACAATAGTGATAATGCAAAATATTAGAATCCAAACACCATAGAAAAAAGGAGACCAAAACCTTTCTTCTAACTCATGACATATTGTGCCACCTTTTTTTTTCCCAAAGTTTGATGGCTATGGACAGAATTTGGAACTGACACCTCCTGGTACTACACAGTAAATCCAGTAATTTCACTTTTCATAATGGATCATTTTTATTTTCTTTTTTTAATGGGCAGAAAGATTGAGGTTCACCTAATCGATCGTGAAATACTACTGGGCATGTCAAGAGAAACAGCTGGCTGTGACACACAGCAGAGTGAGAAGTGCCAAAAGTTACAGAGAGCACGGTGAGGGCTGGCTAGGTTTCATGGGCAGGTGAAGGGGAGCCATGTGAAAGATGACCATGTTGGAGGGGAGTCCTGCCAACCCTTGGGAATCTGAACTTGCATGGCCAACAGTGCCACGGCCGAGGGGACTGTATTGGTCTTACTATGTATGGCTGATGGTATCTAGGTGACAGTATCACGAACACCAAATTTAGGTACAGATGTCACAGAAGTGGAACCAATGGGGAAAAGTAATGAGGAGTTTAACCGGGAAGAAACAAAGGTGGTGAAAAGAAGGGATGAAGGTAGATGGGTAAGAAGAAGTGTGGGACAATGGAGAGAAGAGGGAATCAAAGGGATTGGTTGCACAGACGCAAGTTGGTGGCCAGCATGTTTGTCCAGTCAGGCGCTTCGCCTGATCACCCGTCTGTCCTGTCTTCTGATTAAACTCTAAACCTAATTATTTTCTGTGGGAGTGTGCTTCCACACTGTGCATAAGAGCACCTGTGTGTGAGAGAGACAGACAGAAAGACAGATAAGATTAGCAACTTCCAATTCAGACCAGGCGGCAGGTAGGATAGGAGGTCTGTGACTCAGCTACCAGAAAGACCATTGATCTGAGGCCAGAGACCAGGGACTAAGAGTCTGCTATGCAGAGACCACAGGTGTGGATCAGCTATTGGACAGACCCACTTGTGCACATACATGGGGTGTGTGCACGTGTCTGTGTGATCCGATAGCAAACTCCAAGCCCGATTTGCTGATGTATAAGAACAGGATCCGGCCACTTGTACTCTTCACATTTATGTGCGTGCTGTTTATGATGATGTAGTGCCCGTAAAGGTGCTGGTTGCCTGTATGTGTGACACTGGTGGTTGGCTGTGTGTGTACATAGTGTGTGTGCATAGTGTGTGTGCACAGCTGCAAAGCCAGGTTGAAAGGCTTCAAGCCGAAGTAGAAAGGCTTAGGAGCATTCGGGAGGCTGAAATGGAGATAGACTGGTGGAGCCAGGCTCTGCCCTCCCTGCAACAAAAATGGGAGCACCTGCCGGAGAGCTCCCAGGATCGAGGGACCCCTGTACTCTGCCCCTCTCAGGTGGAAAACAATAACGTAGAGGAGAAGAGTGAGTGGAGACAAGTCTATGGCCGTGGCAAAAGGCGAGTGCCCTCCTTGCCTACCTTGCCTCCACAGGTGCCTCTGAGCAATAGATATGAAGCCCTAGTGGAATACAGCCGGTCCAATGGGGATGTGGTGGAGAGGCAACCTATATCAGAGGTCCCACCACAGTCAGAAAAACCTGACGGGCGTATAGCTACCTCCTCCACAAGGAAGAAGAGAAGAGTTTTAGTGGTTGGAGACTCCTTCCTAAAGGGATCTGAGGGCCCAATATGCAGAGCTGACCCCCATCACAGGGAGGTCTGCAGCCTGCCTGGAGCCCGAATCAGGGATATCACCAGGCAACTCCCCAACCTGGTGAAGGCCACAGACTACTACCCCCTGCTCATCTTCCAGACAGGTGGGGAAGAAGCTGCATCCCGTAGTCTGAGGGGGATGAAGAAAGACTACAAGGCCCTAGGACGGTTGGTGAAAGAGTCTGGGGCGCAAGTTGTTTTCTCCTCCCTCCTTCCATTTTCAGGTGATGACGTGGGATGGAACAGTAGGATTCTCTCTATTAACGCCTGGCTACGAGACTGGTGCTACAGGCAGGGCTTTGGGTTCTTTGATAATGGCTGGTTTTATAAGACACCAGGCGTGACAGTGATACATGGGAAAGGTTTATGTCGTAGGGGCAAAAGGGTTCTGGGACAGGAATTAGCAGGGCTCATTCGGAGAGCTTTAAACTAGATTCAAAGGGGGATGGGGTGGTAGCTGGGCTTGCACCACTGGGGCAATGCTCTAGTGTTGAGGTAGACCAGGAGGCCCCCCATCCCCCTGGGGTGAAGTCAGGGGGTGAATCTGGGATGAAATCGGTGTGCCCAGCTCGCTCCCTGAAATGCCTGTACACCAATGCACGCAGCATGGGGAATAAGCAGGAGGAGTTAGAAATCCGTGTTCGGTCGGGGGGCTATGATCTAGTGGCAATTACAGAGACTTGGTGGGACGCCTCGCATGACTGGAATGTGGTCATGGATGGCTATGTCCTGTTCAGGAAAGACAGGCCGCTAAGGAGAGGTGGTGGAGTTGCTCTTTATGTGAGTGAGCAGCTAGAATGTATTGAGTTCTGTCCAGGGGCGGATCAGGAGCGAGTTGAGAGTTTGTGGGTGCGAATTAAGGGGCAGGCTGGCAGGGGTGATACTGTTGTGGGTGTCTATTACAGGCCACCGGATCAGGATGAGGACGGTGATGAGGCCTTCTACAGGCAGCTGAGAGCAGTCTCGCAATTACAGGGCCTGGTTGTTGTGGGGGATTTCAACTACCCTGATATTTGCTGGGAGGCCTACTCAGCCAGCCATCCTCAGTCCAGGAGGTTCCTCCAGTGCATTGATGATAACTTTCTGATGCAAATGGTGGATGAGCCAACTAGGAGAGGAGCGCTGCTGGATCTGATCCTCACGAACAACGAGGGTCTGGTTGAAGAGGTGAAGGTTGAGGGCAGCCTTGGTTGTAGCAACCATGAGATGGTAGAGTTCAGGATCTCATGTGGCAGGAACAGAATAGCTAGCAGAATCACAACCCTGGACTTCAGGAGGGCCAACTTTGGCCTTTTCAAGCAATTGCTAGGGGAAATCCCATGGGACAGGGTACTAGAAGGTAAGGGGGCCCAAGATAGTTGGTTAGCGTTCAAGGACTGCTTCTTCCGAGCTCAAGATCAGAGCATCCCAACAAGTAGGAAGTCAAGGAAGGGTACCAAGAGACCTGCATGGTTGAACAGGGAACTGCTGGGCAAACTCAAGTGGAAGAAGAAGGTGTACAGATCGTGGAAGGAGGGGCTGGCCACTTGGGAGGAATGTAAGTCTGTTGTCAGAGGATGTAGGGAGGCAACTAGGAAAGCTAAGGCCTCCTTGGAATTAAACCTTGCAAGAGAGGTCAAGGACAACAGAAAGGGCTTCTTCAAATACATTGCAGGTAAAGCCAACACTAGAGGCAATGTAGGCCCACTGATGAATGAGGTGGGGGTCCTGGAGACAGAGGATAAAAAGAAGGCGGAGTTACTGAATGCCTTCTTTGCCTCTGTCTATACTGTTGGAGGCTGTCCTGAGGAGCCCTGGACCCCTGCGACCTCAGAAGAAGTCAAGATAGAGGAGGAATCTGTCTTGGTTGATGAGGGCTGGGTGAGGGACCAATTAAGCAACCTGGACGTCCATAAATCCATGGGCCCTGATGGGATGCACCCGCGGGTGCTGAGGGAGCTGGCGGAAGTCATTGCTAGGCCACTCTCCATCATCTTTGCTAAGTCGTGGGCAACGGGAGAGGTGCCTGAGGACTGGAGGAAAGTGAATGTCACTCCAGTCTTCAAAAAGGGCAGGAAGGAGGACCCGGGGAACTATAGACCGGTCAGCCTCACCTCCATCCCCGGAAAGGTGATGGAACAACTTGTCCTTGGTGCTGTCTCTAGGCACATCAAGGATAGGGGGATAATTAGGGGCACTCAGCATGGCTTCACCAACGGGAAGTCTTGCTCAACCAACTTGATAGCCTTTTATGAGGATGTTACCCGGTGGATAGATGATGGTAAAGCTGTGGATGTGGTCTATCTCGATTTCAGTAAAGCGTTTGACACGGTCTCCCACAGCATCCTTGCAGCTAAACTGGGGAAGTGTGGTCTGGATGATCGGGTAGTGAGGTGGATTGTAAACTGGCTGAAGGAAAGAAGCCAGAGAGTAGTGGTCAGCGGGACAGAGTCCAGTTGGAGGTCTGTGTCTAGCGGAGTTCCGCAAGGGTCGGTTCTGGGACCAGTTCTATTCAATATATTCATTAATGACTTGGATGAGGGATTAGAGTGCGCTGTCAGCAAGTTCGCTGATGACACAAAACTGGGAGGAGTGGCTGACACACCGGAAGGCTGCGCAGCCATTCAGAGAGACCTGGACAGGCTGGAGAGTTGGGCGGGGAGAAATTTAATGAAATATAACAAGGGCAAGTGTAGAGTCCTGCATCTGGGCAAGAACAACCCCATGTACCAGTACAAGTTGGGGGCAGACCTGTTGGAGACCAGCGTAGGGGAAAGGGACCTGGGGGTCCTAGTGGACAACAGGATGACCATGAGCCAGCAGTGTGCCCTTGTGGCCAAGAAGGCCAATGGCATCCTGGGGTGTATTAGAAGGGGTGTGGTCAGCAGGTCGAGAGAGGTTCTCCTCCCCCTCTACTCTGCCCTGGTGAGGCCGCATCTGGAGTATTGTGTCCAGTTCTGGGCCCCTCAGTTCAGGAAGGACAGGGAACTGCTAGAGAGAGTCCAGCGCAGAGCCACGAAGATGATTAAGGGAGTGGAACATCTCCCTTTTGAGGAGAGGCTGAGGGAGCTGGGTCTCTTTAGCTTAGAGAAGACTGAGGGGTGACCTCATTAATGTTTATAAATATGTAAAGGGCAAGTGTCAAGAGGATGGAGCCAGGCTCTTCTCAGTGACATCCCTTGACAGGACAAGGGGCAATGGGTGCAAGCTGGAGCACAGGAGGTTCCACTTAAATTTGAGGAAAAACTTCTTTACTGTAAGGGTGACTGAACACTGGAACAGGCTGCCCAGAGAGGTTGTGGAGTCTCCTTCTCTGGAGACATTCAAAACCCGCCTGGACGCATTCCTGTGTGATATGGTCTAGGCAATCCTGCCCTGGCAGGGGGATTGGACTAGATGATCTTTCAAGGTCCCTTCCAATCCCTAACATTCTGTGATTCTGTGATTCTGTGATTCTGTGTGCATGCACTCATGTGCGTGCATGGGGACTGCATGCTCAGCCTTACTGTGAGCTGGACCTGGGGATGGGGAACTGCAGCAGACTGGTGCTATCAGACTGGGATGGAAGGAACCCCTTTTGGTCTAGAGGGCCACTGACTTGTCCCCTCAAAGTATCTTCTGCATTTGACTAGCATTATTTCAGTTGTGCTACTTTAATTGAAACAATAACTTATAAAATATATATGATAAGAATGAAAAGGTCTAAGAACTCATAAAGAGCATTAGTATTCTATACATCAGGATAAGGATGGAAAGAAGACATTGGCCCAGTTAGAAAGGAGGTCTGGTGCAGCATGTAGAATGTACACCAGAACATGCTGACTGTACATAGCCTGTTGTCTTGCTCCAATACCGTCACTTGTTTGACACTACTTTACATCTATACTTCCTTGAAATGTGCTCTAAGTGCAGCTGTTCCTCAGGTAGTTGTGGTAGGTACTGTAGGGCCTGCGCTGAAACATCCCAAGTTGTTGACAGGCCTGTTCAAGTGAACTGTTGTCTGTAACTGCCAAGAAAAGTATGCTGCTGAATGCTGAAAATAAAAGTCAGTCTTTAAAACAAACAAAACCACCAAAATCCAAAACCAACAACCCGTGTGAAGGTAACTTGTAGCGTTAGATGAAAGAAGAACTTCATTATTACACAGGATGCCTCAACTATGGAGGCTTTGGCAACTTGTGCCATATACATGCCAAATGAATTCAAATTGTTGTTTTCTGAGTCTCTGAAGAGCTGTCAAACTAGGACATTTCCAAAGCACTACTATTTATATTATTGGCACTAAAAGCCTACTCACTCAAAAATCTCACAGTCCTGACATCACTTAATATATTTACCATAGTTATGCAGAAGTTCATACAAGCAACTGGATTCCCTAAACGGCGCTTCAAAAAAATGATATCTGATACTAGCCATTACTTTTTTGCATAGGTAGGCAGAAGAGGACAGCCAACATATCCTGATGAAATTAATAACTCATCCTGGTCATTATCAGACAACAGTATAAAACTCAAAACTGCCAGCAAGAAATATTGCTGATTCATTGTACTTGTCCTTATATTTGCAGCCCACTTCAGTGTTTTTCACTCTAATAAGATTGATGATAACGTCCATTTTCCAGAAAAAGAAAAAATTTTGTTGATACTATATATAAACACTTAAGAAAATATATTTCCTCTCCTATCTTTCAATGAAAGGATTTTTTTAAATAGAGTTATAATTCATCATTCTGTGATAGCATTTAGAAAAAAGCATTTATACAGTTATCTAAAAGCCTGGTCAAATCGTATCATCTCCCTGAATATCATTCCATTTAAGTACTTTTATTACCCATACGCTTACTAAAAACACTGATCTTTATTCCACTTTTTATATGGTAATCTAAATTGCCTTGAGTAATCTGTCTAACGGAGATAATTAAATGTGTTTCATTAACATCTGCAAAAGGTTCCAAGGGCATGCAGTGGATTAAAGTCTGGTTTGCAAACGTGTTGCTCAGATTTCATGTTCTACGTGCTAAAGAAACAAGTAAAGTGCTGCTTGACTGACAGGAAAATAGGAATGGAAGGGATCTGGTTTGCCATCATCTCCAATCCGTTGCTATTTTACACTGTATCCTATCAAGTGTATCACATAGCCTCCTCTAAATATTTACCAATGATCAGCATAAACCCATTTTGGATTATTCAATACAGTGCTATAACTGAAAGATTGGGAATGAACTCCATTGCTCTAATATTTAAGGGTCTTTTCCTTTGCAATCTAAACGTACAGTCCCTTTAGTTCTTTGCCACAATTTTTTTGTTTTAAACAGTTATTTCTTCCTGGTGTTTATTCCCTCTTGATCATAGTTTTGCTGTATTAGACAAACTATGTCTTCTAGTCTCCCCTCATATAATGATTTTTTTTCCCTCCCCTGATCAACCTAACAGCATTTTCTGCATTTGTTACAGTTTGAATCCCCCCTCTGAAACACGTCCAGCCACAACTATTAATACTTCCATATCTCCACAATGGCATTTGCCATCGACACGCCCAAATGACAATACTTGGATGTCTCCCAGCAATTCAGCTAATAAATCAAGATTCTTCTCCTCAGTCATTTTGAACACATACTTCTAGATCATTGGGAAGATTTTGTCATTAATCCTCAATCGCATCTTTGAATTTTATGGTACTCATACACGTTCTCTACACAGAATCCCCCATTCCTCTTTGCTTATCCCCTATATGGATAAAGAGCCACTTGCAAGGTGTTTTAACAGCTTCTTTTAAGAAGGAACTCAGGTTGAACTTGTGTAAACCTCACTTCAGCTCTCTGGTTTCTGTTTCACAAGAAGCTTTCTGTGTTGGTCAGTCCTTTTAACCCTTCCTTGCATGTTTGCCACTTTTTTGCAGTGTCTTCATTGATGTGGTTATTTGGCTAATTATGCCTCTCTTCTCCCAGTTTTCAGGTGCATGTACATCACTGTAAGATTTGAGACTTTATAAACTAGAATATTAACACAGATGATTAAAAATGTCTTCTTTAAAAACATAATACACTTTTCACAGTTCTTATTATCAGCAAGAGTCATTGTACAAATGGAGGAGATATATATATCTATATATATATACAGACATATATGCGTGTATGTATATATATGCACGTGTACATCTCTGTCTCTCATACTCACACACAACTCTATGCCATCATGCTGAATCTTTAAACTGGTACTTTCATAAGGAAAAAAACACTCCGGGCTTTCTCTGCCTCTCTCTCCTCTCCGTGTGAGTTTCTTCCCTGAGAATCTTCCTTAGTCTCATATACATCTACAGTTAGCTCTCCAGTAAAAACAAGAATTTTCAGATTTATTGAAAGTGACAGCCTGTCTGTAATGCAGCCATTAGACCACCTGCAGTCTTGCCCAGATACACCAAAGTAATTTTAAAGTAGTAAAGTCAGATGCCAGTAGCAGCTTAGCTATTGCAGCAGAGAGATCAGCCTGAGTTGTAAAACCTACTTGAGAAGCCAAATAAATTTTCAGACAGTCCATGCTGAGCTTTATGATAGCCTGAGAATGGCAGGCAGTCCAAGTAACTTATAAAAGCTCAGTAGGGAGTGCCTATTGGTTTCTCCTCCAGTAGCACAAGCGTTTGTGCTGTATTCTATGTAAATCTAGTCAAAGCCTCTACAGAAAATCACTTTTCTATCATTAATATTTACACGAAAACATCATTATGACTTTCAAATACAGCACAACACAGCCTGGCAACATGTGGATTGCTTAGCTTTTTGATTTGTCACTGAATGGTAGTTATGCAAAAAATTCACATGCGGTTCTTAAGTTTTGACATAGATTTGGGGAGAAGAGGGTGGCAGTAAATCCCTCCTTGAAAAATTCACTTAATCTTACCATACTTTAGCATTGCAATCAAAAATGAGAGTAAAGTCAATGTCTTTCTAGCATCTGCTAGTTAAAATATAACCACCAACCACATGAGGATCCCAGTTTTATGTGGCAGACTGCATGTGCTCCTGTAGCACAAAACCAAAGAAACAATAAAAAAAAACAACCACCAAACTCATGATTTTTTGAGCAAACTCATCTGGAGGTTCAGCTGGTCAATTCTTTAAATTTGAGCACAAAACCAAATAACAGTAACAGTAAGTTAAGCGCTACCTGGCTAATTTGTGTTAGGCTGCCAGATCCTGAGCACGTGGAGTTGCGACATCCTTTCTCTCTAAGGATTGTCAGGGAAATGCCATTTGACTCTGAGTATAGCTTCCCAAAGAAGCAGCTTATGGAAAAGGAACAAGCCAACCCAACCAAGCTTCCCACTCCAAGCAGCTCTACAGAAAGCCTTGTCCTGTCACTCCTCCTAACGGCGCCCAGGCTTTCGGCGCGGAGCTCAATTGCCTATGCAAGTCACAGAGGCAAGGCTGAAAAAGCAGCTGTGCAGCTATTACACATTATGTTCAGGTGATAGGGTTCCTCCTTCAGGAACTGTATTCCTGAAGGCTCACGCCATGAAAGCAGCTGGTCCTATGATCTGCCCATTAGTTTGCACTTGCTTTAATTAATTCTAGTCAGGAAACTAACAGGACTGCTTTTAAACGGAGTTTGAGGTTTGCATTGCTCTGACCGGGCATTGGTCAATGCCTTTTGGAAACTTCTGGCGAGTCACAGTGTGACACTCTGAGGAACCAAGTCCTTTTCAAGACGTAGCCACAATCCTGGCCTATGTCTGAAGGCATGGAAATCCATTTTTTTCATGTACCTATGTTTTAACTAAAAAGATTCCTGACTGGCAAGTTGAGACTTTTCAGTGCGCAAAAACAATGTTGAGCTAATCTTTTTCATGGCTTCCTTTTCAAAGGTAGAGCACTAGCTCTTCATTCGCTAACACACCGTTAAAATGGTGGAGCACGCATTTTAATAGGATGTTGGCAACAGGAATCATGCAACAAAATCCCTAAATATCATTACTATGAGCTGCCAGAACCAGCCCCTTGTGGCCCAAAACAAAACGTCTTTTATCAGTATGGCTTTTTGCCCAGTATCTGCTGTCCAGCTCAAGGTACTAACTGGATTAAACGAAAACAATAAAAACAGCAGCAAAAAGAAAACACTGTACAAAAGGGATTATAAGCAGGAAGAGAAGCAGAAAGTACCTCTTCAGACTCCAGACAAAACCGTGGTGTTCCCACCTGATCAAGCCCAGGGACAGCACTAATACAGCACGCCTAAGAAACTGTCTCCTGTATCTCACAAGCCGTTTCTGAAGCAACTTCTCCCATATATCCCTGACTTTCTGGTTTTACCATAAGTTTCATCAATATTTCACTACTTCTTCCTTCTACATTTGCTGGGTACTCATGCTAGGAGCTAAGTTTTAACAGAGCTTCTGCATTTTTCTATGAAGAAAGAGTACCACCATAAACAGATACTTTCCACACTCATACCTACAAAATGTGCTCGGTATTAATCTCGTCCTTTAGGAACTCGCCATATGCAATGACTTTGGATATAACTGCAGTATTTATCATGAATCTTTAACAAAGGCTTTTCATCCCAAGATGCGAAAAAAAAATTGAATCTCAATGTGCAAGGAAATATATTTTACCTCAAAGCCGACAAAACCAGATGTCAGACAACTAGTAAAATTGAAGCAATGCCGTTTCATAAGAGCAGAGCTAAAAAACCTGTCTCTACACACAGAGACCTAAGCTTATTCTTGAAATGAAAAGGCAGCCAAAGACGTCAAAGACCGTATAGACTTCCATAATCAAAACCAGACACCAAAACGCACTCTGACAGTTTGGGCAAGTCTTGATTCCCACAGAAAAGGTGCAGTTGTGAGCCCTTCTACTACCATGTCTCTTAAGATATCTTTCAAGCAGCAGATCTGCTCTCCAAGGGTGGAAAGCCCACCCTACCACAAAGAACGAGAACAGCATGATCCCAAGACCAACCTCAGACCAGTAAGCATTGATGGGAAGCATTCAGCTTAATCTCAGTAACATCTTGTGGACTCAAAAGACTGACCACATATTCAGAAAGCAGAGGCACTACAGAGCCTACATCTGCCTCATACAGGATGAACAGCTGCAGATGGTTCACACACTGAAGGCAGCTCACTTCCACTCCTCACAGGTTGACAGAAAAGAGTGACAGAAGATGTCCTTGTAAATTTGATCTCATGGAAAAATCAGCACAGCCCAAAACCATCGGAAGGCATCTACTGGACAGAAGAGCCCATGATCAGAACATCCCCCCTGATAACACTAAACGCTTGCTGATAAACCAAAGGCAGAGATTAAGGCTCCCAATTTACACCAGGTATTTCAACTTTATGCAGCAGAAAGAGACCCTACCACTGTGATCAGGATAGCTCTCCTACAATTGAATCAAAAGCCAATCTGAAAAAAAGAAAAACAAACCAACCCTAAACCACACCACTAAAAGCTGAAAACTCTACATGCCAGCAGTTTTGCATCTCCAGTCTTTTTCATAAATACACACAAAAAAGCTAGGAATAGAGCCAGAGACAAGCAGAAATACGTTAGCACTGATTAATGCATCACCCTGTGTCTTCACTGAATTTCAGTGCGCCTATCTGCACTATAACTTTATATGCATATTACGCATTAGAAATGTTACTTTACAGCAGAGCTGCAAATAACCATCTTTCCTCATTAAAAAAAAAAAAGGCAACACAAAGTTCACTTAAAAATTAACAGCAAAACGGCATTATTCTGTTCAATTTCTTAAACTATGGCAAAGTTTTTCCATGCTATTTGTATCCCAAATAATATGCCTCTCCAAGTTTTAATTAGGAAACACTAAATAAATCCCAGGGGCAAACACTTATTCATATCTGTCTGCTGAGTTCCTATTTGTAATTCCAGCTAATTACTTCCCCTGTCAGGAAAATATTGTCTGAAGTCACAAGATGCCACACAAGTACTTCAATCTCTTTCATTTTACATCTCACAGTGTTCGATACAGAAGATATAAATTCATTTGGCTACTGCTGGAAGAGTAAGAAACTTGAAATAATCTCTGCACTGTCAGCAGGTCTTTACCTTATGTGCTTAATCCAGGTTACCATGGTGATATTTAATTGTGCAGCCACAGTTTGATTGGTTTATTTAAAATTGAAGTTTTTCTGTGGAACAGCACAGGATCCTGGTGAGCATTAGATAAATGGCTTTCAAAATATTGCAGTGAGACATATTGTTGTCAGTGACTAGATTAATTTGAGTTCAGTTAAACTATTTCATCACCTTAATCTTATACATACATGACAACATATATAATATGAGGATTTTTAGCATTATATTTGGAGCTGAGCATTTTGAGTATAATTAAGCAGTATTTTATTGTAAGAAGGGCAATTAAAACCTAAATGAAAATTAAAATTCAGTAAGATTTTGTTGGTAGCATCATCTTGTCTTTCTAAAACAAATTACCTTGCTGTTCTACAATAACAATCCAGATAAGAACCTTTTACAACAGGCTTATACTTGATTTTCTTTATAGAAAACTGTAAATATATTAATATGGCACAAATTAAGCCAAAAAGGATAAACACACCTTCTTCAGTGCTGGCTTTCATATACCTCAGCATGCAGTTCCTTAGTATATGAATGACTGCTGGAAAAGCACCATCAATATGGTATTTCCTGGCACAGCATAACATATTAGATAACTTGTTTTAAATTCGGTACAAACACTATGATGAACTGGTGTACTTCAACTGTGCTATTTAAACAGCAGCAATACACTGTGATAATTCTCAGCCCTTTTTCCTGCTCTATAACCCAGCTCCAGCACATTTTTTTCTTAATGCTGTAACATTCTCTCTAATGCAGAGATTTAGATCTCTGGGGGGAAATTTTCACCTAGCCTTTGCTGTGAAAGGTCCCAGTTCCATCACTGAGCACCAGACAGCCTTGCCTTATTTATTTTTTCAAGCTCGTGGCCACTAAGGCCCCAGTGTACAGCCTGCAGGATCACTCTGCCTTTTTGGTGTTTCAGGGGCTGTCTTCCCCTCTGTATTTTTAAGGACTATCAACCAGCCTGGTTCTATTTCATATGCAGAGCTTCTGTGATTGCATCATTGGGGACACCAGCATGTAACCCGAGATAAGAATTACAGCTTCTTACAAACCACTACCACTCTCCCAACCACCTGCATGGCTTTGCAGAACCAGAACCTGATGCTTTTAATCCCAATTCTGTAGGGACTGCACTCTGTTTTACAAGAGACATGTTTGAAAAAGCAGACTCTGGCTGGGGCTCTCATTTTCACACAAACTGTTTACAAGAATTAATTTGTTTTACGTTCCTGGGAAGGGTAGCTTGGTGTTCTGAGGCAATGCTCCTACAGATGCATTTACATGCTGTAATGCACAGATGAGATGCTTTTATGTCATATGAAACATCTACCCAGAAGCATGTGAACTCCAAGAGTAATGAGGATTTCATCTTCTCACCTCTGTACATCGTGACCCTGGGTTAGGATACCTTGATTTTTTTCTTCTATACAGGTTCTGCTCCAGAAGTTTTATTCTGCTTCCTAATCTATCTTCAAACACACAAGAATGACAGTTTTCAGGATGCAATACTTCTCTGAATTTCATGGCGTCCCTATCCAGTTTGTGTTTGGAGAAAACACTATGGACTAGATGAGAAACCTTGCTGTAGCAGAGGCCCAAAGTACATGATTCCCTGTACTCAGGTACAATTACATCCAGGCAACCCGAGGTTAATGACTGAGCAAAAGCTGCTTCTCTTCCGAGTATTCTCATCCACATTCATACCTTCTTGTACAACTGTCTTTACCTTTCCAGTGTGAGGAATCCTCTTGGTTCAGCACGTGATGGTTGCACATGTGCACAGAGAGGACTTGGAAAGGGCAAGCCAGCAGATAGGGAAGGAGCCACGCTGCTGTGGCTAGCTCCTGAGTTACTGCACTCCAACTGGCTTAGGTACAGCTGCCTTACAATGTAATGAACTCCCCATTTTTCCATGCTGTAGTTAAAATAAAATAACCCCACAAACCAGCATCTCATTGCTGTTATTCCCTTCATTATAACAATGATTTATCCCAGTCGATATTAACATCATTTTGTCTGTCGTATTTATGCCTGCCATATTTATGGCTAGAGCAACATTCTCTGTGAAGGAAGGACGATTGTTAAATCACCCTGTCTTTTCAGGACGTTGAGCTGATTTAGAAATACCTTTTTTTTTCACCATATGCCCGAGTTGTCTCTAGGCAGACCACTGACACAAACAGGTTGCTATATAATTTTCCCTCTTCTCCCTTTCTAATTATTCAGGTTTGCTTTAAACGGTCACTTGTGTTCGTGCATCCCTGCTGCTGCTGCTCATCTCTTCTAACCCAACTCCCCCTTCCACCATACGATCCTGTCCTTGAGCAGGTCAAACCCTTAGCAACAGAAAGCAAATTTGTATGCAGCCTGAAAGGAGCATAGTAGCACTCTTTCTCTAATAGCACACTATTCATATCAACAGTCCATATTAGTGACAAGGGAATTTTAAAAAAAAAAAAAAGAAAAAACAAGAATCACCATACCAATCAGACCTGTTGTCCGCCTGGTCCAGTATCCTGCCTCTGACAGCACTCAGTACCCGCTTCAGAAGAAGGTGCAAGAAACCTTGTAATTATAGAATAACCTGATTAATACAGGAAGTTTCGTCCTAGCCCTAGGCAGTCAGCAGCTGACTCACACGCTTGTCTGAAACATAAGAATTTATATCTGCTCTAATTTTTCTTTTTTAATCCTATGCAATTTAACAGTGGAAGATTCGTTACAAATGTACATTGCAAATGTACATTTGAATCCTATGAAGCATTTTAGGCTTTTCTGTAACCTGTAGCTGAGAGTTATATTTGCTAATTATATAGGTTGTACTATTTTTATCATTGTTAAACTGCCTGCCATTCAATCTCATTGGATGTCCCTTTTAGGGACGTGGGAATAAGTGGGCCAGAGAGCGCGATTCCACTGCCTGTTCCCTCGGCGTCTCACCTGGGAGTGGAGATACCCAAAGAGGCACACCGCAGTCAGCCTTTGGCTTGAGGCATTACCCTGGCATACACACTGCCTTCATTCACATCCCTAACCTGAACTGGAAGGAGAAGAAAAGGAACCCTCTTTTCGACACCCTGCAGAAGCACAAGTGCTCTCATGACGGCTGAGGGAGGATGAAGCAGCAGCAGCGGTGTTGCTCATATTTTTGTGAATGCCACATAAATCCTCCAGGGAATCGAGTCAACTTTGTTTCTGTACTTAGAGATGAAGAAATGTAATGCACTCAGTAAAGTGCTATATAACATCATACCTACAGGGCAGAAAGTGGCTCCTGTGGCTTCAAACTTTCTTTATGGCCTTAAGTACTAAGATAGTCTTAAGGTACAAATAACAGCAGCCTTTTCAAAACCCAGGAAGATGAACAACACTGTAACAACAATCAAGGTTTTCACTATATTTTATATCCTTTGATTGTTTTCAGAACCTTCCAACAGAGTAAACCCCAGACAAATATTCTGAGAAAGGACTAAACTACCAATAGGCGTGTACTGCAGAACTTCCTGCAGAACATATGGACAAGAAGGTTGGGGCAGGGCTAGACATACTGAGAGAAATTAAAAAAAAAAAAAGCTGAATAGTCTGATCCTCTTCTGTGCTTATTTATTTTGAAGTAAACTGATTAGCAGTCTGTGAGCTTCCATTTTGCATCTGGTATAAATTAGTGACCCTTAATAAGCAGGATGCTTGATTGATATGTCATTAAGATAATCAATGATTGTGTTCTGTCATTCCACACAGCTGGCCAGCTATGAGAACTGGGTGTACAAGGAGGACCACGCAGGCCAGACAGGATGCATTCAACGCACATAGAGGAACTCCACCTTTCAGAAAACGTGAATGAGTTTCCTCTTCTAAGCACAGCACGCACTGAAAGAACAAGATGAAGATCACTAGAGAAAACTTAGGTAGGTATTTGAGTATAGAAGAATATCATGGCACCACTGTATTGTAAAGAAATATTGTACTGTGTACGCTTTGAGAATTTAGGATGTTGTAAGCTGCACTAGCTACCAAAGAACACAAACATGTTACCTAAGTTTCATGTATGGGTCAAAAGCTGATGCTCAAGAATTTCATATTTCAGGAATAGCATAGTTACTAAGCCAAGCAAGGACAAACAAAATGTAATGATTTCACAAAAATCATGGAGCTGATATTATATGCAGGATAACATACCTTAGAGGAAAAAAGAATTAAGTTTGCCAGATGCACTTAGAAGAAGTCTGGAAGAATTTAGTGTTACTAAACACAAAAGCACCAGTGAAAAACAACAGCGGGTGCTCAAGATAACAAAATATGTTGTGACACATTTCAATTGGTGTAGCAACCCCATCACACTAACATAACAAGATTTGTAAAGAGTTCTGACGCATAGGTCTCTCCCAGCTCTGCTGTGTGCCCAGGGGACTGACCTGTGGTTTCAAGCCAAGCAATAATGCTGCAGGCTTTGATCTCTGGGTGTGCTGCCTTTTATTTCATGCCTGGGGTCCCACCTGTTTGCTCAGTTTGTTCCAGACTGACTGGAGCACAGAAGCAAGCTAATATGCATGAAGTACAGATGGTCAGGGTCCTTGGAATAAAATAGGGAGCAAACCAAACTGGTAATGTGGACAGATCCTGTCATCCTCTCTAAGGCAGTGACAAGAGTTAAAGTAAACATGATCAATAGCATCTCTTGCAAATAAGGATATGGCAACATGGTGACCTAACAGATCCCTCTAAAAATTTATTTTAAGACTGTAATAACTAACTACACCTTACTAGGACCACTGTGCTTTCAGTGCACATAGGAAGGGCTACACTTCCTTTCAGTTAATCTGATTTCAGACTCTGGTCTTTATTTGAATGATAGAAGCCAAATCCACAAAAATACCAAAGTACCTATTACCTTAGGAATTAAATAGGAACAGGAATCAAAAGGGTATGACTTTCCATGGCAGCAAATGTTACTTCAACTTGCACCTTAGAGTGCAGTTATAGGGCAGCTTAAGCCAACACAAGTCTGTTGCAACCTTGTTCCCACATCAGTCAGGTATTTCAGTGTGTCAGCAATGCTGCTCATCACCTGGCATTAGCCATGCTCTGAGCATGAGGCTGGCCCAGATGACCTTCAGAGGTTTCTTCTATCCTAAACTATTCTGCAACTCTATCAGACCATGTGGAGGACTGGCTCAGGGAGCTAAACTGACATAAAATTCCTGGCTTTATCTGTAGGATTGATTTTTTATTAGCTTTTGCTAGTTTATTTCTCTTTGTCAACTCTCCTCCAGGTCTGACAAGTAGCAAGACTGACACAGGGAAAGGGTGAAAATGTACAGGTCAGAAAATCAGTAAGATTCTAGCAGTGGAAACTTAGGTGAACTAAAATTGCCATGAGGCTAAACCCTTCGTGGACAAAATCAGCCAAAACCTTCCTGCTTTGCGTGCTATCTCCCTGAAACCCTATACTCCCACCAAATAAATTTTTAATAAGTTTCATGTTTGGATTCAAATTAGCATTACAGAAATTTCTCATAATCATATACTATACAGCATATATAATAAATGCAAAGAAAACAGGCCTTTAAAATAGTTAAATATACACTGCAATCTATTTCATATTAAAGGCCCAGCTTAATACAGCTTTTGCAGTAGAGAAACACGCTGGAAGAATACAAGATGATTGCTGTCCTCCCATACTGAAATGTATTACTTATCTCATAAGGCTATTTCAAGTAAAAGCGGCAAGTTAGAAGGGAATGGGTGAAGTTCTGAAACTTTAATTTACCATGGCCTAAACTTAAGAAAAAGTATTTTAGAGGTTTGCAAAATGACCCTGGTTGTGCCATCTGTACAGAAGAGATAATGAATTGATAGCAACATCTCAAAACATTTTGATAAAAGGCTCTTCTTGCACTTCTACAAAAGTGCTGCCTGGCGATGGAAGCTGCCCCTGATTAGCTCAGGCCATAGCGGCTTTCAGAGATTTGAAAGAAACCAAATTTGCTTCAGCACAAAGAACAAACATCTCTTTCCATTCACGCCTTAAAGCATTTGCACCGACACTACATAATTACCTTTCATTTCACCAAGAGGTTCTCCTGGATTCTCTATTCCTCCCACAATTTCAAAATGACAATATGTCTGCTTGCAGTTGAATGGATAAGTACATATGGCAGTAAGTAAATTATTTAACTAAAAAGCAGTTAATGTTGCTATGAATTATGTTATTTGCTTGTACAGAACTCATGTACATATTTCATTGTGTTAATACCTGGTTTATACATCTTTAATCAAAAGCAAGTGGAGGATTTGAATCGCTTTTTCTCCTTCAGTGTGATGCAATTTGTTAATCTATGTGGCTATAAAAAGCCTTGGAGACAATATGAAGTGCTACCTCGCTGCCTTTATTGACGTAACTGTCAACAACCATCTCACTATTTCATTCCTAAAATCCAGGGGTGAAAAATGAAGGAAAGAAAATGAAGTAGTGTTTCCATTTTCAAGGCTTCTCCTTGGCCAAATAACAGGCACTGTAAGGACAGCTGCTATATACCTCCACAGAGGAATCGCTGGCAAAGTCACTAGGTCTATGCAGTCTTTGATCACTCTTCTAAAAATGAAGATATGTGTCATGAATACCAAGTCACATCGTAGTAGCTACCAGGGCTGATGTTCATGAGTAATGGTGGATAGCTGGTAGCTTGGTACAGCAGTACGTGGTTCCAAATGGTTTCCTGGTTTTGTTCAGTTTCTGAAGTTACTGGCTTTTAATGCATCCCGGGGGACTGTCGTTTCATGTAAGATGCATTACGACTCTGGAGACATGGGTGGTGCATGTGTTACAGCCAATGCTGTTGCTTTAACACATTTGATACAAGAATATGTACTATAACTCATGCAAGGTGAGCGTACATAGCATTGTTCAACTTGCATCTAAGACTGCTCAGAGATACCAGTGGGTAAGAAAGTCTGGCATGAAATATCAAAGGCTTCTGCAGACCAGTTTCCTCAGAGGTCTCATTCTCTCCACCCCTTAAAGCAGTTTATTTTTTTTCCACATAGTCTGCTATCCACATGAAGAGAAAAATGGAAGAAAGACTAGGGCCCCAAAGAGAATGGTGAGCAAGCACCTTATAAGAGCATGGAAAAAAACCAAAACACAACAACAACAACGAGCCCAACGTTACGTAAGGCATAATTTAGCACTGCCTATTATGGATTTTTGTTCCTAGATGCAGTTTTCTGCATTTAAGAGAGGGATATGGCATAAGGTACTAAAAGGCATTCCAAAAAATAAACAAAATAATCATTAGCTACTGAGAATTAGAAAACATTCCCAAATTGCAAAATTAATGAGTACTAATACACTGCTTTCTGCAAGCCGCAGCTGTTTATAGCTATACAGCAAGCGCAGCATCCCATTATGTGACCAGTGAGAAAAAAGGAGGAATCAAATGTGGTGCCTGTCCTCGGAAGCAGGATATTAATTGTTCAAATGAATCTCAGTCACACAGAGGAGAACATACCAACAGTCTACAGAAAGAACGGACACCCAGGGTGTGCAGGTCCCTTCACTAAGTAGAGTAACAGAAGCAGCAGTCACATCTGCACAGTACTTTGGAGGCTCACCTGTACTTCTTGACAAGCCTAATTAGTTCAGGCAGAGAACCTATGCTAATACAGTTATATTGTGTGTGGCATTCAGCTTCACATTGTCCAGCAGTGCACCTAGTGTCTTACAGACATGCAAAGCATGACAGATACTTGCTCAAGGAAGAAAACGACATTTCAAAGTCAGCTTTTGAGCCCTCATTAACCCACCAAACTTGCTCCAATTTGGACAGGTCTGAAATCGCTCTAAATCATGAAAGCCTGCAGGACATCACGCTGCTACAAATCTTGCTTTGCCTCCAAAAGCAAGTGCCTTGTAGGAAGCCAAGGCACGCACCCTGGGCAAAGTGGGGAAGAAGAGAAAGCAGAGTAGTGGGGATCCTCATTCTTACGCTATACAATTCTGGTTTTGCAGATAAAGTCTTTTGAGTGAATTAAGGGCTTTTAATGGTCATTTAAAAATAAGTCTGATCCTTCTACTCTGTGTTAAAAGAAAGAATTTTCAGTCTCATCCAGGACTTTTTTTAAAGCAACTGCAAGTGTCTAAACAGATTGATAAACATAAAAATGAAATAATAATTAAAAAAAACAGCCCTTCACATGAGCAGAAACAAAATGCTAGCCTTAAAAATGTGATGTAAGCTAAAGCAACTAATGCTGTGAAATCAGGCAATGGTTTTGCTAACTCACCACTACCACCCTTTTTCAGTGATGAAGTTTCAAAGCCAAGTAAGAGTACATTTTCTAGAACAGCAAACTGTATTTTATCCAAGCCACTTAAGTGATTTTAAAGAATAATTATGGCTTTTCTTTTCCCAGTGAAAACGGCAATGTTGTTTATGGTCATATCATCCATACTGATATTTATTTTGCCCACCTTTAAATTCAGAGCTAAAGCACTATGGGAAATCTAAGAATTACTATACAGGATCAAAATATACACTTTCTCATTACCAGTATAATGAATATATTAGACAAACTAAAAGAGTTCACATGGCAGAGATGGAGGACAATTGTTAGTCTCAGTCAGAACTGACCTTTTTGCCTCATTCTTTAAACATGGCTTTTTTTTTTTTTGTTAGTGACATTTGTTGTAATTCCTCAATGAATACAGGTCCTTATATTATCACCGTTTTCTTGGGTAAATGAAACAACCAAGTACCAAAACAAGGCACAGTAAAGTACAGTCAGAGCTATCTCTGTGCAATAAATCAAAACAGATGAACATTTACTGTGTAGGGCTGAAGGAGGAATTAGGATTCCAAAGAGATACAGTAAGAACAGGGCTGCAGTGCTGTGCTACAGACTGCACAGCTCACACTGCCCGCTTACTTGATGAAGTAGTCTCTTCCATCTCTGTTTGCCATCATCTCCCATCCATAAGGTGTTCCCTGGTTCAAGCTCCAGGTCCCTGAAGGGTGAGGCCAGCCTGAAGACTTGTTCCTGTGGCTGCAATTTTGGAGCAGGGGGAGAAAGAGAGAGGGGAAAAAAAAAAAAGAAAAAAAAAAAGTGATTTGTCTGGTTTATTTATTCTTCAAATTTACTTATTTCACATTCACTTGGCATCTGAATACTTTCAAAGTTGTGAAATTTGCAGCCAAAACCCAGGCAAACGAAAACAGGTTAGCAGGCCTACTTACGTTTGTAATATTTTCCCAGTAAGTGGAAAGACACACGGTCACTTCTAATGGTCTTTGAGCCCAAGCCTTTGGCAGGTGAGTAAGTCCCACACGCACAATACTAATTTTCAATAGTTTTCAGTACAAGGGATGGAGACCATCATCATTCATTGCCATCCCCTGATCAAATGCCAGTTCTCAGTAGAGTTTTAGCCAAAAAACCCCAACAAATCAAACCAAACAACCCACCACATGGCTGCAGATCGCACATGTGGTGTGCTACCTGGCTCAAGAAAGAACATGAACACCCATTCTCACTGCTAGCAAACCGTTTTTGTTTCATATGTTGGAACAAAGGAAGACTGTAACTCGATCTGAAACAATCTGTGAGGTGTCATCTACTGATTCCATACACAAATAGATACAGCTAGCCAGAATCACCCATAGTTTCCCATAGGAAACTCCAACTTTTGCACTGAATTAAGCTAGATGGTACCACACATTCCCACTTTCTGCTGTGGGACTTAGAGGTACAGAAGGCAACAAATAAATCTTTCAGCAAAATTAATCAAGACGTTAATATCTACGTACAATCCAAGAAAGACGAAGAACAGGAATAGGAGGCAGGACAAGCGAAGGTGCTGAAGATCAGCTGAGAGCGCATCACGGACAGGCAAACATGAATCAGCACACAACACTGAATACAATCTGAAATGTAGACATGCAAACCAAAACCACACAAAATAAGAGCATGCTTTGAATTAGTTGCCTTCTCCCTCTCTGCCTTTTCTCCACCCATCAAACATATTACAGCTTAGTTTTACTTGTTAGATTTATTTAAGTTCAAATGCTAGCAAGGAACTTATTATCTCTTGCCTTAGATAGAGATGTAAGAACTTATTTCCTTTAGAGAAACAGAGTGCAATGTAACCTGGCGAACACTCTTCTGAAGGAACAGAATTGGTCTCCACAGACAACTCAACAATTCCTTGCAAATTGCTAAACTCAACAAAGTTGTACATAGTTAATCTTTCCCAAAGGGGGAATGCATCATTAAAAACAAACTATCTGCTTCCCCCTCCCCCTTTATTTCAAGGATTAATCACTACTGAGAAAAGATATGGTGCTTCAAAATATAATTTACATGTAAAGTAGAGCATTACAATGGAGTGCTAGATACCATCTGATTTACCAATTACATTAAGTACTCTGTCTTCAAGGAGCAGAAAAACATTTCTGTTAGCATATTGAAACACTGGTATTTGCCATAAGACAGGCCTTAAGTCTCATATTTGAACATGCTAGAAATCTTAATAAAATTACAGTTACTCATGGCTAATGAAACACATAAATGTCAGATATGCTACATTACCCCAGATAAATGCAACTAACCCATTCCTGATCAAAGGAATGAATGAAAAAACAGGCATCTGAAGAAAGAAAACAAATACTTTCAACACTCTCTCATGCGGTTTCATGTAAAGTTGAGCTTAAGCATTCCTGTTTCTCCATGTGCTTGACAGAAGGAGAAAGGGTGGTCCCTTCTTTTAGATAGGAGCCATCCTACAATCTAAGAACGACAGCTTAACTGCTTCTATAGACTTCAAACTACACTTTAGAGTATTTGGGATCCTAAATACTGCATTTAACTAAATGAAGTAGAAAGTAACCTATTTTATCTGGACTATAAAGGGATACCTGTGCATTTAACACTTTTATTTTAATTAAATGTTTCACAACTTCTGTGCTATAGATTTTCCGTCTGTAAAATGGGTACAGAGACATCTAAATTCCCACGTAAAACACATCAAACTTCTATTATCAGATAATTTGTAGGAGCACAGCATGGTGATGATGATCAATGCTATTCCTCTCTGCATTCAAACTAAGGGCTCATCTTTGTATGGATTATAACATTAGTGGATTTTAAGGTAAATTTAATTCCCCTGAAAGCTTTCTTTGAGCCCTTAAAACATTAATAGTGTCAGAACCTATCATATATGATGGGTAATAACTGTCCTACTTAACTATAGATATGTCTATATCTGATCTAGTCCTCCAGACTTTCTTATAATCAGTGGGAGAGAAACTAGCACTTGAGACACTGCATACACCTACATTAGATGTGTGCAAATTTGACGAGGTGGCTCTACGGGAAAAAACAAATACAGAATGTTTCCTATAGTCATTGTACAATTCAATAATAAACATTCATGTCATAACAACAAAAAAAGGTTTTTACACTCAAAGGTGATTAGTGCTGGTGATTCCCAGCTGCCTGTACAGTCTGAAGAAAATGAGTGAATGAACTTCACTGTTTCTTTTTATACATCTCCGTCCACTTGTTGAATATTACTCTGCTTGTCTGCAAGGATCCTGTTCAATGGCCACTACAAAGGGAAAAAGATGGCAAAGATGAGATAAATGCCAGAAGGAATATCAAAGGCTCTGGAGGAAATCTTAAGCAGGTCAGGCATTTCACCTGGGGAGAGCACAAAGCCATCTTGGCAGGCTTTAAGTCAAGAGGATACCTCAGCGGTGAGGAAGATCATCAGGCCATGGGAGATCCTGGTCCAAATCCTACCTCCCTGCTGATGATCTTGGATAAATCCCTCAGCTCACTGATCACCATTTGCCATTTCTTTCCCTCACAGGCAAAGGAGGAGGAGCACACCAAGACTGCCTAGGCTTCTGGAAGACTTGAACACTTCCAAAGACTGAAAAGATAAAGAAAATGTGCCTTCTACCTCAGCAAGCCCGCCTGCAGAGGAAGCACTGGCATCGCTATAACTTGCTGCTTGCTGTCCATTGCTGCCCCTGCTTGCTGTCCATTGCTGCCCCTGCTTGCTCATGGCAATCGGACCTGCTACTGGAGTGCCTGTCACAGCCCAGCTCTTAGGTGGCAAACTTTCTCGTGAAAGCCTAGCCCAGCATTGTGCCAGCAGAGCTCTGAAAACAAGGCAGCATTAGCTACAATATCGCATCAACCTGCTTTTGACATTCTTGCTGCAGAAATATAAAACCTGGTCCCTCCAAATTGCTTCACATTGAACGATCAGTTCATTAAATCACTGAAGCAGCATGTAAGGAATCAACGTGCCCTATGGAGGGACCTTCTGACTGAGAATGTAATAGCTGCACCAAGGTAAACATCTTCAGGTCAGCCTTTTTTCTGCCCTGTGCGTGAGGCATGACTGAAACATGAGTTCATACGTAGTCTCCTGTACTCAACAACAGCAGTGTGCCACTTACGTGATATGCAGAACACGCTCAGAATAAACCATGGTACAAACAAAAAGGGAAAGTCTGTAATAGTATCCACCTCTTTTTCAAAGATCAAAACTAGAATAGTTTAAATTTTTAAAGCATACTATTAGACCCTAATGTCCAGAGCAGTTTGGACAGTGTTAATGCTGAAAGCAGAAAGCAACACTATTCATTTTTAAAACATCGAAAAAATCCAACATTTACATTTTCTGGAAAATCAATTTCAAAAATAAAATAGCATCTACAGAGTCAGACAATGAGCATGTAATATTGCCCAAAACTTATTTTTTTAACCAGCAACTGGAGATTCAATAGGTCTTTGCTATAGAAATCTTGACAGTCTTCTTAATTGTACCACCTCCATAGCCCAAGCCTGTGAATTTTGTTATAAATGTAGTGCTTCCCTGAACTGGTGGAAATGAAGCTCTTAGGCTGTAATTTTAAAATAGCAGAAACTGGCACTGACACAAAAGCAGCATTCCCATCCTCCCGGCATCAGACAGCCCTGCTTCACATCATAGTTGCTCTTGTGCCAATAGAAGGAAACTGGTTCGCCTTAAAACTAGCGGCTATTTTTTCCATTCAGATTCATCTCTGCCTACTCCATGGCCTCACAGATGGCCACATGGCAGCAAAAATGAAGGGCAGGACAAAAACTGTCTGCTTCAGGTAGTCCTCAGGTAAAGACAAGACAGAAAGTGCTCAACTAAAATGGAAAGCCCAAACTGTATTTAGCATATTTAGTGTCTACTGGGGCATAACACTCGCTATATAGGATTAGCGTGCCTACCCACCCCAAAGATGGACATCATGTTTACAATTACCCTTCTCCACAGACAAGGCACACCAAAATCCCTGTTTTCCTTAGGAATGGTGTTGGGCACAGAGTTGGGAGGTCTGCCATATCACTGGGGTAGTCTTTACTCCCCTGCCCAAGAATCCCAGCTTGCACTCTGCTCACAGATTTAAAACAACAATAAAAAGTAGTAGCAACCTCGAAACCCTCCACTTCTCTTTATTTTCCCTATAATTTGAAGAAGGCAGAAACCTGGTTAGTCTTGGTCATAGTGACCTTCATTCCTGCTCTCTGCAATCCTTTACTGGGTGGGAAAGGGAGGCATTTTATTTATGTGTTTGGGTTTTGGTAGCTCTTGTTCCATGATTATCACTTTCCCTGATTGACATTGGCATAACAAAGGTATCCATCTGTATTGTCATGACTGCCTGACACTTTCTGTTTGATGCCCTCTCATTCTTGCAGTGGCGAACAATTTCTCCTTTTTCACCTTCTCCATGCCACTTACAATTCAGTAGATCTCTAACATATCCCACCATCAACCCCAACAGTCTCCACTGCAGGCTAAGGAGTCCTGACCTATACAGCTGTTCCTTGTACAAAGGTTTTCACAGGCTTGATCATCCTCCTTGTCTTTCTCTGAAATCCCCGCAGTTCTGTGCCTCTGTTGAGACAGGAGTTTGGGCTTGCACTCAGGTTACGGCTTATACTGATGGGCTGCCTCTTTGGTAGAAATCCAGAAGAAGGTATCTCAAGATGTAGCTGGAGACCATCTCTGGTGTCTAGGATTTTAGTGAAGAGCTAGAGATTCAGCTCTATTCTAAAGTAGACATCTGAATTTGCAAGCTTTCTACCCATATTGACTAGCTCTCCACTAAGAGTAATTTGGACCTTTGACTTCTCACTCCATGTAGACACTAAAATTTGAATTTCAAGCATATGACTCCGGAGATGAATTCTACATCACCTTCAGAAGAACCCTTTGCAACAAATAGTAAGCCCTTACCTTCGTATATGTATCTGTATAATGTAATAAAATTGGCAATTTTTATCATATTATTTATTCCCCGTTCTATACACCCTTCCAAAACATCTAAGAGCACCAAACCAAGGGCAAACACCTTCCAAACTCCTGGTACCATTTGTTTTAAGTAAGAAATTTTACACTACGTTTATCAAATGAGCTTTTTTAATATCACAAGCTTTAGAATTTTGGGGTAGATACCATTTATCAATTTGTTACCATTTGCTTCAGCGATCTGATCTCTAAGATCACTACTAATTTTACAAGTCGGGGTGTATCTTCCAAAAAGTCCACAATAAAGAAGCTCCCCTTGGAAACCCCCTCCAACACATGGCTGTAAAAAAAACTTACCTTACTTTATCCTGTGGCCTTATTTTCTCCAAGCGTCGCTTTTAGTCAATGAGTTATCTGTTAGCTCACAGACTCTAGCAAAAGGTGAGGTTATCCATAGAGTTTCTGATAGAAATCTCCATAATTGTGTGAAATCTCTCTATGTGGAGCCATGCATAATTTCCCTAGATACAATAACTTTTAATGTTAATATTCTACGCTTGTTTCCTCTTTAGTTATAAGTAACTTTTTAAGCATCTACCTTGGATTTCATCTGATGGATTAAAATAGTAGAAGAATTATATTTTAATCTTCCTTTAAAGCAATCTCTTGAACAACACAGCTGTAACTGCAGTGGATAACTAAAGTTACAGAACTTGTACTATGAAGATTCATAGTATAATGCTGTGTCTACTACTTGGATATTTAATGTTTTGGAATCACCTTGTTTAACATCTTGAGTATTCTCTTAGTACTTCCTTATTTACAGCACCTCTTTATTCCTGAAAGCAATGTCTACGGGGGGGGGTCAGTGACTCACTCAAGGCTGATCATCTAACACATGTAACTCAGTGTTGCTAATGGACTAATAGCGTTGATACACCGGCTTCCTTTATGTTATCACACTGACAAAAATTTCTGAATTTTGAGTCCTGGCATGTACCCTGGCTTCATTTCACCTCTCTACTGGTACAAAAGTCAGTTCTCTGCCTCCCACATGACAATACAGAAGTCAGTCCCTCTCCAACCCATCATAAAAGGAAGACATCCTGAACAAAAGCCACATTACACTCCCAGAAGTTGATTACAAAGGAAACGGGGCTCCTTAGCACCCCTCGGGAGGTAAGTCTAGCCACAACAATCTCTAGGAGGTTACTGAGAGGAACACCAGAGGCACAACATTTTGTATTATTGGTTTTTAAAAGTAAGAACACCACACCTAAAGTATCTGCAGGGCATGTCTATCTGGGAGTAACAGATATGACTGTGACACAAGCGGAGTTCAGTAACAGTCTCTATGATATTTAATCTTCCATTGCCTCAGGAATAGAAACCTGCTTTCTCAATCCAGTTCTCACCCACTCCTGTCCCAGAAGACTACTGCACTAAGCTTACCTCCATCCTACCATTTTAACTTGAAAAAATGAGAAAATGAAAGTTTTAAAGACTTTGTAGCTATACTATCAAGATCAATCACCATACCCTGCTATTGAACTCTCCTGAGGGGCACTGTACAATAGGACAGACGTGATGGACAATAATTTCTGGATCCAAGATCAAGGACACTGAAAGGCTTGTTGTCTCTGCACAGACGAGTCTTATAAACCCCCACAGAAGTAGTCCTATCAGAAGCACAAAAGAAGAAAATTAACTGCCCCAGGCACACTCTGCTGTACTAAAAAAAATATTCATCCTGGACCTCCTATTATTAAATCATGTAAGTACAGGAGGGAACCCTAATGACTTCAGAAATCCACAGTCAGACACCCTTCATATTCTACAACCCACATGCTTTCAAATCTTTGGCTGGGTGAGAAATCAAATGGGTTTTAGTCCTCATATAAATGTGTACTATTTTTGAACTCCTGGAAACTCTGTATCAGTTAAAAGAAACCTGAAGAGTAGTGCCCCACAAGTGAGCTTGGGGTTTCAAGTTTGTAATTAAGACAAACATTAAAGGTAGAATCATTGCCCAAGACTGTTTTTCTTACTTAACCATAAGAACAAAATGCTAGAAAAATATTTTTGCCCTGTGACACCTGTCCATCTCAATAATCTTGCAACACAGCCATGCTCTGGGTAAAGGTAGAATAACATTGCAGCACCTTTCAGGCTTCTCCTGAATTTTCTCCCTGGATCATGCATCATCAGATGAACACAAATGCTATTCAGAAAATAAAGTCATCCTCCTTTCTAGTACCTTCTCTTAGTTTTTTTCTATTTTTCTAGTAAGGTCTATGAAAAAAGCCAGGCTGCCTTGCACCAGTTGTTCAGAAACTGACTCCAGCTGAGAGTTTTACTTTCTTAGGCAGTAACTACTTCCCAAACTGTGTCTGGAGCAAATAACGGCACGCTTTTCTTTTTTCCCGCTCCCCATCTTCCACCACAGATGCTCTCAATTACTCACAAAATACCACTCATTCTTACTCCAAATCAACAACAATGCTAAGGACTCCGCTCAACCTTTAAATCCTTCAGTGGAGCAGAAAAAAACCCAAGTACAACTCAAAACTTCATACTGAATTCCTCTAAGGCAGTTTACAATACAGTACATTTCTAGAATATCCTGCCAGGATATTTTTGTCCCAGATTACATTAGCTTCCATCTCCTCAGTGCCTAAAACTGAGATTTCTAAATGGCAGCCTAAGCCTGGGTTGAGAATAGGAGGCACTCAAATGAATTCCTTCTCCACCAGTCATTGCTACTGCTGTTGATCATGAGATAATGATAGCTCATGGCCGTGTAGTTGATCAGAAAGGTAAGGGATCCCTTTCACCAGGGATCTCTCCTGGCTGTCACAAGAAAGACTCTGCTATTGCTCCCCTGCCAGACAAGCAGGGAAATACAGAGGCACCTGTCCATCACTTGGTGGGGGGAAAACAGACAATTCCACTTGATCAGAAAAGTCTCCTCATGGGTTGCCATCACTTCCACATCAATTCCAGACTCCCATCTGTATCACAGGCAGGGCTGAGTGATGCAGAACAAAACCACTGGCTGTTCAAAATGTACGCTGTACCCACTACATGACTGGCTATATGATGAATGGCTCCTCTTCATCTGAAACTACAACATCATAATGTTTCTTCCTCCCAGCCTTTGTGCTAATGGTCTATAAGTAGACCATGTTTCACCATGTCTCTTCCACAATTGCTCCTTTACTTTCCTCCCTGCATTTCACTTCATGTGGCCAAAGATGCAAGTACCCAAACAGTGCAGTGAAGAAGCACCTACGACACATGGTTTTGCCTTCAGGTAGGTAGACAGCTCCTCAGTATGGAGTGGTGGCTCCTCAGAGAGCCCCTATTGTCCACTGTGGTCCCAGAACCAAAAATCTTATGACACAAGGTAACAAAAGTACAGACAGCACACTGGGACAAGGGATGAAACAAACCATGTGAAGCAATGATTTGTTCCAGGCGCTAACAATGTCTACGTGCCTTGGAAAGTGGACAAGGTGAAGGTCTTGTCATTCCCTGAGGCACCCTGCCTGTCCTGGGATGCTTCATTTCTTGTCTCTGATTCCACCAGAAGTATTAAACTCTTCACCACTGGTATAGTTGCTGTTTGCACTGCTGTCCTGTTCAGCAGCAGCTGAGTTTTCCCTTTTTGCAAAAAATGTTCTTGTATTCTGATTCTCTACAGTCACTGCTATCCAGTAAATGCACTTTCATGTCCACTGCTTGTTTTGTTCTTGTATTCTTTTTGGTTGGTTGGTTGGTTTCATGGTTTTTTTTAATATCTGATACAGGTCACATCTTCCATTTCCCTGTCTTCCTCTCCCTCTGTTATACTTCCATTATTATTAAGGGTGTGCCCCCATTACATAGAAAACAAAAGTCTCCATTACATTTCCTTTTAGACTGCCAGGACTTTTCATTTAAAGCACATTGACCCCATTAGAGACCCAAAGTCCTGAAGGAATTACTTTCCCCTTCAGAATCTTGTATTGCAAAAGCCAGAAAGTACCCAAAGCAGCAACTAATGGTTGGGTCTTGGGATGACGGTAAAAGGCTCTTTGACTTTCTGTTGTATATGATGCTTTAGTTTCATGCTGATGTGTGCTAGAAAGTAAAAGTCTCTAAAAACTGATGTGTGCAAGATTTTTTTTTCTGTTTTAATGGGGCTTTTGACCTTAGGCTTTCTCAGGTTTACTCAGTATTTCAGGAACAAAACGAAACAAAACAAAGTATATTAAGCCTGTTTGGCTCTTTCTCATTTAGTGAATGGATTAGTGGTATTTCTTTCTGAATTTTCTGGAAAACCTTTTTAAAATGGGTTTGTTTTCTCTCAGACTAGTTGATGTTGGAAAACCTTAGCACATCATAGCTAGCATCCCCCTATAGCAGGCACTAAACTCAATTTTCACACAATGCAATCTTCAGCATTTATCTCTGACAAAATGACAACTATTATCAGATGTTGAATTTTACCCTACGTAAGATTTTTATGGGTTTTTTTTTGCTTTAAAGTGTTGTTACCTCTACTCTCACTGAGTATTTGCCCTCTAACCATTTTTCCAGTAAAGTGCAGCCATGATTCACTGTTAAGTTTCAGTGAGAAGTACAGGAGTTTTACCAGTACCTGCCTTATGGAAAAAAATTCCCATAATATCTGCGATCGAGACGCTGTCTAGCTCATTGACTGCATTGTTACTAATGATGAAAGTTTATGGTAATATAGAGTAGAACACTGGAAACACAATGCTGTAAAGCTTAGTCATATTTTAGATGTATACTTTCTTACCACCTATTACACAGCTGTTCATTTTATGCCATAAAAATCTGAGGTGTATGTATTCATTAAAATTTGACTGTGCACACTGCATTTGGAAAAGCAAAAGGGAATCTCCTTTTTATATATAGTAAATCTTGTATTTTTTCAGTAGCCTGATATAAATATAACCTGCCTGCTGTGAGCTGACAAATTTTGTATAGTCATACACTAGAAAAAGCAGCTCAGAAAATTTTCAAGCACTTCTTGGGAGATTATTCCTATGGGATCTTCCTATTTCCAGAAAGATGTCACCCACATTTCAGGCCTGTGGTCACTTGAAAATTCTTCACCGCGTGCTCTTGCTGTAAAGTGACATTTTTAGAGTGTAGGAGAGTGAAGTTGCATCAGAAGGATGCAGTGAACAGGGACCAAATTGCCACAAAGGAAACAAAATTGCTTTTCTAATGTTGAATTAAAGTCTAAATTCCTACCACTTGATTTTGGTAGCAACTCTTGCTAGGTCTTAAGATGAACTCCATCAACAAAATAGTAGAACAAAAAAATGTGACTGAACCTTAATTAAGAAGCAAGTACTGCAGAGAAGAGGGAAAACACCCTCATACATTTACTAGTTTTTCAGATTTCAACCATGAAGAATTCTCCCCTTCTCCCTTTCAGTTTCTTGGGAAATAAAAAGAAATAGTAGAAAAATTAAATAATGCAGCCTATCTCAAACTTATTTTGTAAATTAAATGGAATTAATACTATCCTCTTAATTTTTTTTTGGAAAAAAACAACTATTTAAATTAGAAATGAATAAATAATAAGAAGCATCATTGCCTAGTGACTCCAGGAGCAGCTCCAAAAGTCTAAGAGTATTTTCCTTAAAAGACACATTTGATGACCTTGAAATGAGACGTAGCCACTGATTACTAGCTTAGCTTGTTTTCCATGAACCATTATCTAGAAAAACTATATAAATCTTTTCGTAAGAGAACAATAAGGTATAAATCAACTGATACAGGGGTTAGACTTTAACAAGTCTGCTCATCAGAAATCTGAATACCAAACTAAAACCAGTCTGCTAGATTTAAGTCTATTTCAAACACTATATATAAGCACGTAATTGTAGTTTAAGGTATTTTGTTCTGCTTTCTAGATAAAAAAGGTCTCACTATTCCACTTGGCTTTAAACCAAAATTCTCAAAACTGGGAATATATGAACAAATATTCACAGAATCACAGAATTGTTTTGGTTGGAAAGGACCTTTAAGATCATCGAGTCCAGCCATTAACCTAACACTGCCAAGTCCACCACTAAACCATGTCCCTAAGCACCACACCTACTCGTCTTTTGAATACCTCCAGGGATGGTGACTCCACCATCCTTGGGCAACCTGTTCCAATGTTTGATAACCCTTTCTGTGAAGAAATTTTTCCTAATATCCAATCTAAACCTCCCATGGCATAACTTGAGGCCCCTATTAAAAGACTAACCACACCATGTACTTTTCTATACTTCACTCCCAGAGAAAAGTTACAAAAAACTTCAGAAAAGGACCACATAAAACCTGTGCTGGGCAATCTGTTTACATGCTTAAAATATCTGCAGAGAAGCCTGTGTTTCTACTGCTACCATGATAGAAGGTTGGGGTTTTTTCTTTCTCTTCTTTTGAGCTCCTTTGTATTTTTCCATTAAGGAAATTACAGTTTATATGGTAACCTACTGAGAAATAATGCAAGTAAAGGGCATTTTGCATAATAGTCAGGAGTTTTCACCAGTGGTAAGAAGCCTTCATCCAGATATGAGGCTATTTAAAGTACTCTGAACATAAACCCACTTATGAAACCTAGCAAATTTGAAGCAGTTGCATTCTTAGAAAACCAACACTTTGCACGTTCTGTCACACAATTATGTTGCAACCCAAGGCACATGTAAAACCTTAGCAAATGAGAAAGAGTAACTTTTTTATTTTAAACTTTCTTCCTTAGCCTTAATGACTCCACAAGGCATGAGCCAACAAAACTGAGCCAAAATGCCATGTTTGAACATTTCAATGGAAGCTATGCAGACGCAGTTCAAAACTAGAGAGAAGTCATATCAGAGCACTAGTCCCTTCAACACATCCCAGCCCATACCACAGGGGAGCACAGAACCAGGTGGATAAAACATCCATCCGTAAGTGACAGACCCAGTTTCCCATGCCATTTGATCTAGCCGCAAGCCTAGGAATGATTTTCAAAATCTTTTTTTTCGTGCATTCTCCACCGGGTAGCAACAGAAGCTGTAGTACCCTGAAACTCCAAGGAAATCAAGATTTCCACACAAGGAGCTACAAAAGGGAACAATTGCAAAGGAAAGAGAGGAGGCAAAGGAAGACATTGTTTGCTTACAGCAGGTCTTGAAAAAAAGCAAAAAAAAAAACAGGGCAAGCTTTAATGTTTGACAAGAACCCCATCTGCCCAAGAATATCCACCACAACGAATACCAGTAACACTAACCTTCTCAGTCATTTTAGAATCACTTTTTTCCCAGTATTTATGTTTTACAATACACTGTAGCCAGGAACAATCATCACTGATTTTTTTTTACTTTCAAATTTGTGTCTGATAAACCACAGCAGAACACAGAACTAATAGTCTTCTCTTGAGCTCCTGCCAGGGCCCCTTCTATCGTTACCTGACCTCACTTCTTCCCAGCAGGCAAACTACACAGTGCGATGTCAAACCAGTTCTCATTCCGATTCCACTGGATGTAATTTGACAACAAAGTTGCTACAGAACCAGAACATCAAGCATCACATCAGCTTAACATTTACCCAGATTATCAACTTTGAATTAAAATCTGCTTTTAGGTTCTTCTTCATCAATCCAAATATTCAGATATTTTTTGGCTTACCAGCAACTCGTACTTTTCACCTCTCAAGGAAAATACTGGTTTGGACAACAATCAGAAAAGGTAGCTTTTAAAGTTACTGTAGGTTCACAACAGAGGGACTGTGTGACTTGAAAAAGAAAAAAATAAAACATTTTCTCACTTCCCATTGAATTTTTTAAAGCATTATACCGTAACATAGCATAAAATAGTCTGTAGCTGGAACAGAAATGCTAGAGATATTTTAATAATTATCTACACATACAGCTACTTTTCTGGACTACAACATTTTATGATTGCAAAGCTATATTAAAAAGTGGAACTTTTCTGCCTCTTTATGATATTAGCCTGCAATTTACAGAAAATGTTATGTTTTCTTCAATAAATAATGTGAAAGCTGAAGGTATTAGAATTGACAATTCATTATTTGCCTTCCAAAATGAGTTAAAATACTTTTTTGTACCCTCTAGAACCCAGAGGCTCAGAAAATCTAAACTTCTGCCAAAGCTTTTGCTCTCAGGCTACCAGAAGTAGAGAAGAAGTATTTTATCCATGCCCTGATGAGCCAACATTCAAAGATTTTATTCCAGTATATGGCAATATATGCTTTACTTTTTCCTTCCCTCCTTTGTCCTGCTAGACCTTGGATACAAGAGACAAAATTCTCTGACAGTCAAAATGAAGTAAGAAAATGAATAGGATTTAATTGTTATTTTATTGAAGAGGAAGCAGATTTCATCTCTAATCATCATTTGTATCCCTCGTGCTCTTTTTACATGCTGCATTCCTCATTGCAGTCTCCAGACTACTATCTCTCTCCCATATCTATCCATCTCACCATGTTGTTTTGATTTTGTGATTACCCAGTCGTGTATGGCAGCAGAGCATCCAAAGCAGCTATGCATGGAACCACAGAAACAAAGCTATTGAAGCAATGATGAAAGCTTTCCTAAAAAGAAACTAAAAGGTATATTTTTGAGTGAATACACATGGCTGCACCATTTCCTTTTGTTTGCCTTTAAGATTAGCAGCAAGGCTTAGAGTTTAATTTGAATGTCATTTCTAATACCAGCTGCCCAAAACTAGTGGGCCCACTGCCCATTTTCATCTTACACAATCAATAGCAAAAGCTCTTGCTGAGCACTAAGGCAGCAGTGTTCATGCTCCATCAGGAGGCTACCAACTTGCATGTGTCACAGGATCACAGGACAACTCCGTTTGGAAAGGACCTCAGGAGGTCATCTACTCCAACCTCCCGCTCACAGCATTTCAGCATGCTTCACATAAAACACTGTGAAAAACAGGTATTACACGGCAAACTAAGTTGCCTGGAGTTAATCTTATATACTTGAACTCTATTACTCTACTCTATCAATCATTAAACAAAAGACAGAAAGAGAGAAATTTGCCTACTCTGTTCTTTGCCGTTCTTTGGCCTATATTCTTGTTCTTTTCATATCAGTATTTCCTAACCCAGTGATTTTTAAAGATAAAATCTGTAATGTAAAATGTATTTTTTTCCTTTAATTTGATTCATCATCTGAAAAGTACTCTGTAGGTAGATAGTACTTCTACAACCAGTAGAGAAAGTGTAAGTGTAAGATCTTGTTGCATAAAAAAACTCCCGGAATACTAATGCTCTAGCCATCTATATCCCTCATATCTTACGATATTAAGCCGTCTAGTTATGTATCTGGGTAAACAGACTCATAAATTTCTTGTTGTAACAGGTTCTTAAAAATGAAGCAACACAAAAATCCCTATAACCTAAATCTTTCCTCCTCCAATTTACACCAGGTCCTTGGTTATATACCGTGGTAGGAGTACAGGTATATATGTTTGGGTACGTCCTGGCAAAGTGCAACTGCATCACCACTGTGACAGCTACTAAAAAGTATCAAAAAGCTCTCTCAGCTATCTGCTAGTGATAGCTAAGGAAAAGGATGCAGGCAGAAGTACAAGAGGTCCAGCTAACCTACTTACAGCCACTGACAAGCAGCTTCCTAAAGACCTTGCAGCAGAAAATTAAAGTTTCCCCGCAGTCAGAAAATTAGAGGGACTCTGGGACTTACACAGGTTTAATATTGTTCTCTGACAGTAGGTTTTAGTGCTTCTGGATGTTTTCCTATAGTAATAAAGACGAATCTGGTTGCAGCTTTCAAGTGCACGTTCCAGCCGAGGAGTGCAGCTACATATGTATTTAGATGCAATTCAGCTCTTTGAAATGATGCATTCTCTACATTTGCAGTTCTTAGAGCTTGCTAATAATTGCATTGCTAACAGGAATGAAATTAGGCACAGTATCAACAGAGGAAAATGTGAGCAAGAGCACACAGAAACACTAAAGTTTAATAGTCAATGCAATTCTGAGATAGACTTCAGTGTTTTCAGTGCAGAAACTGCTATTGCAAAGCTTGGAGTCACCTAGTTAGCTCTACCCTTCACTGTATTTCCTTTTTGCTGTTAAAAGAGCACCACACATATGGGTTTAATCCATTTAACAGGTGGTACATGCATTGTTCCAGCTACTATTATACTGTCTTCCAATAGCTTCACAACATAGCCTGTAAACTGGGTCCCCTCACAACAACAGCATATGCCAGTGACACTGTTCAGTTGAACTGCTCCTAACCTCACCATCAGCTGTACCACACCTGGCTTTCATGACATGTTCTCAGCACAAAAGATATTCTGGAACTAGTGAGCTATAGGTTTAAAGATTATTTAGTGAGAATAAATGATGTGCAAAATAAAACAATGTATCATCTTCCTGAGTTGCAAGAAAGAAAAAGAAGAAAAAAATTCAAAAAAGATAAAGTGGAGGGGAAATGTACAAATTAAGAAACATAATTAATACAAAACCCAGGAAGCTTTGGAAAGAGGGAGTAAACAAAATTGCTCTTCTCCTGCTGCCCAGTGCCACAGAACAAAGGGTGAAGCCCTGGCAGAAGAAGGGCCAGAAGAAAGGATGGCCCATGCGAGGCTAGAGGAAGCTTGGGATGCTCATGGGAGGCTGCAGGAGCTCGTTTCAGCCAGAGGAGAAGGAAAAATGACCTTAAGAATGGACACTGATGGTCAGACCCAGGTTGGCTTGAGCCCAGCCTCCTCGTCACGTCCCTCACAGTGGGCGTCAACAAAACCTGGGGCAGAAGTAACTATCATTTCAAAACAGCTTCTCCCCCAGCTGTGGTTATTAACTTAATTTCTTCTTTCACAGAAGCCATTAGATAACAGATCATCCTTGCCATCCTTTTGATTTTTGTTGCACTAATATATCTTACTTGAGACAGTGCCTGTAGACAGAAGCAACTGAGAAAACCCTTACCAAGTTTGATTTGAGAGTCACAGGCGCATTAACTTTTATCCTTTTGCACTTCTGCCTCCACTGCTGCAAATCTGTTTGGAAACAGATTCTTTCCTTAACAGAATAAAGTAAATCTCTTCTGCTAGCCTGAAGTCTTGGCTTCAGGCTGAAGACCAATGCCAAGCAACCTGGCAGACACTGAGTTCTGTGCTGCTTTGGCTGCAGGGATGTACTACTGGACCCCCGCAGTAGCCAGCCCCATGTTTTCGGCCACCCAGCTAGTCACAGGAGTCCCACACCCCATGGGGCAGTCCAGGAGGATGCCAGAGCCCGCTTGGGATGAGTACCAAGCGCTGCCATTTCGCAAAGAATAGTCTTCACCAGCAAGTGTTAACCCCAGCATCAGGTCAGCAGGCTGATCTTAACAACCACAACTCTATTATACTTCACAGAGCTATTTTTATTCTTTCAATGTATTAATTCTCCTACCCATTTTCTGAAGCACAGAGCCAGAACTTGACAGCTTACTTACTGTAAAGACATTCAGAAACGTTACATTTGTTCATAAGGGCCTGGTTATTTATAAAACAGGCAAAAAAGTGGCTGGTAACAGGAGTTATTCACTGTGGCATATTTTATATTCCCATTGAAACCCTGAACCTTTAGATGCTTCAATATCCTTAAAAACTTGCTTGCAATGATTTAGAAAGATAAACCTAAGTTTAGAATGACCTATGTCCAGGTTTGATAAACATATTGCTAAGTCTAAGTAACTGGAGACTGAGTTAGGCATTTTTAAAATCAATTAGTATGTCAGCAAATACACTATTGCTGAATTATTTAGTTAATTTTATTTTAAAGGTCATAGCTTAACACATTTAAATCTTCAATTTATCACCAACCCCACCAACAGAATAAATTTAAACATGCTTAGCTTTTTAAAATTAAAATTGTTATTCTCATTTGTAATTTAAATCAGAGGATTATATTCTGTTCTCAAATGACAGTATACTGTTCTTAAAAATTCACTTTGGAGGACAGTACTTACATGTAAGAACTACAGCTTCACAACACTATTATTGAAGATATAGGGACGTTCTAATTCCATCTGAGGTGGTGGAAGTTTTACTACTGACTTCAAAGGATTCAGTTTTTATCCTTGGAGTATGAGTGATGATAAACTCTAATCCCTAACTTGGTGGAGCTGCTGAACTCCATGGCACAACTGATCATCTTGTTTTCTGCAGTAGGAAGGTTTCTGAAGCTCATGACAGGTATGTGCTGAGACGGCAGGCACTGGTGTGCAGCACATGCCCAGAAATGGTGCCGTCTACATTAGCATCTCACCCAGCGTAAAATTAGCTCCACAGAAATGACAGCACAAAGAAACAGTACAGGGTGGTTTGGATGGTAAATATTTACAGACTGCCAAGATGAATTGCACCAGCGTTAACTCTACTGCTGGGTTAAACATAGTTGATTCAGAGGCCTGAAGCCATGAAGTTGATTTACTTTATGTATAAAAAGGATGTTCATTCCTAAACAGGTAAATAGACATATATCTGTGAGGATATACTTTTTTTTTTCCCCTCCCCAAAAGTAAATATTTAAGAGAGAGTTCAGAAAATAAACTTGTTTTCTTAAAAGTCACCACCAGGCAGTTTTTTCCTTTCATCAGCTCTGTCAGGGTAGGCAGACACGTAGGCATATTTGAAAACCAAGTAGGTAGCAAGCAATGTTTTTCAAACTGGTCTTTGTGATCTGCTGCGGCAGTAATAGGAACTTTCTGATGCCTACAAATTTACAGGACACTGAGATTATACTCATGCCAAAATACGCGAACATGATTTATTTACCTCTTTTTCTGTCAAATACTAAGCTTGCACAATCATTTTAAATTCTTTAAGCATCTTATGACCAACTGATAAATAAGCGTATCTAGCTGCATGTAAAAAGGAGAAAAGGGAGAATGCAATGCATGAATGAAGTATTGCAAATACGCATCTTGCAAAGTACTTTGCTTTCCCACCACACTTCAACTCACCTATATATTTGCAGCTTTCCAGTATTGGCATTCTTCTTCCCATTTTCATTATTTTAGAGCTAGGACCTCTGATTTTATTACAAGTTTCATGATTTTATCTTTAATTAAAACTTCATAGAATCTTGCTTTTTTTAAGATAACTTCCATTCTGATATAAAAAGAGCTTTCTTGGACTCAAAGCAGAGAAGGAAATTTTTAAACTATGAAATACCATGGCAGAAGAGGACTTGCATAATAACTTTTAAACAAGTCCTATAAATGAGAGATCTGACAAACTTTTAAATGTCCTTCTGTATTTACTCTCAACCACATTTAAAAAAAAACCCTACTTCTACTGCCCCAAATCACAACCTTTTTTTTTAAAAATAAAATCCTTCCAAATTTTGTTTATCAAGGGACAGAAAATGAAATGTGCTGCTCCTTTACCTAAAAGCTGCAAGTGATCTAGCAAAAATTTTAGCAAAAGGCATACTATTTCAAGTATATAGTAGAAAGGCATCAGAAAGCCCAAATACTGCATCTCTGACCTGGCAATGGAAAAATATATAGACAGAATCAAATTGAAAGGGAAATAAGACATATTAATAAGTCTGCACAACCTCTTCTTTTTAGTATATGTTGCTCGAGGCTCCACGTCTGCCAACACACACATTAAACTAGTGTGTAACCAAGTACCTCACTGCCAAAGAGTCCTTGCTGGTGTTATACAACAGTCTTCTCTACTAGGTGGTGGCAAAACACAAGCTACCTTGAAAGACAAGCAAGCTCTACGTACTAACCATATCCCTGCTTCTCCTAAGTTGTGACTTTTTCTGTGTCTTTGTGACAGATGCACTCCTCCTGTTGGAACTAACTGAACTTTGATCTGGGCAGATGCTCAGCAAGTAGGCCTAATCAAAGTTAATCCTATTGTGTGAGGCTATCAGTGAGAACTCAGCATCAAATCCACCCCCCCAAAAAAAAACCAGTTTGGCTGGAGACTGGGCTGATAAGCAGCGAAAACTTCATTAACACATCAGAAAATCTGACTATAAATCAACCCCTTCACGTTATAAATATCTGCAGCAATCAGGGTTCGTTGAGCTCTCACTCCATAGCAGCTGGCTGCATGGTGGTGATCTCCTCTTGAGTAGGGACGCCTCTCAAGGTTACCCCTTGAGGCTGAGAGATCCCTTACTTGTCATTGATAGGTTGGAAAGTGACATTTTTGCATGCATGTAACATTTAAGATACATATAGTAAGCTTACGCGATAATCTTTGTATCCCATACTAACTTTAAGTGTACTAAATAACAGAGTACTGACCGCCAATCCATCTGTACTTATTAAATATTTTACACATCTAAATGTACTGATTAGAAGACAATAAACTAAGTACTAGATCAGATTTGTCCAAGTGATCTGAGTCTTCTCGGGTGACAATCTTACCCTTTAAAGTGTAACTTTTTAAAGAAACTATTTGTACCTGCTTTTATAAATCTCCATGGTCTCTCATTCATTCCCCTGTCATAGACTTCTTGCAGCTGCTCCCTTCGGTTCCTATTCAAAGCAACACCTTGATTTCTTTTCAGACGCCAAGAAGAATTTTAAGTTTCTTCTTTCTGGATGAGCTACATACAATAGGGTAAAGCAGATCAGCTCTTGCGCTATGGGACAGTGGAAACTTGATGTGATCCTACCCTAGATACAGTTTAAAATCCAGATCTTAAAATCTGTTATCTAGATTAATCTTTTTGTCAGATCCAGACATAATTTTTTCGTGTCTTTTGCCAACCAATCTCACTGGTAATGCCAAAGGATTTTTAAAAGATAACATTTATAATGAGAGTACAATTAAATAGCTAAAATGTAAGTGACATGAGAGTCCTTCATTAAGGATTTCATGAAGTCGGAACAACACAGTTTCGTAGCCAGGCCTTGTTTAGCAACAATTTGTGTTACTCCTGCATCCCACTGCCACATCAAGAGGCAACGGTGACTCAAAGAGCCCTGGTGACAAAAAGCCACGACCCTTCTGAAACAGGTAACCTCTGCAATCATGACTTTAAGAAGTAACTCAATCCTCAGAACACACTTTTCGCTGATGGTTTTGAATGGCTGCAGAGCTGCACGGTTTCTTTGCTGTTATTTCTCTGCACCCTGACCACCACGTGTCATGAAACATGGCGCAGTTGGCAATAGCCTTCCTTCAGCTGCATCCTTCTGATGCAGCCATGAGAAAGTCCGACTCCCCACAGCCTGCCTTCAGGAAAGCGAACCATGATGGTCCTCCAAACCTCTCCCCTCCTCCTTCAACAGGCGAACCAAAAGCCTCCCCTCTCCTGCCACGAGCCCTATGGGATGACAAGAGGCATGGGAGGCACTGGCTAGGCCCCAGCTGAGAGTGGGAAGGAAGCTGTGTGGGGCAAAAGTGGGAAGCTTCAGCCTTGCTCTGAAAGTGCAAGAGCTTCACTTAAGTGACCTGAACTTTCCTCCACACAAAAGTCAAACATGAGTTTGTGTTTGGCAGCGTTGGGTTTAAATTAAACTAAAATGCCTCCCACTCAGCTCTGGTCTCTGGGCCACTATCCTCTGTTAAGGACTTGTGGGTTAGGCATTTGTCCTTAAGCATGGGGCAGCTGCTGAACTGAAAAGTTTGTTTTCCTTGACATCTAGCCCTGAGCCACATTAGTAAGTTCTGAGCTGTCTTTACAGTGGCAAAAACTGTTCCCTTGCTGCCAGCCCTCAGGTCTGCCTCCCTAGAGCAGCCATACGATGCCGTAGTTAGACCTAGCACAACCTGTTACAGCCTCCGCATAGGGGCTGCCCTAAATCAATCACAAAAATGGCACCAGCAAAGAGATCAAACCTCCGTATTGCTTGTTACCACACATTCCCTTTTATCTGTTAAAAAGAGGATGCTGCTCACTTCCCTTCAGTCTTGTCTCCCAGTTCCTCAGGAGTTTATAAAACCCTGTTGTGATTTTCTTTTGTTGTTGCTGCTGTTGCATTTTCTTCCACCTTCCCCCCACCGAAAACCTCCGGGAAGGCAGCCATCACACTCTTCCAGGGCTCGCTTTTTATAACTTCTCTACTTCCTTCTATATTTTCCTCTGTGTGTGTTTGCCTCTGCACGCGCCACCTGCATCTTCATTAATATTTACTGTCTGTTGAGGAGGAAAGCGCTTCTCAATTTACTGGCATATTTACCTCATGTGCTTTGCTGCACACGGAGTCATAAAACAGTGTCTTTCTCCATTCAAACAATGCAAACTTCATCTGACATCAAATTTCCCTTGCCACCCCTCTACGTCTTTCGTTACTCGCTTGGTGCACAAAACAATTTGTGATCACACAGATGCATAACACAATGATCCTTAAACGTATTTCCTGGTTCCCTCACCCACCTTTCTTCTCCCTCCTTCATCCTGTAGCTTGACTACCATGAAACTCTGAAGATCCAGTGAGCTCAGTGCTCTTTCCCCCCTTATTGCAGCTGGCTTCAAGAGCTGCAAAGCAGCAAGCAGAAGCAGTGAGCAAGTGCAGCCTCAGTGACACCCCTCCATCTGCAGGGAAGTGCAGTCCTTTCCCTCAAGAGGCAGCGGCAAAGGGCGACAAGCAGGGAAAAGGCACGCTAGTTCCAAGGCACAACTCTTCCTCTAACATCACCCAAGGCACTGAAGCTAAATGCTTCCACTAAATACAAGCACAGGCCTGCAGGCAGAGTCTTGCTCTGTTTATGTACTTTATGAAACTCTTTTTTTTTCCAACTGCAATCTTGGCTTCTTTGATAATTTTCTTAGTTGGTTTTATTTAAACTGATCTCTTCCCTCTTGCCACACTAACCATATATTTGACTCTTGATCTCCTCTTCTACTGACCCCTCACACAGCTGGAGCCAGGCACACATTCATTTCACCACACTCTGCTTGCTTGGGGAGCTTCCCATGGACACTCTCCATTATCCTTCTCTGCTGCTCCACTCCCAATTCACTCGCATGCTGCACCCCTCTCACCAGCATGAATCCCTCACCAGCTTCCAAATCTGTCTCCACAATTTGTGATTCCCTCTCTTGAATGAACCTCATTACTCACAAACAATTCAGTATCCATCCTCCAAGCTAGAGCCTTCTCTGAGAAGTGCTCCCCTTCACAGAGGTGCCAGAGCTGTTCCAGGTAAGATGGAGATGGCTACAAACACTGCTTCCTCTCTAACAAGGAACTAAACTGCAAGAGCTTCCTTCTCAAATCAGACTTTATCAAATTATTCCAGGTCCTGAGTCATCTATGGATGAGTTCATCAGGGTCTGCTTCATCTTCTAGAAGGGACAAAATGTGATTTTAGAAATTCCAAACATGCTTTTAGAGATAAATTGGCAGTGTCCTTCAGTCCTTGACTGGGAGAAATGGCAACTCCAGTTCACTTTATCACCTCCTTCTTCACCTGCCTCCCCCAAACACATGAAAGTGTGCACATATGCGCACATACACGCATTATCAGAGTTCATTCCATAAGAAATGGATGAACGAGGAGCTCCTGGACAAATTCAGACACAAAAAGGAAGCCTACAGAGGGTGGAAGCAAGGACAGGTAGCCTAAAAACTGAAAAGGAAAGTCCACAGGCTTTGCAAACGATGTTAGCGCCCGCTGCAACTGGAGAGGGATATGCGGAGAAGTCTGTATTTGGTGTGAATCTGAACGGGCCAGCCCCTCCCCCAAAGCCGGCCTACTGGCCACGGACAGCTCCAGTACCCATGACTACATTCAGCAATCCACAGCAGGAAGCCCACATGGAGGTAGCCTAGGAGGAATACAGGGAAATTGTCCAAGCAGCCAGGGATCAGGTTAGGAAAGCTAAAGCCCTGATAGAATTAAATCTGGCCAGGGATGTCAAGGACAACATGAAAAGCTTCTATATGTACGTTGGTGATAAGAAGAAGACAAGGGAAAAAGCGGGCCCTCTCCAGAAGGAAACAGGAGACCCGGTTACCTGGGATACAGAGAAGGCTGAGGTACTCAAAAACTTTTTTATCTCAGTCTTCACCGGCAAGTGCTCAAGCCACACCACTGAAGTCACAGAAGGCAAAGGCAGGGACTGGGAGAACGATAAACCGCCCACTGTAGGAGACAATCAGGTCTGAGACCATCTGAGGAACCTGAAGGTGCACAAGTCCATGGGACCTGATGAAGTGCATCTGCGGGTCCTGAGGAAACTGGCAGATGAAGTTGCCAAGCCACTATCCCTCATTTTTGAGAAGTCGTGACAGTCCGGTGAAGTTCCCACTGACTGGAAAGGGGAAACATAACCCCCATCTTCAAGAAGGGAAAAAAGGAAGACCCGGGGAAGTACAGGCCAGTCAGTCTCACCTCTGTGCCTGGCAAGACCATGGAGCAGATGCTCCTGGAAAACTATACTGAGGCACACGGAAAATAAGAAGGTGGTTCGTGACAGCCAACATGGCTTCACTAAGGGCAAATCATGCCTGACAAATTTGGTGGCCTTCTGTGACGGGGTTACAGCATTGGTGGATAAGGGAAAAGCAACTGATGTCATCTATCTGGACTTGTGCAAAGCATTTGACACTGTCCCGCATGACATCCTTGTCTCTAAATTGGAGAGACGTGGACTTGATGGATGGACCACTCGGTAGATAAGGAATTGGCTGGATGGTAACACTCAAAGAGTTGCAGTCAACAGCTCGATGTCCAAGTGAAGACCAGTGATGAGTGGCGTTCCTCAGGGGTCAGTATTGGGACTGGTGCTGTTTAACATCTTTGTCGGCGACATGGACAGTGGGATTGAGTGCGCCCTTGGCAAGTTTGCCAACGACACCAAGCTGTGTGGTGTGGTCGACACACTGGAGGGAAAGCATGCCATCCAGAGGGACCTTGACAGGCTTGAGAGGTGGGCCCATGCGAACCACACGAAGTTCAACAAGGCCAAGTGCAAGGTCTTGCACGGGGGTTGGGGCAATCCCAAGCACAAGTACAGGCTGGGTGGAGAATGGATTGAGAGCAGCCCTGAGGAGAAGGACTTGGGGGTGATGGTTGATAAGAAGCTCAACATGAGCCAGCAATGTGCACTTGCAGCCCAGAAGGCCAATCGTATCCTGGGCTGCATCAAAAGCAGCGTGGCCAGCAGATCGAGGGAGGTGATTCTGCCCCTCTACTCCATTCTCATGAGACCCCACCTGGAGGTACTGCGTCCAGCTCTGGGGCCCCCGACATAAGAAGGACATGGAGCTCTTGGAACAAGTCCAGAGGAGGGCCACAAAGATGATCAGAGGGCTGGAGCACCTCTCCTATGAAGAGAGGCTGAGAGAGTTGGGGCTCTTCAGCCTGGAGAAAAGAAGGCTCCGGGGAGACCTTCCACTACCTGAAGGGGGCCTGCAGGAAAGTGGGAGAGGGACTTTTTACAAGGGCATGTAGTGACAGGACGAGGGGGAATGGTTTTAAACTGAAAGAGGGTAGATTTAGTTTAGATAGTAGGAAGAAATTCTTTACTGTGAGGGTGGTGAGACACTGGAACAGGTTGCCCAGAGAAGCTGTGGATGCCCCCTCCCTGGCAGTTTTCAAGGTCAGATTGGATGGGGCTTTGAGCAACCTGGTCTACTGGAAAGGTGTCCCTGCCCATGGCAGGGGTGTTGGAACTAGATGATCTTTAAGACCCCTTCCAACCCAAACCATTCTATGATTCTGTGATTTTCAAATATTTTCAAAGTATTGCAAATTAAATATAGATCAAGGTTTGCAAGAATTTATATGCCTTATTGATGTCAAGATTTTACCAATACAAACTCTCTAAAGACAACTATATATATGTCTACTGCAGAACCACATGCAGGCAACCACCAGAGAAAATTCTCTAATGACTACATGCTTTGGGAAGGCCTGCCAGTGCCTCAAGAGAAATGTGGCCACATCTTCCACCAACAAAGCAAACAGACACCTAATTTTCACTTCTCTAAACAGAGCAAATTTATTGAACTTGATGGGAGAACGTCCATGAGTTACCATAAGTTGTTGCATGCCTCCTCTTAGGTATATTCAACTGGAAAATACTATTGCTTATTTAGTCTAAGTTCTCATCCAGAAGCAAAAATAGGACATCAATTTAATCTGTAGTTGAGAAACAAACAAAACAGGGCAAAAATATTTGCAAGGAAGCCAGTTAACAAGGCTAACTGTGCTCACTTTTTATTATAACATGTTGAGTCTGGTAGCTTATTTTTTTACCTTGTAAGTAAACACATGGGATGCATAAGCAAAGCAAATACCAGGGATGAAAACACACTGCTTTGGGAACATAACAACCAGCTTGAGTCCCAAAAAGGTCATTGGGGTGAAATCCCAACACTCGTTCTAAGTGCACCACCGGTTATATCACTGGGCCACATTTCATCCCCTATATTCTTAAGTAAAAAATTGAGTATTATTAGCTGTTAAGATATCTGTCTGAGTTCATATTGCACCTACCAAGTCTAGCCCAGTTAAAACGTTTTTAAATCATTTACCTGGAAGCGCTGGGCAGAGGAGAGAAACTAAACTCTCTGTTAGCATACAAAAAAGCAGGAAAACAGCTTCTGCCAGCAAAATATCTAATTTGTACCTTCACTGCATTCAAGGCATAAGAAATGTCTCCCTGCTTCCTCAGCATCAATTCAGATGATCTAATTAGTTTAGTCATTGGACCTGAGTTAATTAGGGAGAAAGAAAGAGGTGCATTCTTTCATTCCTCTGTTTGTATAGGAAGGGATGTAAAGCAAAATCCAAGAAAACTAATCCAAAATCTGGGAAAGCTCTAGCTCAGCCAGGGTCATTGTTATGAACAGACATGTTAATAGTTTGTGTCCTAATGACTGTGAGACACACAGGTCCATTTATTCAAGGCATTATCGTGAGGGTTATGATTTCACCCCCAAATCCAGCAGTCCAGCAAAATCCTGGGAGCAGGGGTTGACTGGTCAGACCAGAGCTAGCAGGTGAGACACTGTCCCATGAACCAGTCTCCCAAGGCAAGGTGCCACTGGTTGTCCCTGGAGCACAGATGCCAGCAAGCCTCATGCTGCGGGATCAAGAATCACTGCTTGGGTTCAGAGGAACTTCAAGAAAAAGCCTAAAGCTGCTGATTTTAAAAGTATCAGGAAAGATTATTTTAGAATTTATTTCAGCTGTTGCTAAGTGTCATTCTTTCAGGGTTCATTTTCTTAATACCCTGAAACTGTGTGCTATAACAGAACAGGTGAATTATCTATTTTTTAATCTTGCTTGGCAATAAAGAGCAACAAATGATAGTTGGATCCCACAAGGACAAAGTCTTTAAAGAGGCCACTCAGTCATATTTTTGAGACATCTAGTCATGCAGTTTTGAAAGCTCTCTGAAGCTGAAGAACACTATTTACATCTAGCAAGAAGGGCTAGCACAGGCCCTGGTGAGAGCAGAGTGGCACCAACAGTGACCTCCCTTCATGGTGGCCACACACCCGTAGCCTCTGGCAAGCCATGAGGGCTGTGGGGAACACAACAGGGGATGTGGCATGGCCTGGACACATACTCTCTAGGGGCAGAAAGTACATAACGAGGTGCAAAGGTTTTAGTTCTTCATTAAAACAAACACACGCACACAAATAAAACATAACCACCCCGAACACCTCCCATGGAGCACAGACCTATTCTTCCCTGACTGCCCTCAGAGATGTTTTCCCAAATACAAGGGAACTAAAGTACAGTGTTGCATTTGTAATTTTCTCTCCAAGAGTCTGCCTTAATATCAGGATAATTTGTCTCATACTGGATGAAACATTTATATTTCCAGATATGTCTTCTGATGCTTTTATCCTTCAGTTTGCTGGGTAGAAGGATCAGAAGTCCAGTTGTAATGGTACCAAGCCATATCAAATACAGCAACGTCACTGTATTACTTTCCAAAAAGGTACATGCTTGAAACTCTTGAATCAATTTTCTATTGATTACTTAGAAAAGGCAGCTGTTTTATTATAAAAGCGCTTTGGAGAGTCTTCATTTTTCTCTGAATAGATCTATACTTTCCTAATCGAGATTTTTAAAACCTTCTCTTCCAAAACTCATCTTTCATCTGAAAATGATACCTAAAGCATATCTAAGATGCATCAAACTCCAGCCCCCTGCAGCCTGCAGCCCCATATTTAGCTGCTGTCCTGAGTTGCATGCAGTCAAGCAGAGATGCTGCACAGAAAAGCAGTACCGCAAGTGTGAAATACCATCAGCAAAGTTTTTATTTCTAAGTTAAGGGAAACAGTTGAATGATGCACCAGAAGAGATATTAATCTTGGGCATTCTGTATTATTCTCCTTTCCTGGAGTATCAGTAAAGCAAGGAGACATTTTTCCTTGGAAAGGAATGACAAGCTAAAATATTCCTTCAGGCACCGCATTCCTCATTTCTCTTTTTATCAGACAGCAGGATTTATTTGGTTTAGCTGGGACTAAACTTGTTATAGTGGCATCAGTGACAGAAATGAGAGGTAGATAGTGGAAGAGAAATTACTGAATCCCTTTGCATAATAAAATAATTTGACTTATAATGCACCACCGACACCTGCCATAGGGGTTTAGCGTGGCAGGTGCAGGCACCTTCAGTAGGTAGATGCATCTCAGAGAAAATAAACAAATGATAATGAAATAATCACTTATAAGAACTGCAGAAGTTCTAAGGCACCTCATTATTTTGCATCCTACCAGATATCTTCTTCTGTTTAAAATGAAACCCAAAAGGAGATAGATTTAAGCAGAGATAAAGCAGTAGCAGATCCCATACCTTCCCCTCCCACCTTCTTTTTTAATTTAAAGTACAAATCCATTTCTGAAGAAACTTCTGACGGCAGATCTCTATCTACTCAGAAAACAGCGTAAGGAGAGTCAGTGGCTGGAAACGATAGCTAGAGGAATTAAAGTGAAAAATGGGGGACACACACATTTTTATCATTATAAAACAGGTAGTTAGCCAGGGGAATCACTTCAAGACATAAAAATAAAACCTGGAAGTCATTAAAAAAAAATAGGTAAAACAGAAAATATAGGCTCAATGAAGAAATCAATGAGTGCAATTTTTTTAACTGTGCAAGAAGTCAAATCAAAAGGTCAAATTAGTTCACAAACTTTATAGGTGATCCATGACAGCTTAAACAAAAAGAAGATATGACCATTTAAGACATTCTTACGGTAGGTCAGCATGGATCCGCAGGAAACAGTCCAGTCTTTGCTTCAGATCTAATCGGAGTTAGAATTTAACAACTACACATCTGAAAATTTGTGTGGCTCGTAGAACTATTAGCTGGCTCCAGGGGAAGCATGGAGAGAAACAGCGAAGAGAAGGAAGGATGGTTATTTCCCAATTAGAATATGGACCAGTCAAAAGGGAATAAAGCAGAGAACAGGAAAAAAATTCAAGTTACACTGTGCCACTGAAAAGAAATAGGCTTGACTAGTCTTTGTTAAGCAAATACTTAGAGAAGGAATGTATAAAGAGGATATGATGGTGGAAGAGAAAGAAAATCCTAGTTCAGTGAGCTTTCATATCTCAAAAATGTTTATATATCATAAATCCTGATAAGCAACACTACAAATGTTTCAGTTCAGATTCCTTCTCCTTCTAGGCACAGAGTTACAGAATGGCTGCAAATACAAACACCTTACTCAAAGACTATAAATTTTTCTCTCCATACAATCCACGACCCCATTTTAGAGGCTGCAGTGAAGAATCCCAATATTGCTTGTCCCCACAATTGCTAAAGTTTATCCAAGGCTACCAATAGCCTGCTCTGTTTGAAGGACAGAATAGCCCTTGCCCATGCCCTTCTGATGCCACCCAAAAATAATCACCCAAACATTCACATCAGACTTCTTTCAAACACTTCAGATCTGCCATGCAAACCCAAACATTTCCAAATTACTTCTGCCTGGAGATCAGACAAACTCACTGGATCAAACTCTACTTTGTTTAAAGCAAACCAGCTGGAAGCTGAGTGACTTTGAATTTGATTCTACGGCATAATTGAGCCCTTAATATCAACACATGAACACTACCCATTACACAGAAAAATATGAGAGCTTCTGAATTTCCTGTCATTTCTTGTAAGGTCATCTTATATTCTAAGCACAGTAATATTTTCAAGACAGATGGTATTGACAGCACTAGTGCATCCGGATGAAAAGCATAAGTTTACTCTTATTATTTTGCAGAAACAATATTTGTCAACTCATTGGAAAGCTTTCATAATGTTCCTGCATTAGCTATCCCTTCATGCTGTAAAACCACTGTTAAAATTCAGAGGATAATATAAGAGACCTTATGCTTCAGTCTGTACCTATTCTTCCCTATTTTTCACTAAATTTGAACAGATCAATGCAATGCTGCATGAAAATAAACAAAGCACTGTGTTAATGGAGAGTGCAGCATCCTTTAGCTGAATGTCAAGATTTCTTTTTTAATCAAAAATATTCTTTATCCTGACGTGCCCTACGTTATCTCTTTATGCAAACGTACCATGTTGCATTTTTGCCATATTGAAGCTGCTCAAAGAAACCAGTCAAAAAAATGCTCCAAGCAAAATACTATCATTTCATGCTAAATATTTTAAATAAAAAAAATACAAATATGAAATACAAAGCCCAAATGAAAGAGCAGTCTCATGTCTAGAGACTGTCTATTGTATGCTGCCGCTACAGGGAAAGGAGTCTGAGCCGAGACAGACCAGAAGGGGCTGAGGCTGAAGGAGAGCTGCAACCTCTGCTATGGTCAAGTGAATGAACCTTCCTGCTGATCAAGAGCAGTGCAGACAAACCCACCTCACTTCGCTTCCATCTTTAACTCTGACATCAGAACAACAACAACAAAAAAAACCCCAAACTTTAAGGCACCTGGCATTTCAGAGTTTGAAAGCTGGCACATTAGCACTGAACGAAATACGGGTACTTATTGCTAGACACTAATCCCCAACATATTTGGCAATTATGGGGATGAAGAATAACTTGTTCATTATCCAGTTCAGAGCAGCGGAGAGAAGAGAGATTAGGTATGTACTGCACAGCATACACAACTCAGACTGTTACTCCAATTGGAAGACTAATTTTTAACACATTAGATTCTGTGAAAAGAGAAGAAATATAACACTTTCTTGTCTTTCATCCACCATCTTACAAAAACTACATTAAAATTGAGCTCTTATGAATGCTTATTTACAATATTATGCCCACTCAACTCTTCATTATCTATGGCGAAAAAAAGATTGAGATAAAGGGATTACAGTGGGACAAGGGAAAAATACTTGCCTGAAACAAACTGACCTGTACAGAGCAAATTCATATGTCTCTTCATTCATGGCACAATTCATTCACAATCCAGACAAACTTATTCATGCAAATTAATAACCTTCTCCATGATATACGCATTACTATTTTAATGATAATTTGTAAAAAATATGCTATAAACTGTTTAATAAGGATTTTGATTACATTATCTATACTCTGTCAACTAACTCATCATGGCAAGAGTACTTCAAGAAGTTCAGGGCTTTCAAACACCTTCACTTCACGTGCTTGTTTGATGCTACTGTCTTGTATCAACAAGATTTAATTTCTTTTTGGGTCAGTTTAATTTTTTTCTGGTTCTAATATCAGTTCTAGCAAAGGCAAAAACTTCCTAATTTCTAGAGTTATGAAACTTTCATTAACATATGTTTTAGATGATCTCCAGGTGCATCACCACTGAGTAATGCAATTATGCCAAATTAATGCAATGTGTCATTATACATTTTATTTCCTTTTTAATGAAATGCTATATAAAAACCCCTAGAAATACACAGAAATCTCAGCTTCTTTCTTCAAAATATAATTTGAAACTATATTTTCTTTGCTTGAGGTGTAGAACCTGGAATACCTTGGCAATATCATACAGGTTTATATATGAGGGCAACTAAAGGAAAAAAATAATAAAATATAAAGCATAACTCTGGGCTGCAAGACACTGCTTTTAAAAATCAGTAATTATTGAAATTGTATGATGAAAAGCCAACAGTCTTCACGTTTAATATGACTATATGGATAATTCAGAACATATTAAACTACCATACTGATTTCCTTTTTTCCTTTCTTTTTCTTTTAAAAGTAAAGAGCAAAAAAGCATCAGAAATTTTTGGAGTATAGACTCCCATGTTCTTCTGCTAATATGCATGTTTTGGATATAAATTCCTCAGATTACAACTGGTTATTCTATTGTGAAGACATTTTAGAGAACTGAAAAACATTATTCCCTTTTTTGCTTTTGATGAAACCTATTCTACAGTGATAATTTTTTTTTTTAATCTTAGTTGAGGCCTGTATAAGAAAAGATAGGTCGGTTGTTCATGTATTATATTTTTCTAAATCATAGTAATACCGTTGTTTAATGCACAGCAATTTCTTTTGAAGTATGTGGAATTTACAATACAACAATCAGCATGCAGGTATACATTCCGCATGCTGATTTGGAGTCGTGCTATTCAAAGTATTCTCTTACATCTGTTTTATTTTTAACTATTAAGTAACACTTTGGGAAATATCCAAAAGAACTAGCCTTAGGAGAGTAATCTCATGAGGTTTCCTCTACTCTCAATGGACAGAGACTGAAGTTTCTTCCAGGACCAAGCCAGCAGAGGAAGGTGGAACATGTTATTTCCTAGAGGAGCTACTACCTTCTCTCCACTCATTAAAGAGGGACTCTACAAAGACCAGAATCCCAGAGTTAAAATTCATCATGGGAATATGGCTCTTTGTTTTGTTTCACATTAGCAACTCAAGAACCTCGTAGTTCAAATATGAAAGTTAATGCTACCTTATACCAAAGCAAACAGGAATCAAAACCAGTGCTAACTGAGATTCTTCAAAGACAGACTCTTAAACCCTCTTGCTCGGAGAGCAGAATAAAGCAAAGTGTGTTCATAAAGAGATGCTCATTAGTGAGATGAACTGAAGCTGCTCAGCACTCCTGTTTGTGATCTGAAGTCAAGAACAGCAGATCCTGCAGGTCTCATCTGAAAATACACTCAGTTTTGACTGAATACAAGAATGTAGGAGAGAATAATGCATCAACATCTGAAATGAGTAATACCTTCTCAGAATCAGCAAATAAGGCTTTTTCTTTAGTCCAAATAAACTAGTGTCTTGTGAATGTCATAAGAAAATATTCTCTATATTAGTTTCTGTATAGTGGCAGAAATAGGATTACACTGAAAGCTGAAGTAACAAAAGAAAACAACATCCTCCAGAATATTTTTCTTGCAATAAAGCAATTATGCAAGACTAACATATTATCTAAGATCCTTATCTGGTTAAGAAAAAAACAGTTAAAATTCAAAGAAGGCCTTGAGTCATTAGACAGTTTTGAAGGATCACGTGCACTGAGCTTTCAGCTAAATGAATTATTAGTGTTTTCCATGGGTGATGTAAAGACATTTTTAAGCAATTAATCTGCAAGCATTATCAACTGCCTATCTGCTGATAGTTACCTCTGTACTCTTCAAAACTGATGTTATATATCTAGCGGAGGCTGTACAAATCTCAGTTTTGCTTCAAAAGGGTGTCATCATGAGAATGAAAGCCTTAACATTTATACCCTGAACTGGCTTGTTTTGAAAGGGAAAGCCATAGGAGTCGAATGGGACAAGAAACTTTTGACAAAGCCATTTTTCAAACCTCTGGAAGATTTCAAGCATTCACTCTGATCCACACTTGAATATTCTTTGTCGTCAACCACTGCCACCCCACCCACTCAAGGAGTGAGTATTATTCGCCAAATGCATATTGCTTTCTTACAGCCCCTTTTTTGAAAAACAGGAATAAATCTGCTCCCAAACCACAAAAGACAGTCTGCTCACAGATGCCGGATACTTCCTAAGTTTCAGCTAAGCCATTCAGCCGATGCAACTCCATCTTCACTTGCAGTAGTTTTGCCAGACTTGAAAAACATGTTTCATGAGGTTTATTTAGCTCTGTGAATTAATCTGTAACACAGATATAGGCCCTATCCATAAAGGTTAAGAGGCAAAACTAACACTAAAGTTCTGACTGTGCCTATCACCATGAAGTATGAACACAGCATTACTACAGCAAAAGCTCTGTCAGAGGAAAAATAATCCTGAAAACTTCTTACAGGTACAGCATCACTATCGTCTGTAGGGGATACCAGGACAGGGCAACAAGCAATAGTCCAGAAAGGCTACAATACTGACTTCTTGAGCATCCTCTACTCAAGCAACATACGATAGAGAAGACAATTACTTAAAAGAGAGCGGGCAGCAAAGTCAGAGGCTATAATATCCAGACAGCTTTTTGTATAATCACATAATAATAACGATGAAGGGAGAAATAGCAAACACATTTGTCTAGTACTAAGATATAATGTGCAAATATTCAGAAGAACAGAGGCTCTTTAAAGCTCATCTACAGCGAGAGATTAACGTTTATTTTCTTGATGTGTGCTCCACCTAATTTCTTCTTGGAACTACCCATTCAGTTTTTAAATTGGCCAATCATATAGCATTCAATACTACCTCCACACAATAAGCAAACAATAAAACCTCACTGACTCCCGGTATTTTCATCCTCTTTTGCAGATATAGACGTCTCTATGAAAAATCCTGTTAAGCAGTACCATCAAACGACATCTATAGTAATATCGCCAGACAGAGATTCTGTGCCCAGCAGCCAGCTCTTACAGGCTCCACACACGTCCCCCCCCCCCGAATATTAAGCTGACATGCCGATATCAATACCTTGCTTCTCATTCTTGCACCAGTTGTCAGACAGAAAAGAATATATACGGTAGCCTTCATCTGATTGCTATCCTTACCAGAAACTTGTACCAGAAGCTTGTATTTACTCATATTGCAACTGAAAAAAAAAAATTAATAAAACCCCAACAGAAAGCTGTTACATTCCTCGTACACAGCGCACCCAGCTTTCCTCCAGCACATCGAAGAAGAAGCAGGGGTGCACGCTGCAGCTAAATAGCTGATTAAAAAACAATGACCATGCACGGTGCATCAGAAGATGGTTCCTCGAGCTCTGCTGCATAGCCTTTTTCTTCTCCCAACTGAAATGAAATTGGAGACTTAATCACCTGTCTCAAACAGGCTAGTCTTATATACTGATAGGTCAAATTAAAGGCTTGTTGGGAAATTTTCCATTGCCAGAAAGCCCATATTATTTTCCAGGAAAAGACAGCTCCTTGACTTCCACTAGAATTTCTGTAATATTTTTATTCCTTGCACTGGACTATTTACTTACCGCATTTTCATTTTCTACTGTAGGCAGTCCCAGCAAAACATTCAGTCAATATATACCTGCGTATCACTGAGGCAACATCTGATTAGTAATTTGGAGCCCAAACCTCAAAGAATCCTCAGAAAAGCCAAACTTCTCACAGCAGAAATGATTTTAACACGCATGACTGGTAAATCTGTATTTTTGTTCTATTTGTAAAAGGAAAGGGTATGAATATGAGAGAATAAAACCTGCACGTTAAAATTTTTTACTCGATTTCATTTTGTGGTATTTTACATGTTGATAGTAATATATTTTCATCACATTTGGGGGCACTAGCTATTTTTCCATAAAGAAATGTAAATAATGCAAAGGGATTCTTTGGCAAAAATCCAACTTTTGACATTAATTTCACAATTGCTCATGTTTGTAAAGAAGTAATTACCAATGTGGCGACATTTTGCCATTACTTCACACTAATTCAGTTAATCCATCACAGTTTGGCTCAATAACCTCCTTAGCTTTCAGCCATCTTTTATTTCCTAGTGACACATCAGCTTTGAAGTCTATTTAGCCTAAAACTAAGTTGCCTTGGAAAACAAAGTGCTCAAACGATAATTATTTATTTGCCCTTTATACCGTAATTTCACTTCCAGGATCCCAAAACAGCTTATCAACCTTAAAAAATTCAACCTCAAAATCCTTGCTAATGTGTTTGTCCACACCTGCTTTATAGGTGGGAAAATTACAGCGTGGAGAAATTAAGTGGCAAGATGCCCCAAAAGCTTTCCATGCCTGTCAGAAGCAACATCACATGACAGCTCCCCATCTCTCTGCTTTCAGAAGACAAAACAACCCTGTGAACCACACCAAGACATCTCCAGTTGCATTTTCTTCTGAGGGCCTTACTTAGAGAAGATAAGCAAAACCCAAGTAATTCTCCAGCTTCTTTCTAGGCCCACAAATCTGGCAAAGATGGGGAGCGAATAGAAGAGGAGGAGAAAATTTACTCGGAAGCTTTCCAAGTTTGTGGCCTGTACTCTTGGCACACCATGCAATGAGGGGCTACTAGGGGTTTGCTACCCTGTGGGTAGAGCAGAGCTGCTCAAGGGCTGCCCACAGCTGGCTGTGGGTGTTGCTCCTGGCACAGCATCCATGGCCACATCTGCATGGGCTGGAGGGAACACTGAAGGGCAGGACACCTGCGGGTCTTGAGAGAGAGGATTGGGGATGGGAAGATAATAATGCAGTCCCAGAGACAGAGAGAGAACAGGGAGAGACCTGCATGCCCTTTATACAGCTTCCTCACCTCCCTCACAGCCTCCCCACAGGTGCTGAGCCCTTCCCACACCCCGTCACGGCGTCACCCTGCCCATCCAGCAAACCCTCTGCCACAGCCACAAAACAGAGTTCAACAGCTTATATTCAGTAAATCCCCATGTCATTTATGTGTAAAATATCATAGCAGTCTTACAATGCATCAAATTTGGGATGCACTGTGAATATCAAAAACGTTTACTGATCTGGATGTACCCTAAATACTCCACTAGTACTGAAGTACCCCCTAAAAGGACAAATTAGATTTCATTTACACGAAGAGATGATGGAGTCTGCATCCTTGGAAATCCTCAAAACCTGACAGGACACAGTCCTGGGCAACCAGCTCTAGGTAGCCCTGCCTGAACAGGGGGTTGGACAAGATGATCTCCAGAGGTCCCTTCCAACCCCATTCACCCTGTGATTCTGAAGTTGAATCCTATGAGATATAAGAAGGTAACAGATACATATTTGGAACATATTTAGAGTAGACATATTTACTGCAAAGGTGGAACAAGACAAATTTGTGCACATGTGTGCATGAAACTACTCTTTGTGACAGGCCCAATTCAGGGACTCCCAGAAAGTGCACTGAAGACAGAAGCAGAAGAGGAATTACTCCTGAGCAGAAGTAGAGGGAAGCTGCATCTCCAGAGGGCCCCTCAGAAGAAAGAAAGACTTGATCACAGAATCGTCTTGGTTGGAAAGGACCTTTAAGATCATCAAGTCCAACCATTAACCTAACACTACCAAGTCAACCACTAAACAATATCCCTAAACAATATCCCTAAGCACTACATCAACTCGTCTTTTAAATACCTCTAGGTATTTAAATACCTCTAAGCCTGTAGCAGTGCATAGGGTTGTTGTGCCCCAAGTGCAGGACCCAACACTTAGCCTTGTTGAATCTCATACAGTTGGTCTCAGCCCATCTATCTAACCTGTCCAGTTCCCTCTGCAGAGCCTTCCTTCAGGCAGATCGACACTCCCGCCCAACTTAGCATCATCTGCAAACTTACTGAGGGTGCACTCGATCCCCTCATTCTGATCATTGATAAAGATATTAAAGAGAACTGGCCCCAATACTGAGCCCTGGGAAACACCGCTTGTGACCAGTCACCAACTGGATTTAACTCCATTCACCACAATTCTTTGGGCCTGGCCACCCAGTCAGTTTTTTACCCAGCAAAAAGTGCGCCCACCCAAGCCATGAACACCCGGTTTCTCCAGGAGAATGCTGTGGGAGACTGTGTCAAAGGCTTTACTAAAGTCTAGGGAGACAATATCCACAGCCTTTCCCTCATCCAGTAAGCGGGTCATCTTGTCAGAGAAAGAGATCAGGTTAGTCATGCAGGATCTGCCTTTCATAAACCCATGCTGACTGAGCCTGGTTGCCTGGTTGTCCTGTATGTGCCCCATGATAGCACTCAAGATGATCTGCTCCATAATCTTCCCTGGCACTGAGGTCAGGCTGACAGGCCTATAGTTCCCCGGATCCTCCTTCCGGCCCTTCTTATAGATGGGCGTCACATTCGCTAATTTCCAGTCCCCTGGAACCTCCTCGGTTAGCCAGAACTGCTGATAAAGGATGGAGAGTGGCTTGGTGAGCACTTCCGCCAGCTCTCTCAGTAGCCGTGGGTGGATCCCATCCAGTCCCACAGACTTATCCTTGTCTAACTGGCATAGCAGGTCTCTAACCATTTCCCCATGGATTATGGGGGCTTCACTCTGCTCCCTGTCCCTGTCCTTCAGCTCACGAGGCTGGGTACCCGGAGAACAACTCACCTTACTACTAAAGACTGAGGCAAAGAAGGCTTTAAGAACTTCAGTCTTTTCCTCATCCTTTGTCACCATGTTACCTCCCACATCCAGTAAAGGATGGAGATTCTCTTTGGCTCTTCTCTTGTGGCTAATGTATTTGTAGAAACATTTTTTATTGCCTTTTACAGCAGTGGCCAGATTAAGTTCTAGCTGGGCTTTGGCCCTTCTAATCTTCTCCCTGCATAGCCTCACAACATTCTTACCGTCCTCCTGAGTGGCCTGCCCCTTCCTCCAAAGCTCATAAACTCTCCTTTTTTTCCTGAGTTCCAGCCAAAGCTCTCTGTTCAGACAGGCCAGTCTTCTTCCCCGCCAGCTCATCTTCTGGCATATGGGGACAGCCTGCTCCTGCACCTTTAAGATTTCTTTCTTGAAGAGTTTCCCTTGATAAGGGAAAGCAAGGTTGCGAACATCTTTATCTATATAATTCAGTTTTAGGAGGTAACATGCTACTGAGTTGCCCGCTTGGGTCCAACAGCCAAATAAAGCTTCAAAGAGGCTCTACTCTACAAGACAGCACTCCAGAAGAAGCATGCTGCTAAGGAAGCTCCTTAGTTTAACCAACACTGAGAGGTGTCTCTGAAACCTCTAACTGATAAGAAAATCAGGAGACCAGTGACAGTATTTTCTAAGTGTGTGTGAGAGTTTCTAATTTTTAAATAAGATTCTATATTTTGTTACGTTAACTTAGAACCAAAGAAAGCTGAAATAGCAAAAAAGTTCTACAAGCAAACGTGGCAAGAGCAGAGCACATACCTCCCACAAAAATAATGCGGCCAAATAAATCGGTGTTAATAGAAAGCCTTTCTTAAATCAGGAGTTGATGTACATCCCAATAAAGTGCAAGAATCGGTTTGAAGGCTGGTGTTATCTAGTGTCAATGGTACTTCAGCATGTATCATCTAGCAAGTCTTTCACAGGAGCTACAGTCAAGAGAGACCTTGCAACTTGTAAAAATTCATGCTTAGTCCTTCACATGCAGTGAAAGGCACTTTGTCATAATGGCATTTTGAAACAAACTTGTGCTTGTTTTATATTGCACCTTTTGCATTAGTCATACACTTCACATATCTCTGAACTGAATGACTTTAAACTGCCATCAGCAGGGAAAATGAGTGACAAAAGGGCACAAATCATCCCCTAGCGCATCCTGGTCCTTGCTACCTCTTTTATTTGCAGCCTTTTGTTTCTGGCCCTGTACGTGTGTGTGTTGCATGGTCCATGCCTCAGAAGCCTGCAGGTGGAGCAAACATATCAGACACAGCTCTTACTGCTGCTTCCCTGCACCATCTTAACTGGTAGAGACCTAACAGCATCTCCACAAAAGCGATGGAAGCAAAGAGCTACTACTAAAATAACTCCCAGCAGGGAACTACTAGTAAAGTAACTCCCCTGCTACCAACTGAATAAATTCCCATTGAAGCTCATTTCAATGCAGAGACTAAATAAATAAATAAATAACCCAGCCTATACTTTACTTAAGGTTTTTGATGTATCTTATCTGACATGACATTAAATATCCAGGTTTTCCTACATCTGTAGGTAACAACAAAATGTTCATGGGAAGTTAAAATATTTGTTATCTGTTTTCAAATGACAAGAACCTAAAGCATTTTCTTTAACTTAACTCTTTGTTTTTGGTCTGCTCATTCTTTTTTGGGTTTCAGTGCTCCCCTGGGAAACATTTTCGCAGTTGAAAGCATGCTGTGTCATCTGTTATTCGCCGTTTCAAAATCTTAGACTCTAGTGCAGGAACACCCATTAATTATTTATTACTGTATAAATACATGAAAAATTGATAGCCCAGCTAGAATTCCAAGGCATTCACTTAATGAGCTGGGACTCAAACCTAGGACCATCATGTCACTACTATTACACATATATAAAATAGTGTTCAGAAAGCTTCGTCAAAAAAGATCTGTTACTACAAATTCAGAACATTAGACCTGTGAATAAGCATCCAAAAACAAAATTAGGCATTTACTTTCTGCAAGAGGGGAAAAATAACCTTTCTTCTTAATTATGAACTTGCTGCAGAAGACTGAAAATCCAATCTTAGACTTTTAAAGATAAAAATTCAAAAAGCAAATGCCATAAAATATTTGGAAAACTTGCTTTAAGTTTTCATCAGTTTAAAAATAAAAACCAGTAACTCTAAATGAGAGAATACTTGGCAATTTTCAAAATATTTGGGTACACACTGCCAATGTCAATTAAAGCCACACTTACTACTGCAAGAACCAGTTAATGTGACAAATCCCAACACCACAAGCACAGATAATGAAAAAATAAAAAGCAAGTGTCAATTTATGTAATTATTTTGTTCCGGTGCTCTGAATTGTGATCTGCCTTCACAATCAGAAGTATATACAATTGCATTTACACAGACTAAATGGAGACACAACCTTGCCTATTCCCAGGACAGCTGCAATCATGACATCTATTGTAGTTTGACCAGAAAATCTGTGTCAATGCCAGCTTTATCTGAATGACACTCTGAAGCACCTACAGGATGGTCTCAAAGTAGTTCCTTCTTGGAATCAGTAATTTTTCTTCTCATCCATGGTAATTTAAAAGATCTTTTTATTGATGCTATACCACATCCCATCAAGAATAATGGGAAAGCTCAAAATGAATAATAAAAGCAGGCTGACTGGTTGCCTTTGGAAAGGGAAGGGCAGACAGGTGAGAAGAGGCTGGCAGAGGACACATCATCAAGACACTAGCAAGACATTTGTTATAACATAAAACCCTCCGCCACAAAGCAAGAGTTTCTAGAGAAGGAATTAACATATTTCCAGAAAGAATTAAGACGTAAGATGTAGAGCTGGAGTATATCAATAATCAGATGAAACAGTAATTCTCAGTCTTGCAATGTTTTAAAAATTAATTTCCATATTACTTTGGGAGTAATGAGCCATTTGCATCTATGTTGTGCAAGAATACTTGATGATCAGGAACAAGCTCCTCTATGACCTGCAAATGCTTTACAATTATGGGCTATGTTTCTATATTTCCTTAAGCCAGAATGATAGTTCTAATTTATTCAAAACTCATTTATATTTTCCTCAGAGCAATTCACATAGCTACCAAAAAAAAAAAAAAAAATTAAAAATCTGAACAGATGCTGGCAGCCTTTTAACTAGAAAACATTGCATAAGCTTTTACATAGTTCAAAGCAAATGTGTCTGCCCATAAGCCAAACAAAACTCTACGTACTAGTAAAATCAAAACTATAGCATGAAGACAGCACCATAATCTTCTTAACTAGATTGCAAAGACCTGATTCCCTGTTTTGAAATGCTTCACGGTATGGGAAAGCCAAAATTTCTCAGGTCAAATCTCACTTTAAAGCAGTCTGGTTTTGTGAGAGCACAAGCATATGCAAACCTATGTATTTAACTGTTAACTGCCTGTACATTTGGCCCCCTGACAAAACAAGGTGCTGTTGATCACCTGCAACCACACAACCTGATGAGGCTCCCCTGCCCTCCTTGCCTTAGAAAATTCCAGTCTCCTCACGGGTCAGATCCTGACACCACTCAGTTCAGCGGGGTATTCAAAAGTCAACGGGGCAAAGATATTGTCTGCAAAAAAGTCAAGAGTGAGGACACAGACTGATTGCAGCATAAACAAGGAAACCAGAAGTAAGGCCAAGGCTTTCAAGCAGACTGTCCTCACCAAAGCAGGGTTAACTCTGAGTCTCAATCATGCAATTCTGCAAAAAACATACTTTTCCCATCACCCCTAAGTCCTTCAATCTATAAACCTCCAGCTCTGCAAGATGAGACAGAAGTGTTTCAAGGACACAAATTTTTAAAATGTCAAATTACAGGATTATTCCCTCAAATCAAGATAGAAGTACCATAATTCACTAAGCATGTGCACTAAGTGGGTAAGTTATGGGGTTTTTTTTAGAGAGGTATGTAATTTTGGAATCAAATTAACAGGTAGCACTGATGCAAAAGAGTATATCCTTTAAGAATATGAACGAAAACAGGTAACATTTGCTATAAAGAAGAAGAAAATGGCTCTTGCAACATAGAAAGCAACATGAGAATTTGATACAAAAAGAGCAGAGGAAGCCTGTCTTATGGCAGGAACTCAGTAGAAGAAAGTATTATTAATAACAGTAATAATAACAGATCTATGATAACTTTACAATGAAAGTTCTGAGAATTACAAGTTTCACAGACAATGAGGGCATCTGGGTTTTGTTTTCTCTTGTCAACAAATTCTTTGTTCTGGATGACGATAAACTTACCCAAATTCCTTGCTACCATATCTCTAGACACTGGGAAGAATAATAAAAAGGGAAAAATTAAGCAGAAAGACTGGCAGGAGCGAGTGAGCACAAAGCTGTTCTTAAAATTAACAATGAAGGAAGCCTGAGAAAGAAGTGAAAAAGAAGCCCGTGACATGGTTAATATGAAGAAAGAGATGCACTTGGTGTAAAAGCAACGAAAAAAAGCACACAAAATGAATTCTGAATTTACAGCAACTGATACCAGCTGAAAATCAAATGAACTGCCGCAGCATTCAACATGAAATTATCCCTTATAATAATGACTAATGGGTTTGCTATATATCATACGCTGAGGCTAACCATTACATAATAATTTAAAGTCTATGAAAGTAAATCAGTGTCAATATTGAGCAGCCACAGGTCTCAGCATAATTCACTTCCACAAATTCACTCAGTTTAATTAATTCCTAATGTACTTAGCTGTAAAGCTTGTTTGAACTTGTTGGTGTTAAGCTACTGAACGTTGCAGGACTTCATATCTTCGAGGCTTGCACCCTGCTATCTAGAGATGCTGTATTTCCTACAGGAAAAACAGACAAATAATTTATTTTTTTTAAAAAAAGGGGGAAAAAAGGGGGAGCGAGGAGCAGTGTTTCCTGCATATACACCGCATCCTCGCCAGACAGAGATGCCGTGGGAACGCACACCCAGTGGTCCAAGCCACTGTGGTTCAGAGCCCTTCCCTCCTGCAGTGCCTCTGACTCCTCTGACTCTGTCCCCACCCTGCCCCAGAGCTGTTCCTCCCAGGTGTCCTCTCCCACTCACTGCTCCTAATATCTCCCCCAGCCCCCGAGCCCTTCCAACTGGAGCTTCCAACCCCCAAATCATCCCTCACCTCTCTCTTTTCTGCTCAGACTGTCCGAAGTGCCCTCCTACCTGAGCTCCTCAGCCACACCAAAATCCCCAAACCCTGAGCTTTTATTGCTATGTTTTCAGTAGAAGCCCAACGTGATACTGCTGTCAAACCCTGGCCACCCTGACACTGCTTCTCTCTACTGCCCAGTAATCACATAAGTCTAACTTCTATGGGGAATCAGGATAAAACCAGCAACCCCAGTTTTAATCTGTGGCACCAGATGGGTTTGAGGTAAACTACCCTGACTCTTCAGAGAGGCAGAATCAAATTCTGACCCTGAGGTTCATTTTTATTTTTTAATGCATTAAAAACCAGAACCCAATTACATCCAGTTTGGTGGAAAATGGCATCTATTAAACATGGAGGAAAATATGACAAAAGGTATGGAGGAACTGGCCTTTTCAAAAGTCATAGACGCAGATCTCATCCAGGCCAAATGCCCATGCAGTTTATAGTCGGGCCCCTACGATTCTTGCGTTAAGAACAGTCTCATCCCAATCAGAGAGTAATTCAGGTTGTAAGGGATGTGTGGAGGTCTCTAGTTCAACCTACTGGTCAAGGTAAGGTCAGACCAGGTTTCTCTTCAGGGCTTTATCGAGTTTAGTCCTGAACACATCAAAGGATGGAAACCACATAGCCTCTGGGCAACCTGTTCCACTGCTTAATTATCTTCACTATAATTAATTTCTTTCCTTATATCCAGTCTGAACCTCCCCTTCTTCTATTTATGACTATAATCTCTCATTTTCCAGCTACATGCATCAGTAAAAGGCTCAGCTCTGCCTTACTGATAACTTACTTAAGTACTGGCAGGCTGCTGGTAGGTCCTCCTGGAGTCTCTGCTCCCCCTGAACTGAGCAAGTCCAGTTCCCTGCATCTATCCTCATAGCTAATGTGTTTACAGGATTATTTAACTTGTATAAATCTAACCCTTATTCAACATTTACCACTGTACAAAAATTAGGTTTTTCTTTCTCTTTGTTTTCATAATAAAAATTTTCTGACTTCTACAGTTGAGCAAATTATTGCCTTTACTTCTTGTAATGGAACCAGTGTTTTTATATTCAGTCATTTCCTCAAGAAATAAGGAACTGAAATCATGAAATGAGAGCATGATTTTTTTTTAATACCAATGCTATAACCATAATAGGCATTAAAGAGAGAAAGAGGACCAAATCCATCCTTTTCTCACCTTTTCAAAGGCACTGTGAGAGCACACAGCTCTCACTACAGTCTGTACTGTCAAAAACCAGAAATTACAGCATTTCTCTCAAGTTCATGTGTAAGTTCATGTCATCTTAGAGCCTTTCACAGCTTTCTCTGTCTCCTCAGCACAAAACACAAAAGTCCAAGAGCAGATAACCAAGAAAAATTAAAGCCAAGTACCAATTCAGTAAAGCCTATCTAGTATCTACTTAGAAGAATACACTGTGGAGATAAAGGCTGTTAAACTGCATTATAGCCTGAGTAGCTTAAGCATGCAATGCAGGACCTCAGACTGATCACAGTGATCTGTCCTTCCAGAATGAATTTAATTATCCTACTTACTCTACAGCAACTAATGGTTCATGTTTCGAGAAAGGCAAACATGGGAGCCACAGTATGGAAAACCCTCTTGAGTAAATCTTGCTGTTTCACTACGTCTCTCCCATTCTGTCTGCCTTGTGTGTACAGGGTCTCTATCGGGGAAAAAGGGAGAAGAAAAGCAGTACAACTATAATTACTATTAACAATACATGCAACGTCCAGAGAGATGGCAGAGAAAGAGAGAAGACTGGTGCACAACTAAACCAGAGAGGTAAAAAGCTGGTTGGATGGGCAGGCTCAGAGTGGCTTGTAGCCTATCCAGAGACCAGCACCAAGTAGAGAACTGCAGGGGTCTGTCCTGAGACCTGTCCACTTTAACATCTTTATCAAGGACCTGGAGGAGGCGATGGTGCGCACTGTGCTTTGGTAGCAAAGGCATCCTGCAGCTCCTGGGAGGTATGAACAGGGGCACAGCCCAGAGATCAAGAGAAGGGATTGTCTCCCTCTGCATGGCACATGTCAGACCACATCTAGATGCTATATCCAGTTCTGGACCCCAACACAGGAGAGAAACTGTTTCCCCGTGAGGACTATGAGGCAGCAGAGCAGGTCACTCCGAGAGGCTGTGCCATCTCCATCATTGGAGGGCTTCAAGCTCTGACTGGTCCAAGCCCTGAGCAGCGTGGTCTGACCCCAGAGCCAGCGCTGCTTTGGGAGGAGAGAGGCCCACATCCCATCCCACAAGGATGGCTCTGATCATAAGGGAGATGAGAGAAATTCAGAAGCTGTGCTGGCCCAACCACTGTTGCTTGGACAGGGCAACACGGATGGTATGTCAGCTGCAGCGAGCTCCTGCCTCTCTGCCGGTCTTGGGTGCTTAGCCCAGGGCACCCACCTCCTAGGAGAAAACTTCTCAGTCTTCAGATGTAGAGAGATGCATGTGAGGAGAAAAAGTACTGCACAGTGAACTGAAAGGCTTTAAGTGACAAAAATGTGTATTTTCTATATACTCCACAAGTTCTGGAGAACAAAAAAATAAAAACAAAATAAAAATTCATTAACAAGTATTTTCAGCTAGAAAAGGACAAAGCAGTAACAGTCAAAATATGAGTGTGTTTTACACAGAAATATCTAGACAGGCATTAAGATTTTCACCTACTGAAAAGGAGACGATGACACAGAACAGACAAATGCTTGAGTTGAGCCCCTCAAATGCACTTTGGAGAATATTGAACAGTTAAGTATGATTTTAAAAGTCAGGAGCTATTGGAAGTCATCAACTTTTCAAAAAAAGCCAAATTATACAGATTATTACTAAAAAAAAACCCAGAAAAGGTCTGTCAAACTTATTTTATTAGGCATATTATATAATTAACATAATTATTACTCTGTGATTTATATTAGTATAATTAACTCTGTGGTTTGATATACAGAGTCTTACATTCATCAAGTTGGCATTTTGATTGGTGAAAATTAAATTTGACTACCTTTGGGAAGTGACAATGTTCTAGCTAAATTTTTCTCATTGATTTTCGGTAAATATATAGTAGCAGTTTGGTGGTACTCATATATAAAAAGTCTACCCTTCTTTACTCAGTAGAACAATTAATTAGTGTGTTGTTGACATTTTCTACAGAGAGAAACACTGAAATATTTAAAAGAAATACAGAAAACTAAAGATAAACCATGTTGAACTAATAAAAAAAAGAATAGGATCATTTATTTTTAATTATATTGTTACCATTACATAAGCCTGGAAATAGTTTCCATTTTCATAAACCTTCCAGACAAAATGTTGAGTTACTTTGGAAAATCCTCGTTTACCTGATAGTGTGAGGGTTTTGTTTACCAAAAAAATTAAAATTTCAAAACTTTGAAAATTCTGGCTAAAAATTAGCATAGAAATCTGTACAAAACTTTAATTGTGCATGCATAGGTGTGTGTATACAAGAAAAGAATTATCTTTTAGGAGAAAAATTACCAGTTCTTTACCAAAAGGTAGTGATCTCCAGGTTGGTTTCACTTAGGAACTCACTATGAAAAATAAAGCCGAATTAATCACTGAACTACCATCTCACTCCTTTAGCACTGACTGGATTCCACAGGAACAAAAAATAAAAGAACAGTTTCAACTCCTATTTCATATCATAACATGTTTCAAGCACAGGTAAGCCTCAGTAAATTCGTGGACGACACTAAGTTGGGTGGGAATGTTGATCTGCCTGAGGGTAGGAAGGCTCTGCAGAGGGATCTAGACAGGTTAGATAGATGGGCTGAGACCAATGGCATGAAGTTCAACAAGGCCAAGTGCAGGGTCCTACACTTTGGCCACAACAACCCCATACAGTGCTACAGGCTGGGGGAAGAGTGGTTGGAAAGCAGCCTGGTGGAAAAGGACCTGGGGGTATTGGTGGACAGTTGTCTGAACATGAGCCAGTAGTGTGCCCAGGTGGCCAAGAAGGCCAACAGCATCCTGGCTTGTATCAGAAATAGTGTGGCCAGCAGGACAAGGGAAGTAATTGTCCCCCTGTACTCGGCACTGGTGAGGCCGCACCTCTAGTACTGTGTCCAGTTCTGGGCCCCTCACTACAAGAAAGACATTGAAGTGCTGGAGCAAGTCCAGAGAAGGGCAACAAAGCTTGTGAAGGGTCTAGAGAACAAGTCTTATGAGGAGCATCTAAGGGAACTGGGGTTGTTTAGCCTGGAGAAAAGGAGGTTGAGGGGAGACTTTATTGCTCTCTACAACTACCTGAAAGAAGTCTATAGCAAGGTGGGGGTCAGCCTCTTCTCCCAGGCAACTAGCAACAGGACTAGAGGACGTAGCCTCAGGCTGCACCAGGGGAGGTTCAGGTTAGACATTAGGAAAAATTTCTTCACAGAAAGGGTTATTAGGTATTGGAACAGGCTACCCAGGGAGGTGGTGGAGTCATCATTCCTGAAGGTATTTAAGAAAAGACTGGATGTGGCACTTAGTGCTATGGTCTAGTTGACACAGTGGTGTTAGGGCAAAGGTTGGACTTGATGATCCTGGAGGTCTCTTCCAACCTAGTTGATTCTGTATGTTGCAGTTCTAAGGGTACAAAAGTCTGACGAAAATTTTTGGAAGAGAAAGCGATGGACGGAGTAGTGAAACTGGCAAAGGAACTTGCCAAACCACTCTCGATTATCTACCGGCAGTCCCGGTTAACTGGAGAAGTTCCAGCTGACTGGAAATTAGCAAATGTAACGCCCATCTACAAGAAGGGTCGGAAGGATGATCCAGGGAACTATAGGCCTGTCAGCCTGACCTCGGTGCCAGGCAAGGTGATGGAACAGATCATCCTGAGTGCCATTACACGGCACATGCAGGACAATCGGGGCATCGGGGCCAGCCAACATGGATTCATGAAAGGCAGGTCCTGCTCGACCAACCTGGTCTCCTTCTATGACAAAGTGACCCGCTTAGTAGATGAGGGCAGGGCTGTGGATGTAGGCTATCTAGACTTCAGTAAGGCATTCGACACTGTCTCCCACAGCATCCTCCTAGACAAACTGGCTGCCCGGGGCTTGGATGGGTGGACTCTTCGATGGGTTAAAAACTGGCTGGATGGCCGAGCCCAGAGAGTGGTGGTGAATGGGGCAAAGTCCAACTGGCGGCCGGTCACTAGCAGTGTTCCCCAGGGCTCAGTTCTGGGGCCGGTGCTGTTCACTATCTTTATAGATGATCTAGACGTAGGGATTGAGTGCACCCTCAGTAAATTTGCAGATGACACCAAGCTGGGTGGGAGTGTCGATATGCTGGAGGGTAGGAAGGCTCTACAGAGGGATCTGGACAGGTTAGATAGATGGGCCGAGACCAACGGCATGAGGTTCAACAAGAACAAGTGCCGGGTCTTACACTTCGGCCACAACAACCCCATGCAGCTCTACAGGCTGGGGGAAGAGTGGTTAGAAAGCGGCCCAGCGGAAAGAGACTTGGGGGTGCTGATCGACAGCCGGCTAAACATGAGCCAGCAGTGTGCCCAGGTGGCCAAGAGGGCCAATGGCATCCTGGCCTCTATTAGGAATAGTGTAGCCAGCCGCTCTAGGGAAGTGATCGTCCCTCTGTACTCGGCACTGGTGAGGCCGTACCTTGAATACTGTGTCCAGTTCTGGGTCCCGCACTTCAAGAAAGATGTTGAGGTGTTGGAGCGAGTCCAGAGGAGGGCGACCAAGCTGGTGAAGGGTCTGGAGGGTCTGACCTATGAGGAATGGCTGAGGGAGCTGGGGTTGTTTAGCCTGGAGAAGAGGAGGCTCAGAGGTGACCTTATTGCAGTCTACAACTACCTGAAGGGCGGTTGTAGTGGAGTGGGAGTTGGCCTCTTCTCCCAGGCAACTAGCGATAGGACAAGAGGACACAGCCTCAAGGTTTGCCAGGGGAGGTTCAGGTTAGACATTAGGAAGTATTTCTTCTCAGAAAGGGTCATTAGACATTGGAATGGGCTGCCCAGGGAGGTGGTGGAGTCACCATCTTTGGATGTGTTTAAGAAAAGACTGGACATGGCACTTAGTGCTATGGTCTAGTTGACATGGTGGTGTCAGGGCAACGGTTGGACTCGATGATGCCTGAGGTCTCTCCCAACCTGATTGATTCTGTGATTCTGTGATTCTGTGAGATTCTGTGAAAATGAGAAGGACAAAGGCAGTCACACCAAGAAATCCAGATTGCTTAGTGATTTTGGCCATTTAAACAAAGATTTTTAAACAGTTGACTGAAATCTTAAGTTACGTACACAAGCTAATGCATCCGGGGATGGGGAATTAAAGTCTGACATACAGGTCAGTTCTGGAAAAAAGTAGTCGCCGAGCAGCAGCAGCACAGGAGCCCAGCAGAAGCCTCCCCACAAAACAGGCCCGTGAGCACCGACCTCAAGACCCAGGTGCAGAGATAGGAAAGAGTCACCTGCGGCTGCAGAGGGAATCGTGGAGATCGATGCCGAAATGTGGGGTCTATCTTGCGTCTCCAGATTCCAATGGACACAGCAGAGAGGTACAAACTGTATCCAGAGAAAAGAGAGAGAGAGCTGCTCCTTGAGACTTGGACACCGTGACTGGATTCACCAACAAAAGGCAAACCTATGTGACTTGAATGTGAGGTAATAGAAGATCTGGAAAAGGTTCTTCAGTCTCACAGTGCAAGACAACAAGAGCCAAAAGTTGACACTGAAGTGTCATATAAAGGAAGGAGAGAGGTATTTGCATTCATCTATAAAATGAGAGTAAAAGCAGGGGAAGAACCGTGGCATATCCCAAGCGTGTGGAGGACAAATACACTCCTGAGACAGGTCTCAGTCATACAAGTTAAGGGATGTGGTCAGGGAACAGCCTGTTTAAACAGACTGCAGCAAGCAGGAGATCAAAATACAAGGTCTAAAGGTCCCTTCGGGCTTCATATAGCAGATGAAATAAGAGTGCTCAACACGCTTCTTTCCAAAACGGGGGTAATTGTGTTTGCTGCGCAGAAGCACACGTCTGATTGCAATCAGAGTGCTGAGACACCAAGGCCACCTAGGTACAACAGCCTGCCGTAGACAGCACAACGATAGCTAATCAAATCACTTGGAGACTTTTCATGTTCTGCAACACCAGCACTAACAAGCTGCCCTTAGCCAGGGCTACCTACATCATATTTCTTGGGATGGCTCCCCATCGGTGCCTTTCTGTTAATAGCTATATTTTAAAAACTATTAGTTAGCCAGTTTTCAGTTCATTGTGTGCCATGTAACTGTTAAGGTGATGATCTCAAACACTGGTAGTTCTAAGTAAAGGTGTTATAAAAAGACGATAATAAATGGGGTCACTTTAGCACTTACCAATACGAATTTTTTTTGAAGGTGCAGAAAGGTAATTGGTTCATTTTAAAGTTTTTTGTATTCCCAATATTAAAAATCTGATTTTACCAGAACAGCCTAAACAGTCTCAAAAGCTCCTTAGACAACTTTGAAAAAAAAGTTGACTATGTGACTGTTGTACTACTGAAGTGATTTTAAAACAACGAATCTGTAGTCCATGCAGTGCAATAGCATGTTACTTATTTTACTGAAAATATAGAACAATTTTCTGGAACAGTCAAATGCCTGATTATGTCTTCCTCAGGCTGATCTGTTCTCATTCAGCTTTGAGTACTTATTGCAAGCGATGGGTCCCATCACACTGTTAGTACTACCTAAGCTATTGCAGATCAACAGGATGGCCTCGACATGCAGCTGCTGAGCTTTTCTTCTTCCACAATTTAGAGACATCAAGAGCAAAATAATTTTCATTTAAAATATTACAGTTTCTTAAAAGGTGGATTAAAGTGATCATATTTCACCAACAGGCAACTCATGCATTAGCTCACAGTAGTATCAACAACTAAATTATCTTTGCTGAGTTGCTGCAGTCTGGGGCAATAGCATAATATGGCAATGTTTCAATGTTCCGGTCGCACTGGATGGTCCTCACCAGAGTAACCTCAAAGACAAACACTGTATATTGCCATAGGAGTCAAGACATCATGCAGTAGCTTCAGAGAAGTCTCCCCACACAGCCCAGGCTTCTGCACAGTGTTGGGTTCCCCGCTCGTGGGCTCCTGAGTTCCCTCTAGCTCCTTCTTCAGGCTGGCCCTGGCTTATTTCCCTCTTCACAGAAACACAATAAAACACAATAAAACAACAAAATCTGCTTTTTTGGGGCAAAAACTTCTCCTAACAACTTCATTTTGCAACCACGTCCCCTTGCAACTAATCCCTCCAGGTACATGTACGCATTAAAGCATGTTATACAGACTGTGCACATGTACTCATGACAATCACCCTTTATACTAGAGAGCATCAGATGCATACATGTGTATTTAAAAAAAAACAAAACCAAAAAACACCACAACCAACAGACCATTCACACAGCCTAGCTTTTCCTCTTTTCAGTGAGTCATCTTCTTTGAATGTGACCAAGTTACATTTTGCTTGGGAATGAATCCACACAGCTGCAGCATCAGTTTTCCAGCTCTCCCCACTCCATACTCAGGATGACTTCCTATGGAACCGAAATTCAACCTTTAAACAATAGTCCCTTACTGAGGACTACGTCACTGTCCCACATGCTATCATAGCCATTAAAAAAAACAAAACACGTTGATCTCCACAAAAAAAGATGTCTGTGGTTAGATAAGAAGGGTAGGCAGAGCCAGTTCAAACAACATTTTACATGTAAAAAGAAAGATTCACTATTTTGTATTTCACAGACACACTTCTCAAGAGATGCTGCCATTATGGTAAACCAATAAAGATCTTTATTTACCCTAAATTTCCTTCACAAAAAAAAAAAAAAGAGTTTTTCCAGTCTCAGTCACTTTCCAGCAAAGAAAACAACAAATTGAGGGCCCAAAGAACCAAAAATAATTAAAAAAAAAAGTAAGCAGCACACACAATCTGCATGTAAGAAATCCTGCTGCTAACAAGGCTATGCCAAAGGAAATTGTCTTGATTTTCTCACAGCTTTTGTGGGACTCTACCTGCATACAGATTGAAGGGAAGAGGCATCATTTCTATAGCACACAGCATCCTGCTGAACATTAATCATCATTACCCACTTAGTGCAATATGCAAGACTGATTTCTGCTCCACAACTCCTCCACGGCGCTCTCAAGCATGCCAGCCCCCACCACTACCACACTCCTCTCCTCTTTCTTACAAGGAAGTTAAAGGGAAACATTCAATTTTAATGCCCAAAGAGGAAGTGCAACTGAAATGTCAGAAGGCAAGACAAGTGGCAAATAATTTTAGAATTACCACTACTGAACAGTAATTGAGTCAACAAGTCATTTTGGGATTCTTCAGTACTTTTCTTGTATTTGTTCATTAACCTGAATATATAAAAACCCCCTGAACTCATTGGAAAAGAACTATCCATTTAGTCTATATAAGGGGTTTTTGTATGCTGCTAGACTTCTATTTGGGGCTTTCTTTTTTACTTTTCTTTCTAAGAATGTAGTAAGTTGTTTCTCGAAGGAGACAGGAGAAGTTTGTGTCTGATTGTTCAACATCAGTTCGTAATATCAAAAACTTTTAACAGGCAACTTTTATGAGTGGAAAACTTTTAAAATATTCAGAAATGCAAGCATTTTTCTGCTTGCTTTATATTCACGTGTGTGTTGAACACCATTAAACAAAACCAGTAATCAAGCATGTCTAAATGCATTAACAGTTCCTTATTACAGCATCTGGCCGTCCTTTTAAGTGGTAAGTGCCAGAGTTCATGAGATACTTTGCATATCTTGCAGGGTCAGGCATTTCTTTTTCAATTAGTTAGTTTTGAAGAATGACATGAAAAAGTACAAACTGCACACATAATATTCTTAATTAATACAGTAATCTGTTGGTAATAAAATGTACTTTTACTTTGTAAAACCTTAGCTTAGTTAATAATGGGTCATTTCACCACTTTCATTTATAGGTAAAAATCTCAATATTTATGTTTAATGCATTTATCATTATTTAATAAGATGTGAGAATCTACATCTGCACTACTATGGGTATACACTACATATCTGTACTCAGGGTATGTGCATTGATATATAAGTTAATGATGAACTTCCCAGAATATCTGAAGTCCTGCTTGGCTTTCGGTTAGGGTCTGGGGAACTTTTTTCTATGTAATGTAAGAACAGAGGATAAGATGCATGGAAAATAAAAACTTGCTCGTCCCACACCATTTCCAGTTCCATATGAATATATTTGCTTTTTTAATGTTTGCAATCACAATGGATTCAGCCTAGAATTAACTGAATCTTTTGTCTGTATCTGTGAACTTCTGTCCTTTCATTCCCCAACACCGGAGCATTTTAAAAGATCTCAGTGGATGTTTTGCAAGATGTTTCTTGAGCCTGCAGTCAGAAATCCTGCTAAATACTGGGCCACGGGTGACAGTAGGAACAACATTTTTCAGAAGAGACTGAGAAAGAATATCAACCATAATCTTGCAGCAATTTTTTCCACCTCGCTCCCTCTTCTGGAGAACGTATCTCCCTGAAATCTCTTCCAAGAAACTGGAGCTAACTTTGGAGAATACAGGTACTCTTCAGCCACTTGCCAGCTTTGGTTTTACATGCTGTGGCTGTGTGCAAAGTCCTCCCTTCAACAAAAGAATACAAATCTCAGAAGGCTCTTCTATGGCAGAATATACACCCTGCTTGTCATTGAGAGTGCTACTAAAATTGGACAGAAATGCATGCTATTGAATTCTGAAATAAAACAGAGTCACCATGGGGCTAGCAACTGATTCCTGAAGCAGAAACTATTACATTGAGTAAACTACGTACAAGGTTTCCTACCAGCACACATGTTGGGTGGGAGGCAGAAAACTTCCCTTTAAAGGTCCCTTTAACCACACTACCTCCAGCAGTGGGGAGCTAGCAAATTTCTAACACAAGAGATTAAATGCTCCATTAAAAAAAATAAAGGACTGGCCTGACCTGACCTTTTAACCGCACAATTTAAAATTTAGGCAAAATAAGTTTATTCTTCATGAAGACATGGGAAAAGAACAAAAGCAATTTTGAGGATGCACAACTTAGGTGCAAGTAGTTTAAATGTGGCTTATTTCTTTTAAAAAACTGAAACCACAACATTTGCAGAACATAAATATGGTAAAATAAAACAACAGATGTGGATCGATATTTTTGATAATTCCTCTACTCCATGCAGCTTCATTTTACACTGACATACTCTGACTCATTATTACTTAATAAAAGGTATTAGCTTTAATTACTAATTCTTCTACATAGGTAAATATAAACATGAGAACAGACTAATATGTAACACAGACACTTGAGTATTTAGATGCTAAGATTAACGACACTCATTGACAACTAGTATGAAAACAAGTTTTTTAAATTAGTATTAACAAAATTATTTTGCTATATTAACAAACCTGTTGCAATACCTTTGGTATATGTCGAATAGAAGCATTTCAGTAGGTGCATCAGTCAAGCACAATGAATGTACTGGATTTCTTAATTTTGGTAGATCAATGATAAAATGTACCTTCATGAACATGACGTCATCAGCAGCACTCTACCTGCACAACTTGCATACAGAAAGCTACCCCCCATACATATTACTAACTTAGAAAAGTGCATCTATTTTACTGTTTTTAGAAAGGACCTCATTGAATCAAACATAAAAACCCTTAGTAATACAAAAGTTACAAATGCATAACTGAAAATTCAGATGAAGGCAGAAAATAGCAGGCTGAAAGATCCCCTTTGAATCTTCCTCCTTATTCCCTCATCTTAAAATTTTTGTTAACTTTCAAAAAAAAAAGTAGATCCTATGCAAGCAGCTTTCAGAAAAGCTTCTAGTTAATCACTGAAAAGTAAAAAGTTATTATTTTTCCTTTGGTCACATAAAGCAAAGAAAGGTTTCCTCTTTCTTCTCCCTCGCCATTTCCTTCCTTTTTTCTCCAGTTTTTGGGTAACACATGTCATTTTAATAGCCAAAAGTTTAGAATATTGGTAAACTGGAAAACGTAAAAATGAAAAGGAACTTCCAGGAAGTTAATCATATCACCTAGTCCATTTTATTTTCCAGGACAGAGTTAAGATAAACAAACAACAACAAAAAGAAGTTTAAAAAAAACCATGTTTCTTCAACCAATATTTTTTAAAGTACTGAAAAAGACTCAGTTTGAAATAGAAAAAGAATTTAATGCTGAACTTAGAGTAATTTTGATTTTTGCATGTTTGTTTTTTTTGGCAGAGGTAGGCAGAGGGAAGAGGGAGCTCCTATGAAAATTAGTCAAACTTATTTCTTAACCTTGAAGTAATCAAAAGCAGCTTGAATAGCCTGTTTCTATTGACCACTAAATGTGAGGAATGTTGGTTGGTTGGGTTCTTTTTAGCCAGTGAGGTCATGGTGAGGACATAAAGACGAGATGAGCAGTAAAGAATCCCTTCTGAAATCTGTAGTCTGTAGTAAATGTAAGGAATTTTCTAAGCTATTGATAATCTTGCAAGAAAAAATGTCTTTTAATTTATTAAGAATACCAGAATATGTAAAAATAAGAGCACACTTAACTCTAGGGTAATTAATGCCACTTACTGCTGCTATTATTAATATAATTATACTAATGCAGTTAATATATATTTTTTTTCCCAGGAATCGTTCTTCCTGGGTACCCTATTCCTCACAAATACATCCTAAGTTGTTACAAGTTTTGTTCTCAAACTTTGGCTTTTCTTTTTGCCTTTTTTTTTTTTTTTTAGTTGTAAATAATCTATGTGGAAACAGACAATACCAGACTGGTTAAAGAAACCATTCATAGAGAAACCATCTCATGCAAAAGTGGAAAAAAAAAGAAGATACAAAGCTTTCAAGACTTTTTTTCTTCCCATTCTACTTCTTTTTCTTTTTCCTCTTCAAAGTAACACTTAACATAAAGCCTAGAGAAAAGAAGATTTATCTTAATATTTAAAGAGCATGGCAATATGGCACATTTACCGGTCCCTCGGGGTTATAGATCTTTTAGATTACCAAGTTTTCAATGTAAAAATTTGGGCACCTGAAGAGACCTGTTCCATCTCCCTTCCTGCCCTCACATTTCCCTGCCTGAAACACTCACGCCCCATTTCAGCAATTCTTCTAATGATACCTTCAGAACATTGATATCAGAGGAGTTAATAAATTCGTTCATCAAAAGCATTCATGGCACTTTGGGTGCTCAGGCAGCGCTCAGCACGAAAGCACTAAACCAGCTTCCCTGGTCGTGGAGGAGACCATAGCTGCACCTGCTGTATGTGGATTCGCTCTTCTCAGTATCTTGTCAAAGCACACCCTTAGGCCATTTCAGGCACAAAGCAAAACACAGCTTTCTACACCTACTGTGTAAACTACAACACACTTATCTGAAGTGTAATAACATCAAATAAAATCAGAAGCAAAGGATCAGGAGAGTGTTATTCAAAGCAGGAGATGTTTGAGAGCTGTAAGGGGGAAGGTTGCAGTTCCTCTTGCTGTACTCTCTTCCCACAGCCACGATCTAGCCCTCTACTTAATATTCACAGTATAAATACTTCATATCCATATTCACACCTCACCCAGATGAGGTGTGCCCCCCTGCCCCGTTCCACAGGTCGCAAGTGTGGGCTTCATGTACCGACCAGAAACAGCTGATGAAGTGACAAAATCAAGGAGGCCACACCCATCTGTATGTCAAATGCTCTATCCGAGACTTGCCTTGTTACCAAAAAGCTCTGACCTGAATCGCTGCTTCCAGTCCTCTTCATTTAAGGCCTGAAGGGAGGACAGGATTAATCCCTGACAGCCCTTGCAGCTCTCTGCCTCTCAAGGTCTGCGTCACAGGCACCAGAATACTTCGGATGCCCCATTAACCAGTAAAAGGGATCAGTGTCCTTATTGACTCCAGCCTCGCACTACTGGCTGTGCAGAGATCAGCCAGCGTTCACGCAACTGTCCCAAATGCACCCCTGAGCCCTTGTTAGGGTTAGGCCCTCTTTAGACTTCAATTGGAACTTGTCTTAAAGACAAGATGTCTTGCAGAGGCCGTAACTGGGAAACAAAGAGGTAGCTGGCTCTTACGGATACACCAAAGAGACAGTGCATTACAGTTGGTGATCCTCTCGCTAAGCGGGCAACGTGGATATCATAATCATTGGGTTATATTTATTTCCTTTGGGAGGCGTTCATTTAGTCAAAATTATATAGGTTTTAAATGTGTGTGCTCAATGAGAAAGAAGGTTGTTGTACGATGATGCCAAAATGCAATTCCCTTTCTCTAATCTATTTGGAAAACATTTAACTTCATTTCAACATGCAATTAGAATAGGTTCTTATTGGACTATTAAAATCTTCAGAATAATCATCCATCTAAAGCTATTCCACAGTTTGAATTACTGGTATTTTCTATTTTTATATAATGTATTTGGTAAGAACCCAAATAGCTTTTAATTTTTTTATGTAGCTGCCAAATCATAATACAGTAGGTCAGAGAATGCCTGAAGCAAAACATAATCCATGATATACAGACATTTTTTTTTCTTTTCTCTTGCTGGCCTGAGTAACGGATGGGCACAAGCAGTTTCACATGCTGTGCTACATCACAGGATTTAGTCAGAATTAGCTCACTGAAATAATTAGGTTTTTTCCACACTCATTGATTAATAAAGGAAGGAAAGGTAAAATATCTAAACTAGACAAGACAAAAGAACAAAGATCTGTACCTTCTTGTAGAGGAAAAAAATACCTATTTTCTAAACACTGTTTAAAATCTATTTTAATATTACTACAGACTTACAAGCTACATCAGCATATGAATTTATGCATACATGCACTCAATGTTATTTCTCTTTAAAATGTCTTAGATGGCATTAGTAACAACTGATAACTCAAACAACGCTGATGTGTGTAACCCAAGGAGGAGACAGGAGGGTGCAAATATATGTTTTTGTATTGCTGGCTTATAGAAGTCATCATGCAGCAACCCAATTCCTCTCATGTACTTAAAAATTGTTGTTTTCAGCCCTGCGTTCTTTTCCTCCACATGTTGGCTCAGTTGTTTTCAAAGAATGTTGCTTCTTACTGCTCTGCTCTTCATTCAGCAAAAACTGGGAAAATAAAGCCACAAGGCACTCTGTCACTACCCCAGCATAAAGATCATCCTCTGCCCAGTAAAATGAGCCAGAGTTCAAACTCCAGAGTTTCAAATGTGGGAACGCATAAGAAAAAGGGCATGAACTGAGAAAAATCAGAAGGTAATTCTATATTTGCTGAAATTTATCATTCCCTTTGTAGGGAACCAGCAGTTCTACTCCAGTGTTCTGGATAGAAAAGTCTGAACTTCCCAAACTTTACTACACACAGTGACCATCTCCTACACACGTCTCCCATTCCCAATTGGCATGACATTCATTTGCAAAATGATAAATATATTTATCAAAATAAAATAAGTCCTTGTAGGAGCCAGAGAAGGTTCAAAGTCAGTCGCTACTATAGATGTCACTACTGTTAATTTTACTTGGCAGGCACTTGGATATAATGTCAGGCAGATAACAAGCACAAGTGAAAACAAAGTGATACTCCATGCACTCTGGCTTTACAGTGCAGCCAATCCTCTGAACCTTTTGAGATGTACAGCAAAACCTGAGGACCATAAACAACGAGAAATGCAAAATCTGGTGTTATGCATAAGATCTTACCAAATTAACATCTAGTTATTAACATTATGTAGTTTTCCTATATAAGATGGTAAGGTCAAAAAACTACCCAAGAAAACTGCTTAAACTGGTATGTCACTTCCAAAATACAAAATAAACCCAGTATATGAAACCAAGATGGACTACACTGTTCCAGACTATTCACCTGAGAACTTGGAGGTCGGAAATCATTAACCTCAAACTGAGATTAATCACATGATTTTTCTTTGTGAATACTGAAAGCAGCCACATACATCTGAAGCTAAAGTATTGAACATAGGTTCATAGAAATAACACAATCAACTTCATGTTATGCAAGTAAAATCATCATACACCAATAGACTGGACTACAAACAACTTAATGCAGAAGAAGTTCACATATTAAATTTCTTGCCAAGGAAAATGAGATTTAGGATTCTTAGTAACTTAGACATTTATGACATTTACTGAGTCTTTTTTATGATCTACAACATTATTTTCAGCCTGGAGAAGAGAAGGCTCCGGGGAGACCTTCTAGCAGCCTCCCAGTACCTGAAGGGGGCCTACAGGAAAGCTGGAGAGGGACTTTTTACAAGAGCATGTACTGACAGGACAAGGGATAACAGTTTTAAACTGAAAGAGGGTAGATTTAGATTATATATTAGGAAGAAATTCTTCACTGTGAGGGTGGTGAGACACTGGAACAGGTTGTCCAGAGAAGTTGTGGATGCCCCCTCCCTGGCAGTGTTTAAGGCCAGGTTGGATGGGGCTTTGAGCAACCTGGTCTAGTGGAAAGGCGTCCCTACCCATGGCATGGGGGTTGGAACGAGATGATCTTCAAGGTCTCTTCCAACCCATACCGTTCTATGATTCTATGATTAACAGAGCTGGTTATTTTTTTAAAGCTATGTAATTCATTTTCAAAGTGACAATCGAGTGGTTAAATTGAAGAGGAAAAAAAAGAAAACTGACATATCCTTCAACAGCAACTCTACATTAAAAATCCAAGCTTCAAATCAAATTATATCTTTTCTTTCCTAAATTCAGATACTCATCAAGCATACTGCTCCTTGCAATTTCCTTGCAAGTTGTTGTATCAGCCATTGCTGTATGTGAACCTAGTTTACTAATAGTTTATTCAATAACGTTCAACGGACAATAATTGATTAGCTAATCAATTTTGGTTTGGTTCTAGAGAATATAAGCTAATGTTTTAATTTTTGTTTACATCTGACATATGTGCAACTGAAAAAAAAAATCAGCTTTTCAGAAGGGGCTTCTACAAAAGCAGATCGATGACCCTAATTTTCAAACTTGACAGTGCTCTCCTTCCACAAGCAAGCGTAGCAATTAAAAAGCAACAACCCCAAATAAGAACCACTGTTATTTGACAATTTTTAGCTTTGCAAAATAAATTGATTTGTAAAGAAATTACACCGAAATTACAGAAATCACCACTGAAATATGTATTAACTGTCAACCTTCTTTGGCCATAGGAGCAGAGTGATCAAGAATATTACCAACATGCCGTCTGAGCTGCCGTATCAACTTTAGAAATTCTCCCATTAGGCATACAGCTCAAAAAACAAACAGAGACAATTTAAAACATCATGTTTTGCAGCTGTTTTGGACTTCAGTCATCATGCATCAATAATACATCTAAACACATGCATTTATAATTTCCAGTTAACTTGCAGGTCAGATCCTGAGTCTATTTTAGGAATATCAATCCTGCATTCAAAAGGATAATTATGCTTCATGCAGACACACACAAGATATAAGAATTTCCCAGACAGGCACAGCCTTGGTCTCATGGTGCAAGGATGGGTGGTACAGCAAAACCACCCGCGAGTGGTGTATGCCCATATTACACATTTCCCTTCAGCGTTCTAGAAGAAAAGACCAAGTGAAAAAACTTTCCCCAACTCCCCAAGTTAATTATGGAGATACACAGTGTATCTGGTCAGTGCATATGCATCACACCTTCCAGTTCAGGTGCATAAACTGCATGTGCAAAGCTCATGAAACATGTCCACCATATCCCTGCACATTAGGCTTCTTGCTACATCACTCGTATGCTCATTTAGCCCCTACAGTAATTGCATACCTGTATCAATGACCATATAATTGCAGTAGCATATGGTTTTGAGACCAACTGCACTATTACCGTCAACCAAGATAACTAGTTCAGTGGTATTTGAAAAGATGCGACTACACTTTAGGCATACCCTAAAATGAGTATTTCAGATATTCCTCACTCCTCAGCTATTAAACATGGCTTCAGAAAATTCTAAGCAATGCAACTGCCTAGCTAATAAAAACTAGATTATCACTGCTTGGATTTAACACAAAATTTGCATAAACACTAATGAAAGCTACAGCAGTAAACAGTCTCCATGCATCATGAGATTAAACAAGAAGCCTGATAAACTGATTTGAAGTTCTGCAGTTTGTTTAATCTTTTAAAGAAGTAGTGAAAATCTCTTTTTATTGCTTTCACATTGTATTGGCATACACCCAATGATTTCATGTGCACAAAGACAGATTTTTGTCAAGATATCAGCAGGAGTTAGAAAGAAAAATAAGCAGGGCACTAAAAATCTGATTACAAGCATCCGACCACACAAGCAGAGAGCACTCCCGTGAAGACAGATCCAAAACATGGAGGACAAAAAGATGGTCATACATTTACTTTCAGACCATCTCCTTAGTCTCACAAAGTACATAAAAATATCACTATCGACCACCACTCAATGGAACCAAAATGCTCTCATTGCAGCAGACCATGAGACTAAGCACTAGCACAGCAAAAGGCAGTCAAGCTTGGAATTACACATGTTTTCATCAGGTTCCCTGAATCCAGGCAGTACTTATCAAATGAGCCACTCTTTCAGGACTTTAGACCCTTATCTAATCTACGCTGACAGAAGAGATGAGCTGAGAATACATGGGCAACACTTGCAGCTTTTCAAACTACCTGTGCTAAAAGTATCCGTGTCTCCAATAAAAAAATTATTGTAAACTTTTCAAATTATAGCTCAGGTGTAAAAATACTGAGCTGCTTTATTTCAGCTTAAATGATAACAGCGACTAGAGATCCACATGCAAAGCCTAGTTCTCTAAGGTCAAAAATACAGTCCTATCGGGGATGCACATTGATACTAATAGAATAACAATCCTTGCGTACATAATTTTGAAGCATTTTAAAAGATCCAGAGTGAAGAAGCTCTTTTTTTCGAGTCATCTGTGAAATCTGGGATGTTGACACCATACAAAAAAAAACCACTAAGTGGCCCACGAAAGCATTCTGAAGACAGGTTTTCTATAGCTTTTTGCATCATACTTGAACCAAACTGTCTCCAGATCCCCTTTGTCCCTGAGACTTCACAGAACCAAAGAAGCGCTGTCTGGGATGAACTTCTGTCCAACCTCCTGCCCAAGTGGAAACTATTGCTAACAACAGATCAAGTCAGCCATTGCTCCATCCAAATGAGTATCAAATTCCTCTGAGGAAGAAGATTAAACTACTTCTGTGGGCAACCTCTTTCAGTGCTGCTCTGCCCCTGCAGATAAAAATTCCTCCTTATTGTTCAATCCCAAATTACAATTTGTGCCATTACATCCCTCTTTTTGCTACATGCCACCACTGAACACAGATTAGCTTTAACATCTTTGTAAATGCCATTCAAGAAGTTTTAGGCTGCTACCTGACTGTTCTTCAGATTCCTCTTTTCTAGACTACATAAGCCCAACTGTCAACCTCTCCCTCGCAGCCACATTCCTTAAGCTCCTCCCCATTTTGCTAGGCCTCTTAATGGTCCCTCTCCAACTCTTCTACCTACCTCCCAAAGTGAAAGGCCTCCAAAACTGAATGCAGTATTCCAGACAGCCTCACAAACACTAAGTAGAGGGGATAAAAGCCTTCCTTGAACCGCTGCTTCTAGTGTAGCCCGGTGCCTGATTTGCCTTATTTGCAATGAGAGCAGATGTATGGCTCATGCTCAATTCAACATAACACATGGGGTTATTTTGCACCACGCGCTGAACTTTGTATTTCTCATAAAATCAACTTCAAGTGGTTTTTGCTGTTCCAGTCCTGAGTTTTTGAGCTCTCTCTAGATTGAGAGAGCACCATCCAGCATGTCAAACAACCACTTTAGTGTATCTGCAAATTTGCACAAAGTGCAACTTGCTTCATAACCCAGGCTGCTGATGAAAACCCCAACAGTGTTAGCCTCAGTATCATCCTCTAGAGTACTCTGCTTGTTAAGGACCACCAACTGGATGTAAAGCATCACTAACCTTTCAGCAGTTGATTTTTCAATCCATCTAAAATTCCACTTGCCTAGCCCATACTTCTTCAGCTTCCAAACGAAACCTCTATGGGAGACAGTGATAAAAGCCCTACTGAATTTGAGGCATCTACTGGTCTCCCTCACTCCTGTAGCAAGTCATTTCATCCAAAGCAGCAATAAGGCGAGTCAAGCACAATTTGCCCTTGCTAAATCCATGCTGACTGTTTCTGACTATCTTCTTGTTCTTTGCGTGTTTGGAAATGAGAATATACTCCATTATCTTTCCAGGCCATGAGGTGAAGATGACTGGCCTAGAGTTGCCCAGATGCTCCTTCTTGCCTTTCTTAGAGATGGGTAAAATGTCAGCCTTTTTCATTCATTGGGGACCTCCCCCAGCTGCATAGTTTTTCTATAGTGGTCTCATCTGACAGCTCTTTCAGCACCCTCAGCAGCTCCCATCCAGTCCCACTAATCTGAATATATCCAGCTTCTCCACGTGGCCCCTAACCTGTTGCTCTGCAGCTGTTGGCTGTGCCTCTCTTTCTCAAAAAATGCTGTCATATACAGAGGCAGGGGAACAGGCTTCTCCCTGAGGCAAATAAAGCATCTAGTGCTCCCATTTTTCTGTGCCATCATATACTAGCTTGTCTCTCCTATTGGTCAATGAATTTACAGCTATCCTGAACTTCCCTTTGCTATTGATCTACTTTAAGAATCCTTTCTTGTTACTTCGGCTAGTTTTTGCTCCAACTGGCCTTTTCTTCTTCATTTCATTCCTACGCAACCAAGCTATGCTTTTGTACTCTTCTTCTGTTATCTGTCCTTGTTTTTCTATGCTCCACTTTTTGTATGCTGGCTTTCTGAGTTTCAGTTCCCAAAGCAGTTCCTTGCCTAGTCAAGTGGGCCTTCTTTAAAAGTCCCCAGTCTTCTTGCACAATAGGATTATTTTTTTCCTGAGCTCTCAATAAGTTTTCATTAAAATCAAGCCTTACGTGGGAGGACTGAGGAGCCTACCACTCAAGCACCCGTCCTCACCTCTGCCCCAGAGCCCTACAGTCACCTTCAATCTGCTGAAGGCTTTTCCTGGCTGCTTCATTCATGCCTGTCTAGATGAGCTGCCAGGGAAGCAGTCAGAAAGCCAGACAAGCCGTGGCAGCCTCTCTGCAACAACATGGATCCAGGCTCCAGGCAAGCGGCAAACCCCAAGGGTGACCAATCTTGCTGGCAAACAGGATGCTCTGTCCCATGGAGGGCAAAGTCACAAACCACTAGCGCTTGTCATGGCATCTTCACAGGATGGGTCTGAATGTCGTGATGTGAGGTGCCCAGCCTACAGTCCCCCCGCCAGCAGAAGTCATCCATACTCCTCTGCCAATGAAGCCCAGGCAAAGAGCCACGAACAGAGACAGAACCTTCTGTGTGTGCATCTGCCAACCTCCCCTCAGTCTAACGCTTAAAAACTGGTAGGGGACACCTACCAAGGTTAATTTGACCTGATAGCTGGAAAAGAGAGAGAAAGCACTGCAAGCTGGGGCTAATCCAGCCCCACGTGGGCACCGGCTGGCCGGCCACATGGCAGCTGCCTGGGGTTGCGGGCAAGCGCCTACTGCCCCTCCGCTACCAGAGCGGGTCAAAGACAAGTGCCAGGGAGGGGAGCATAGGTCCTCTCTGCTAAAGGCTGCGGTAGACTATTTTAGGACCACTGAGATCACCACCCATCTGGCCAGCTTGAAACACATTCGATGACGAGTTAAAATGTGTGACAGGCACAGAAACAGGCAGCAAAGTTATGTAAGGTTTTTTTTCCTTTGGAAACCAGGCTAAGAAGTCACCCACACACACGCATATGACCTCCGTATCAGCAAACTAGTTTTGCCAAATACCAGTTCAACTACTAGCATGTATTTATTTCACTCACCGAATATATCAACCTGATTTCCTTCTCCATTGCTTTCTCCTCTAAACACTGCCTGGCACCACAGAGAACATACAGTCAGAACATGCTCTTTTTGTTTCTACACAATGGAGGAAAGATGCAGGATGTCTTCACAATACACGATTTTCTCAAAACCCCTTCTTCCAACACACTGCTATAAAAAAAAAAACAGAATTTGTTTTATGCCTAAACACAGAAGATGAAGCAAGTGCTAAAAATCCAAGTCTTCCTGATGGACGGTTTTATCTATTACCCAGTTCCATCAAGAGATAATCTAAATGGCCCAATAGCATTAAAAAGTTATTGCAGATTTGCTACTATAAAGTTGAAAATGTAGCCTTACTGAATGTAGCATATTTTCCCCACATCAGAAATATTACAAAAATTAATTTAATGCTACCCACTACCAAGCCTAAATGGTTCAACAGCCCATTATTTGGGAAATTAAGATCTTCCACATTCCTCAAAGCAGAGTTAATCCAAGATATAACTTACAGTAAGATGAAGAACAGAAATGAAAAATAAAAAAGCTTGAGTCAAATCTACTGATTGGCATTTTAGCTGTAACGTAAAAGAAAACAAGTCTAATGTAGACCTTTGTGGGATTTAGGTAACTGATATAATACAAGCAAATTACATAGATTTTTTTCCCCCTCAACAGCTATGATTTAGATAATGAAAACAAAACATCAAACAGTATTAAGAAAAACAGAAATGAAAGCCTGCAGATTCAAGTCAGGTTGCTCCATGCAGTCCTTTTTACAAACAAAATTCAAGAAACACTAATTACTTTTTCCTTCAGTAGTCATTATCACATATGTCATGCTTGCTGAAGTCCTAGCTAACAACTGAAGGTTCAGGGTCATAATTTCTGACATGATGGTTATTTGCTAGCCAGTGACTGAGACTTAGCTTTAATAAATGCCACAAAGCTAACTAACTCCAATCAGGCACTCTTAAGAGTCACCACAAAAAGCCTTTGTGTTGCTGCAGCCAGAAAATAATCTTATGAGGAATGGCAGGTGATAGTACAACATTATTTAATGCACTGTAGGGTGAGGGGGAGAACATAAACCAACCTGTCATTGCCCAAGAAGCTGGACATAAAACATGTTTTTCCTGACAAGTTTAACTGTCAAATTGCAGCTCAATGTTCAGTTTTGGAAGAGGTTGGATTGCTTGCCCTAAGCAATGGTAACTAGCTAGACGCAAAGGGAAGCTGCAAGTCCGGTATCAGCTTATCCAAAGCCATAGTAATACTTGAGATGTAAGCATTAAACTTAATCATCTAGATTGCAGGAAGGTGGGTGTTTAAAGAAGGGACAGGCAAATCTATCTTTCATTCCCACTTTCCTGGAGTGAAGTGGTGAAGTGATGTTCGCTGAAACAGAAACTACTGTAAAAATAATGAAATAAACTATTGCTGTCTTCTTTAAAAAAAGAATTGACTTCTATGGATTAATAGGCTGAAAATTACTAAACAATCAGGCTTTATCACTAACTTTCTCCCTATCCTCTAGAGGAGAAAGCCTTCAATTGAAACATTTTTGGCAGATGAACCAAAGCAAATTAGGCTGTATTCTTTCCAACTCTATCCTAGTACAGGCTCTTCGATACAAGATTGCACTTGCAGATCTCTCATGTGAAAAGAATATTATAGTGTTTTTGCAGTTTGAAAAAAAAAAAACCACAAACCAACCTATTCAAACTATACAACTATAGGTGAGAAATGTTATCCCTTCATTCTGCAAGTACACAGTCCTCTCTGGAAGTCAAGATACCCATAAGTGCTTGTTGTGAGGTAGGACCTATGGAAATATTTCTTCAAACTACAAGGCAAATAAAGTAATATAGCAGTGATTAAGCAGAAACTCAGTTCTTCCCCATCAAGAAAAGAGTCCTCCTTTTACCTTTCTGGGAGTGTTCCCATAAAGGTGTAGTTTGGGGAAAAGCAGGCAGCACTAGCAGTCCTGATGATTGCATGCCTAGGTCTTTAACATCGCAGCACACCAACAGAAAACACTGCAAATCATAGAAAAAAATCTTTGCTCTTAAAAGATGCTTTACAGTTGCACTGCTGGCACTACTAAACTCACCCTGGCTGCCATCTAGGTATTTTAGTATCACACTAAGAATGGGTGATCCAAATTCTTCTGCTTCTGCATCTGCCTGCATTTCAGTGTTTCACTAGTAATATAAATGCTCCTGCAACCTGTTCCTATGGATGCTGTACAGACTCTACTCCTTGGCATTTCAGATTTCTGGATAAGGGGAAGTACTTCTGTGAGTATGAAAGAATATCTAAATACTTTCCATGGAAGAGTGCTGTCTTGGTATGCATGTTGGAGATGGGCTTACAGGAAGAGCCCCCCTCCCCAAAAAAGAGGTGGAGGTAATGTATTTTAAGCATCATCACTCTAATTTCAGTAACCATTGTACTCCTTCTGTTCTACTGAAGTTCATGGTAGAATGAATCTTATAATCTGTAAATGGTAATTATGATTCTTAAAAGACTGCCTTTTGTCACAAGGTCTTCAGAAGCTTTTAGGAGGAGATGTCAAGCAAGCAGGCAGATCTTTTTTGCCAGACAATAAAAATGTTACTTAAATCAATCTTGTAGGAAAAGGAAATAACTGCCACTTTGCTATGTAAATATCACTGTGTTCAAATACCACCATTCCCTGGAATAAGGATAAAGGTTTTAGTGAAGAAAGGTTAAAAAAAAAAAAAAAGATTCTAAGGTTTGGATTTGTAAGATTTATCTATTTTTCAAAATCTATTAGATTTTTTTTCACTGTTATATTTGTTTCCAGTTTTGGAGATTGCTTTTATAACTTGAATTTCAACGTCATAAAAGTTCTTTTATAATTAATTCTTGTCTACTAATGAAGATGAGAACGACAGCCTCTGGGTTTATAGATTCCTCACAAAGTGCAACATGATGGTCACAGTGGTCTCCAAGAGTTCAAGCAGCTTTCCTCCACTAAGCTGCAAAGCTTTAGACATGGAGGAGCAAGACTGGTAAAATCTGCCTGGCAAGCATTGGCCAGGGCTTCTAGCAAGCAGCAAGAGAAGGTGGAGACACAGATGTAGCTCCTCTGAACAGCAAAAGTCTAGTAAGATACCACAGGATGAGGACACCCAGCTTTAAATAATCAAAACAGCAAGAGACAGACTTTCAACACCACTTCTGGAACCATCTTCTTTTTGCGCAGTACAGTCTTTTAGATTGTAACCTTCTGAAGCAGAGAGGTTTTTGATTCCTCTATGCTGTTTGCTAAAACACAGGCTAAACAAACAGAAAAAAAATATGCTTATCTAGACTTTTTCATCTGTTATTCCTCCCAAATTCCTTTATGTCCTGTAGATGCCTTCCCTTTTCCCAGACCTTTCCTCTTCGGAATTCTTCTCCTCACACTTTGTTCTGCACCAACTTTTGGTGCCACTCCAGCCCCCAGCACCATGACAGAAACAGCAAACCCTGAGCTCCTGCACACACACAAACCCAGTCTTTCAAGTGGATCCTATTGCTCGTCCCTCCCAGCTATTTTTCTCTTCTGTCAGTGTCGCAGCTGTGACTCCAACACCTAGTTTGTATGCTTGTCTCACCACAGGCAGCCAGGATGGAACAGAAAGACGCCATTTCATCAGGAGAAAGGTGCCTGCAGAGAAACTCAAAGGCTACATAGAGAAGCAACTAATTCCACCTCACACTCCTTCCCAAAAGCCTCCCACTCACACCCAAAACCTAGCGCTCTGCTGACCTGTTTCACCATCTGAGGAGGCTTCTTTTACAACCAAAACACAACACTGCCCACAAGTGTTCAGGGAACAAACACCACGTGGGCCTAAGTGTGTCTCTAGTAAGCTCCTCCTAGGCTGATGAGAGCTATCAGTCAAAAGTAACTTTAAGTCATGCTTTTGGGGTCAGAGCTCAAAATGTTTGGGTTTTTTGGCACAACAGGGCTACAATGTACTGCTTGAAGTCCCTGTAAAAAGAAGATATGGGCGTGCTCACTGCTGCTCCATACTGTAACTCTTCTGGGACAGAGCCATCGTGGTGAAAGTGGTTGTTAATCTGACGCCACAACAGTTCTCCTTTAGATTCAACAAAAAGTCCTTCAGGTAAAAAAACAAACAAATAAACAAACAAAAAACCTAACTAAAACTATTAAAGTTTCCAAAACAACAATACATGAACATGCATCTCCTTAAAGAGGAAACTAATTAAGAGGAAACTAATTAGTAAACTGGAGCATACAGTCAAAATGTAAGCCACTGTTTGCAGTGTTTAAGAATGAGAAATATTTAATTAGCAGCTATTCTTGCAGTCTGAAGCCAAAGATTTGTTATTCTGAAATGACTTCACTGTCAGTGGTTTCCAACTAAACAGAGGCAGAACTGCAACAGACTTCAAACTAAGTAGATCTGACTTCAGATTCGGTGTACGCGCTCAGAAAGGTGATGCAATCCAGGCTTACTCATCAACATTTCCAAGGCACTGAAAGCATGACATGCTGTACAAACGCAATCTTAATGCGGTGTGAGGCAAAGGTGCAAACAGAAATGTAGCTGTGGACTTAAACATTAAGACAGACGTTCATATGCAAAGATAAATTACGCCACAGGATGTGTACAAAGCACATGCTCATAGAATTCAAAGCTTATTAGGATTAAAATTTCATCAGATACTTGTTTTCGAACTAGATTTATGACAAGAGATAAATGACAAAGTATGCAGATCACTTCAGCCACCTGGCAGGTAGGGAAATTTGCTGCAGGAAACAAACAAGTAATAAATGAATAAATAGAGAATATGTTGTGCCAGGCTCCGAGAAGGAGAGCTACAAGCAAATGGCCCCTCTTCCCTCCAGCAGAGGTCACAGCAGTCAATAGGAACTATTAGCATCATTCTTGTAATGTGAGGACGACCCAAGCTGCCAAGTGATCGCTACACTGTAATAGTATTTCAAACATTAGCTTCAGCAGTAATACAGAAGAAAATTTATTTTCTTCTAAAGAAAAGGACATTGATTTCCATCAAAAAGCTAAACTAGTCAATTCTTCTCTCATTGTATTTTTTTCCTGTTGAACATGGTGCATCTTGCCTTGAAAGACCTCTGGCAGCCCTGGAACCTGATGCAAGGCTTTTCACTATAGTGAAAATCCTGTCGCCACATAATATAAGTCACCAGTATTACACGAGAGCTTCCTAGAAACTGTAGCCCATTTTTTTTTCTTCTGGTCAAATGAAATTGTCTGTTCATGGCAAATTCATTGATAGCAACTCAGAGAAGTTAAACATGGAGTGAAGGGATGCCTCAAGGTTTAACATCTGTGAATAACTTTTCCCACTAATCAAATGCCTGATCTTATGGCTTCTGAAGACACTATTGGTTCCTACTCTCATTTCTGCCCACAGAACGTCCCACAAACAAAAATAAGGCACATTTTTATTTTTTGTCTGTCCGTATAACAAAAGTTTAACCTGATGGATTATACCCTTATGATCAGTTTTGAAACTGATGGTAAGTGCAAAAACTGATCTTTGAAGGAAATGCTGTGCACGCAAAATGCTGACTTACTGCAAGGAAAAATCTCCGTGTGTCTTTTTCTCAGATGACACCTTTATTCAAACTACAGAATCATTATGATATAGTATGGAAGCCACCTGTCCCCAGACACATCTTGCTCAAGTTGTTCATGTGTTTTCTGACAAAGAAAAAAACAACTAAACAAAATCCACCAGGTAAACTGGATTATATCAAACCTGTTTTCCTCCTCCTGCTTAAGGAATTGTTTGCGTATCTGAATGTGGAACGTGTTCTAAACATCTGCTGGCTTCAGCTGGGTAACACTACAGAGTATAACTCCCAAATAGATGGGTAAGCAGAGTGGTTCCCCCCAGGTACAAGTCATTCCTTTCACATCCATTGTTTTGAAGTATTTAGTTGTAGCACCAAGCTTTTTCAGAAAGCAAATTTAGGATATGCATTTTGGGAGGAAGTGAGAAGCAACAGTACCTAGTCACTTGCATTGGCAATACTAGGTTGTAAATCTGACACTGGATGGCATGTGATGGAAGAAAAAGGACATCTGAAATGCTGAAATACTACTACTGCTATGAATCACAGAATCACAGAATCACAGAATGTTAGGGATTGGAAGGGACCTCGAAAGATCATCTAGTCCAATCCCCCTGCCGGGGCAGGATTGCCTAGACCATATCACACAGGAACGCGTCCAGGCGGGTTTTGAATGTCTCCAGAGAAGGAGACTCCACAACCTCTCTGGGCAGCCTGTTCCAGTGTTCAGTCACCCTTACAGTAAAGAAGTTTTTCCTCAAATTTAAGTGGAACCTCCTGTGCTCCAGCTTGCACCCATTGCCCCTTGTCCTGTCAAGGGATGTCACTGAGAAGAGCCTGGCTCCATCCTCTTGACACTTGCCCTTTACATATTTATAAACATTAATGAGGTCACCCCTCAGTCTCCTCTTCTCTAAGCTAAAGAGACCCAGCTCCCTCAGCCTTTCCTCATAAGGGAGATGTTCCACCTCCTTAATCATCTTTGTGGCTCTGCGCTGGACTCTCTCTAGCAGTTCCCTGTCCTTCTTGAACTGAGGGGCCCAGAACTGGACACAATACTCCAGATGCGGCCTCACCAGGGCAGAGTAGAGGGGGAGGAGAACCTCTCTCGACCTGCTAACCACACCCCTTCTAATACACCCCAGGATGCCATTGGCCTTCTTGGCCACAAGGGCACACTGCTGGCTCATGGTCATCCTGTTGTCCACTAGGACCCCCAGGTCCCTTTCCCCTACACTGCTCTCCAACAGCTCTGTCCCCAACTTGTACTGGTACATGGGGTTGTTCTTGCCCAGATGCAGGACTCTACACTTGCCCTTGTTATATTTCATTAAATTTCTCCCTGCCCAACTCTCCAGCCTGTCCAGGTCTCTCTGAATGGCTGCGCAGCCTTCCGTTGTGTCAGCCACTCCTCCCAGTTTTGTGTCATCAGCGAACTTGCTGACAGCGCACTCTAATCCCTCATCCAAGTCATTAATGAATATATTGAATAGAACTGGTCCCAGAACCGACCCTTGCGGAACTCCGCTAGACACAGACCTCCAACTGGACTCTGTCCCGCTGACCACTACTCTCTGGCTTCTTTCCTTCAGCCAGTTCACAATCCACCTCACTACCCGATCATCCAGACCACACTTCCTCAGTTTAGCTGCGAGGATGCTGTGGGAGACCGTGTCAAACGCTTTACTGAAATCGAGATAGACCACATCCACAGCTTTACCATCATCTATCCACCGGGTAACATCCTCATAAAAGGCTATCAAGTTGTTTGAGCAAGACTTCCCGTTGGTGAAGCCATGTTGACTGCCCCTAATGATCCCCCTATCCTTGATGTGCCTAGAGACAGCACCAAGAACAAGTTGCTCCATCACCTTTCCGGGGATGGAGGTGAGGCTGACCGGTCTATAGTTACCCGGGTCCTCCTTCCTGCCCTTTTTGAAGACTGGAGTGACATTCGCTTTCCTCCAGTCCTCAGGCACCTCTCCTGTTGCCCATGACTTAGCAAAGATGATGGAGAGTGGCCTAGCAATGACTTCCGCCAGCTCCCTCAGCACCCGCGGGTGCATCCCATCAGGGCCCATGGATTTATGGACATCCAGGTTGCTTAATTGGTCCCTGACCCAGCCCTCATCAACCAAGACAGATTCCTCCTCTATCCTGACTTCTTCTGGGGCCGCAGGGGTCCAGGGATCCTTAGGACAGCCTCCAACAGTATAGACAGAGGCAAAGAAGGCATTCAGTAACTCCGCCTTCTTTTTATCCTCTGTCTCCAGGACCCCCACCTCATTCATCAGTGGGCCTACATTGCCTCTAGTGTTGGCTTTACCTGCAATGTATTTGAAGAAGCCCTTTCTGTTGTCCTTGACCTCTCTTGCAAGGTTTAATTCCAAGGAGGCCTTAGCTTTCCTAGTTGCCTCCCTACATCCTCTGACAACAGACTTATATTCCTCCCAAGTGGCCAGCCCCTCCTTCCACGATCTGTACACCTTCTTCTTCCACTTGAGTTTGCCCAGCAGTTCCCTGTTTAACCATGCAGGTCTCCTGGTACCCTTCCTTGACTTCCTACCTGTTGGGATGCTCTGATCTTGAGCTCGGAAGAAGCAGTCCTTGAACGCTAACCAACTATCTTGGGCCCCCTTACCTTCTAGTACCCTGAAGGCTGTGGAAAATTAATAGCTCCTTGGATTGGAATGATGAAGAGAATAAATTCCTCTAAGTATCTGTTTTCCCCACACACACACCTTGTAGTGACAGAGATGTGACATTTTTCAATAATATCAAATTTTTATTTTACCTTTTTTTGTTTTCTCCTTTTTTGCTTTTTACAGAGAAAGGACCATTTGGTCCACCAGTATATTTGGACTTGCAGTCTATAATATTTCTTTGTTCTAAGCGTTCATCCAAGTAGCTAGTTGCTGCTTTCCAGATTTTGAATTTCTGATGAGAAATCATTAAATAAGCAGACTACCTGGTCTCTCCTCTTGTCACCACCACCACCCAATAACTGCCTCAGCTGCAAAGCCACATAGCTGCTTGCATCGAAGGCCATCTCCAACTATTCTTTTGTCCAGGAGTCATTCATTAATATATCCATCCAGGTCGCACCTTGCACATTAGCCTCACCTCTGAATACCTCCCCAGTCAGGCCGTCAGCTGGCAGAGGCTTGTGAGGAGAGTGGGAATCAAAAGGACAAGCCAGATGTCAGAGGGAACAACTGCTTAGTGACAGGACCACGGTGGTAGGAAGAGACAACCCACAGAAATTTTGTCTTAAATTTCAACAACCCATGGCCATGAGCCCCAGGCATGCCGCACGAGGCAGGGAATGAAATCTCTAGTTATGCTGAAAAAACAAGGGGTACAGGGCTATCCACAACATGACACTACACTTACCTTTTCCTGTTAACAGGATTTGGGAATTATTTTTTTTCCCTTTTCCTCTTTCAAGTCTGGATGCTTACAATTTTAGCAGCGCAGGAAGCACATCCCAGTGTGCACCATCTTCCCTGTAGTCCGTTACCCAGCAGGAACCAGGCACCTCGCTCCCACCCGCACATCCAGCTCCTCACGTCCCTGGGGACCAGGAGTCAATGCTTCTCACCCCCCTTGCCCCCTACCTACCTCGATGGCAGCACCTGCCAAATCTCTGTCAAACCATGGCAAGGGAGTTGTAATTTGGCTTTTGGCAGGGAGGTTCAGTGCCTAAGCAGCTGTTCCCATCTTTGAGGAAAAAGCAGGTTATGGGACAGAAGCCGTTTGCATCTCTGATTCTGATCTACCATCGGACAGAGCATACTGGCCAGGAATACAGCAGTTTCAAGAATGTGCTAGGTGCTCTGTAATGGAAGAGAAAGCCATACATTCAAAATAAAAATCTAAGTTAAATAAAAAAGAAAAAAATAAGTGTGTCAATGTTTCACAAGATCTGAGTTATCACTAAAGAACGGATTGCAGAGATGTTATATCCTTATGAAATCCAATGTGATTCGGAAGGGCTTGTTTACTACGGTTGTTTTGGTATCTCCTTGAAACTGAAAACCAAATCAAGTTAGACAAAAATATTGCCAATTACGCTTGCTGCCGATGACTCCAACTGCATGGGAAATGTGAACACAGTTGAGTGTGAAATGATGCAGTCTCAGACAGAAAACTCTGGAATATTATTTATCTGCACTAAGGGGCCACAAAGATGCACTTCGTTTACTGAAGAGGCAATCAACGATCACAAGTAATGTTAAGTAGTACTAAAAGTTTGTGTGAAAACAGAGGGAACCAAAGTCCTACTATAGCCTTTATCCAGCCAAGTTAAATGTAATTCCACCCCTCATGATACAATTTCTCTTAGCAAATGTCCATCTAAACCAACCACCACTCACCTCAGCCAAGGTGCCTTTTCAGAAGCCTGACATACAGAGATGTCCTTTCTGCAATCCTACTTCCAACACATCCCCACACCCACCAGTCCTCTCCTTTTCCTTCCCTCTGCTTGTCCTTTTTAAACAGACAAGGAATTTTAGATTCTTTAGAGCAAACCTTTTTTTTTTTTCTTAAATAACCCAGGTTTTCAATGCTGTCGAACACTCTCTCAGACACATTCACAATATGGAAAAGGATGTTACAGACGAGACAGACAGTGTCAGAAAAAAGTAATATGTTTTTTATTCCATTTTTTTCCCCACTTGATCTCATATCTGCACATCTCCACTGCACTGTTTCTTCCCTCTTCTGAAATCCAAGCAAACCCAGAGAGAGCAGACGGCTCTCAACATCTCTTAGAAATCCTAAGTGCTTCTTACATATTTCACTTGAACACTGCCCTCGGAGAGCCTGTGGGAGGTATTCAGAAAAGCAGCCTTTGGTTTAGTGATGCTTGTCCGCTTTAGCTTCATCTATCGCTGACAAAGAAAAAGAGGCTCTTCCAAGGAGTGGGATGCAGCAGCTGCTATCTGGCTTGGGCAGTGAACTCCCTTTTGGAAGAGCCATTTTCTCTCCCTTGACTATGGGATGTGCAGGGAGAATGGTCTCTGGAGGACTTTCTGTGCATTAGCATCACTGAAGACCCTTCTTACCTACCTCTGCAGACGACTTCTCACTTAAATTTCCAGCCACACTCTCCTACACTTCCCTACCTAAATCCATCACTCACCTGCTGCTCTCTAAATCTAGCATGTTAACAACTGTGAAAGGCCCCTCTAAATATATTTAGTTTACCTAAATGATACTTACTCATCGGTGCCACATGCAAGTCTGCTATTACTGGATAGCTTGCTACTAACAGAAAGATAAGGAAGCTTTTCATAATGCAGTTAAGTTATAGAGGAGACAGATAAACATAAATAAAATTAAGAGAAATTTGTGACGGAGTCTGTTGGCGAGCATCTCAAATGGAGACTATGGTGAAGCTTGGCAGCTTTTGATAGCAAGATGTCCATGTTACAATGTATTATAGTGTGCTTTTTAAATTATGTAATGCACTTAGTAGCTATTAAGAGAAGTATAGTATGTCTAGATCTACTATCAAAGTCTATTCTGTCTGTAAAGTCACAGAATCACAGAATCAACTAGGTTGGAAGCGACCTCTGGGATCATCAAGTCCAACCTTTGACCTAACACCACTGTGTCAACTAGACCATGGCACTAAGTGCCACATCCACTCTTTTCTTAAACACCTTCAGGGATGATGACTCCACCACCTCCCTGGGTAGCCCATTCCAATGCCTAATAACCCTTTCTGTGAAGAAATTTTTCCTAATGTCTAACCTGAACCTCCCCAGTGCAGCTTGAAGCTACATCCTCTAGTCCTCTTGCTAGTTGCCCGGGAGAAGAGGCCGACCCCCACCCCGCTACAACCTTCTTTCAGGTAGTTGTAGAGAGCAATAAAGTCTCCCCTCAGCCTTCTTTTCTCCAGGCTAAACAATCCCAGTTCCCTCAGCTGCTCCTCATAGGACATACCCTCTAGACCTTTCACCAGCTTTGTTGCTCTCCTCTGCATTTGCTCCAGCACTTCAATGTCTTTCTTGTAGTGAGGGGCCCAGAACTGGACACAGTACTTGAGGTGTGGCCTCACCAGTGCTGAGTACAGGGGAACAATTACTTCCCTTGTCCTGCTGGCCACACTATTTCTGATACAAGCCAGGATGCTGTTGGCCTTCTTGGCCACCTGGGCACACTGCTGGCTCATGTTCAGCCAGCTGTCCACAAGTACCCCCAGGTCCTTTTCCACCAGGCTGCTTTCCAACCACTCTTCCCCCAGCCTGTAGCACTGTATGGGGGTTGTTGTGGCCAAAGTGTAGGACCCTGCACTTGGCCTTGTTGAACTTCGTGCCATTGGTCTCAGCCCATCTATCTAACCTGTCCAGATCCCTCTGCAGAGCCTTCCTACCCTCAGGCAGACCAACACTTCCCCCCAACTTAGTGTCGTCCACAAATTTACTGAGGGTGCACTCAATACCCTCATCCAGATCATCAATAAAGATATTAATCAGGACTGGGCCCAGTACTGAGCCCTGGGGGACACCACTAGTGACAGGATGCCAACTGGATGCAGTACTGTTCACCACAAAGTCATTAGCAGCCATCCACATACTGCAGAGTTTCACTAAAGAAATCATTCCAAAAGAGGTCCAGGTTCACAGGACATGCCAGCAAGTCTCGGATGTAAGTCCCTGGACAAACTGGATGAATTTCCACTGTATTCACACCCTGTAGGAAAACACATTTTCAAGCTGGATCTGAGAGACAGACCCGAAGTCATGGGTCAGTGCCAGAAAGCAGCACATTAAACAATTGTGAAGCCAAAAATAAAAGCCCTTTGGATAGGACACAGCTAATGAATTACTGCAAGTGATATAAATGAGAAAGACCAGTTGGCTGCTGATTTACATGACAGGACCACGAGGACTGGACTGATGGTGATAAGAACAAACCATAGTACACAGATTCCTACAAAAAAAAAGCTCTGTTGGATGATGTTTTGAAGTTTCTTCATCTAGCCATATTATATATCTATAAACAGGCAGACCTGTATCATCCTATGTTGTGACACTGCCTTCCTTGCACACCACTCTGAATAAAGCTCCTCTACTACCCTTGGTATAAGAGATTTCACTGCTGAAAACAGCAGTCTCTGGGAAGTTACTGAAATCTGTTCTTTGGGACTATAAACAAGGAAAATAATAATTTATTTTAATCTTTCTTCTGAAATATCCTAAGCCATCCAGAGATCCTCCTTCTTTCATTCTCCTCCAGTGACAACCTTCCCATGACAACTCCTCTCTAGACTGAGTTATTCATCTGAGTAAAACCAGCTTACACCATATTTTTTAGCAATAAATATCACTTTCCAACTCATGATAGCAAGTTCTGTGCCTTTGCTTTCTGTAATATAAGAAATGAATTCACAAACCTCTAAGCAAAAAGCCTCTTTAAAAAGTCCCAACCATTCTTGAGGGGTCCAGTCTCCAAAATACAATGGCTATGCATCAGCCACACCTCCACCCAGCTTCTACATGTTATTTTTTCCCCATTTTTCAACAGCACAATAAAAAAAAAGATACACCCAGTTTCTTCTTGCTAGAAGAGCCAAGGAAGAATTCACACAAAAGTTGCCTTTAATTCTCCCTAAAGAGAGGAAGAACTTAAAGAATATCAATATCTAGCTTGGAATGAGTTTTTGAAAACTTTACATGGGCTATTAAAGTATACCGTTGTGCTGGTTTTGGCTGGAATACAGTTAATTTTCTTCATAGTAGATGGTATGGGCCTATGTTTTGGATTTGTGCTGAAAACACTGTTGATAATACAGACACGTTTTCGTTATTGCTGAGCAGTGCTTACACAGAGTCAAGGCCTTTTCTGCTCTTCACACCACCCCACCAGCAAGGAGGCTGGGGGTGCACAAGGAGTTGAGAGGAGACACAGCTGGGACAGCTGACCCCAGCTGACCAAAGGGATATCCCATACCATATGATGTCATGCTCAGCATATAAAGCTGGGGGAAGAAGAAGGAAGGGATGGATGTTTGGAGTGATGGCATTTGTCTTCCCAAGTCACCATTATGCGTGATGGAGCCCTGCTTTCCTGGAGATGGCTGAACACCTGCCTGCCGATGGGAAGTAGTGAATGAATTCCTTGTTTTGCTTTGCCTGCGTGCATGGCTTTTGCTTTACCTATTAAACTGTTTTTATCTAAACCCTCAAGTTTTCTCACTTTCACTCTTTCGATTTTCTCCCCCATCCCACTGGGGGAAAGTGAGCGAGCGGCTGTGTGGGGCTTAGTTGCTGGCTGGGGTTAAACCACGACAACCATAAATGCCACTGATGAACTTCAGAGTTTAAACTGGAAAAGATATAAAGGGAACTGCTGATCTTTAAGCAGCTAAGGGGATACTGCAATCTGGTTGTTATTCCACTGCCAGTGTCCAGCTCAATGCAGTGCCACTCTACTCCTACTGTCCCTTTACATCATTACAACACAAGCAACACAGTACCTGGCAGAGACGAAGCTCTGGAGAAAAAAGAGCCCGAACCCAGGAAGTCGGCAAAGGAACCATTTAAACCAGTTTTGTGCAAGACCACACCTTAGCTGCCTTCGTTAAACCAGCATACCATGTGACTTACCTATCTCACAAAACGTAGTAAATTAACTAAAATAATAAACTTTGCTTGGTAATGTCACACTGTTGGAAAGAAAACATAAGATTAAGAGTAAATATTGCACTTCCCTCAGATCCAGTCTCGATCTCACACAAGTCTCAGTATAGGGGGCACTATGAATACCTCTAATGCCTTTTTATAGCTATATAGTTCCTGGCTAGGTAAGGAGACAGACAGATATCCCACTGCTTCCAAACAGAAACTGCAAACATTGTAAGAGGTACCCCTGTTATTCAACTGTTCAATGTTATTGAAACCAATGACTTCAGGATTTGGATTTAATGAGGCTGTGGTTTCATTCTGTTTTAAAATGTTTCTAAAAAGAAAAAGCTGTGGTCATGAAAGATCAGTAGCTATAGAAAAAATTGCCAGATTCAGCAAGCCAGGCTAATGAAAACACACATCTGGACCTGCCTTGCAAGGGAGAACCGCTTGACCCTAACCAGGACAGTTTCTTGACTGCCAAGGCCTGCTCAGCCAAGGGGAAAAAGCACTATGTGTGACCTGATTTCACTTTCTCTTTTTATTCATACGGACAAAGCTTGAGCAGACACAAGCCTCATCTGCAAAGACCCCAGCTGCAGCTTTTAGTTAACACACTTTCTCTACTGAGACATAATTTCACTTGTTCAAGCAGGGGTAAGGTTAGGGTTTGCTACAGCAAATGAAGTAAGGCAGCACAGGTCAATCACAGGAGTAACAAGAGTGGTAAATGCTAGGATTCTAGTCCTCACCAAGGCTGGATGTTCATGTTTCCAGGGGCCAAGTGCATATGCCTACAAGGGTACCAAACACCACGCTGCCGGGCTTCCCGTGCCACGTGGCTTGGCTGCCCGAAGCCATATAATGAGCTCTAAACAAGTTTTAATACAGAAGCAATGAGATTTGGGGAGGATATTGCTGTTGCTGCTTATAATAAATAAAATAATATTCAAGACTGCTCTGTCTTCCAGGTAGTATTTTTCTAGGCGCTTACTAAAAGAAAGTAATAGTACCAAATTTAAAAAAACAAACAAATAAAAACCACTGTGTGCTGCCTTATAATGTTTCTGCAATCATACAATTCCCAGGAACAAATTATAGCTATTTATTACATTACCCTAAACCAAGGCCAGCCTGGGCCCACCTCACTCCCTGATACCAATGGCTCCCATCTTATCCTGACCACCCAGGCAGCTGCCAGCCAGCAAGGCAAGAAAGGAAGAAAGGCAAGCATCGGAAGAAAGGTCGGAGTTTAGTTTTTATATTAAAAGCAAGCATGCATACATACTTATATGTGTGTGTGTGTATGTATGTATATGTGTGTGTGTGTGTGCATATATGATGGTCTACAATTGCTCTTTTCTGTTTACAGCAAGGACTAGAGCCTGGGCAAGCACCAGAAAAATGGCTTTTGATAGTCACTGTGCAGAGACCTACATTTTAGATTAAAACGGCCAACTACAGGAAAAAAACCCTAAATACTTTCTGCAAACCCAGATGGTTTACTCAGTGTCGTCCTCTGACAAATAGCTCCTAAAATGAAGCAAAAAAGATGAGGAAAGAATTATTCTGTTTTTCAGCAGTTTCTTACTCGGCTTCTGACAGAACTTCATTGACCAAAAAGAAAATAAAATTGTTTCTCATCTACTTCTTACAGGCAGGCATGCAGCTCCTCTATGCTTGCAAGCACAAAGCTAAGAAGAGAAAAATCAAAACACTTCTGAAAACAAGAAAGCTCAGTACTGGAATTCAATGCTCAGATAGTAATTTCCAATTTAATTTAAGAAACTCCACATTATGGAAGACAACTGTTCCTTCCAAACCATAGATATGCTGCTCTCCTGCACCCAAATTCTTGTCACATATCCTCATGCTCTGCACTTAGAAAACGTAACAGGCATGAGTCCAACTGAAACTGGTTCAGAGTTAAATATTATTTGCCATCCCAGGCACTCTGGTGCAGTCTCAGTTCTGGGTAAGTTCTGGGATACACTATTAAAATTATTATTCAAATTAAAATTATCCTGGAAATAGCTGTGGAACTTTTTTTTTGCCTCTCACCTCCAATAACATTTTAGAATATTTATTCTTAAATAATAATTATAACTAACAGTAATAATCCCATCAAAGTTTAAAAACAAACTAGAATAAACAGTGAATCCAAGCTGGAAAGTTCTAGAATAAGCTTTAATGTCTTCATATCCATTTTTTCAACATTTCAAACAAGCTGACTAGTCAAAACTTTTTCAGCTATTTACATTTTCTGCAATTTTTCCCTTTCAGTTTCCATGTTTCAGTACAAAATACCTAGGAACAGAAGCAAAAAGTTTACAGAAAGAAGCTATAACCAGCATAAATATCACTAGAGTCCTAAGTTTTCAACTAAAAATTACGCAAAAGAAAAAAAAATAGTAATGAAAAGGTGTGATCCTACCCACAGGTAAAGCTATGGATGAGCAGGCTTTGCTCCCATATTTTCTCAAGCAATTTTTCTCGATGGCACTGCTGAAATGGGACCCTGCAACACTCCAGCTGCTGACAGGGGTTTTTTATTCTTTTCTAAAGAGGTGTTCATGTGCATGGATGGACAAGAACAAGCCATGTCAGACTCTGTACACTGAAAAACAAACTAGTTAAAAGCTGAAAGCCCATTTTTGCCATATTTCATACTACAGCCTTATTTCCACATTGCAAACGGATCCTGCCGTTCTTCAGAAGACAGCAGCAGCACACAGAAAAACGCTTTCTTCTTTCCCTCCCTGCCTCCCACCAAACCCTCCCCATCTAAAAACACCTTTTTGCTCATGTTTCCAAATATCACTCAGCATTATTAATGGCTCAGAGCTAACAAAGAGATGCCTCAGCAAATACTACCATTCTCACTACCGGGAAAGTCCATCCTCCCTCATGCTCTGTGGAGTCTATCAAAAATTCACATTGCCATCAGCAAGTAGTTGATAAAAAAAACAAAATGCAATTACACATCTTGTTTTATGTCACAGGAACTGAACTTCAGCCCTACGTCACTGCTGCTGCAAAGGACCCTATGTCCTTACAATACCAGGCAGCTGCTTGCTCGTGTCTCTCAGTGAAGCCTCCAGGGCTAATTATCTCCACTACATGTTTGTCAATACAGCTTTTAAAAGTCTACATAATGCATCGGGTTCACAGAAGGAGAACGGTAATTGTCGGTGGTCGTTGCCTCCAACAACAGATGCCTGTTCAAGCTTAATACGTCAATGCTCAACCTTTATCCCCAGTACAATTCATGCTCCTAAAGTGCGGAGCTGGAACCCCACTCTGCCGAGCCTGAAAACGGCACCCTGCAGCGGGATGGGAATAAAGGACCCGGGCTGATGAATTTGCTATTTTTTTTCCCCAGCACTTTATTAAATAAACTCTATTCCAGTTTGTAAAATTACTGTGCTCAATCTTTATAAAGAAAGGTTCTGCGTTGTAGATTTGTTATGGTTCAGCACTTTGGCTCAGAGTAGAAATGAAATACGAGCACAGAGATGTAAACAACTGCACTTTAGCTCTGCCAGACGGTTATGAGGTATAGCTCATCAATATAAAAAAAAAAAAAAACAAACAAAAAAACAACTCGGCTCCAGAGGAGACTTTTGTTCACAGATTAAGTATTTAAAACTTAAGAGAGCCAAAAATAATTCCCACTGCCACCAACAAGATACATGTGTGTGTGTGTGTTTGTGTATATGCACATATATAAAAGTAATCCTTTGATACTAATTCATTTCTGAAGAAGCTGATTTTTTTTCCTCGAGAACTCTCATGGAAAGTTAGAACTTTTTTTCTCCACCTGAAGTGGAAATGCACCAGAAGACAGACAAAGCACAACCTGCAAGTTTTAGTTGCAAATGTGTATTAGCTTCATCCAGTCATGCCACCAGCCTTTGGAGAGGAACTTTTCTTTTGATTCATTATCTTGTTTGTTATTTTACATTTGCTATCTCTGTCATCTCTCAGCTCTAATACATTAAGAAGTCCCCACACTCCTTTTCCTTGAATCCATTATCCCCATGATCTGCAATCTAATCTGACATGAAGTCCTTGCAAAAGTGGCACAGAACAGAACAGCTGGCCGTTGCTTTTACAGCAACGTTATCACCATGGCTTTAGCCACAGAAACATAGAATCATAGAATCATTTTGGTTGGAAAGGACCTTTACGATCATCGAGTCCAACCGTTAACCTAACACTGCCAAGTCCACCACTAAACCATGTCCCTAAGCACGACATCTACTCGTCTCTTAAATACCTCCAGGGATGGTGACTCCACCACTTCCTTGGGCAGCCTGTTCCAATGCTTGACAACCCTCTTGGTGAAGAAACTTTTCCTGATATCCAGTCTAAACTTCCCCTGGCGTAACTTGAGGCCGTTTCCTCTCATCCTGTCGCTTGTTACCCGGGAGAAGAGACTGACACCCACCTCGCTACAACCTCCCTTGTAGACCACCATACACACATGCACACACACACACACACACACACATATATATATATATATATGTATGTAAAGGAAGCAATAAGCCACAATCTCACCATATATAGTGGGTGCCCAGATGAAAGAAAAGCTTATGACAAGGGCAATTCAGAAATCTGTTGGACATCCGTAACTTTGTATGAACTACTAATAGTTTTGCAGACTTGCTCAAATAATTTGTTTAAATGGATTTTCAGCAAAAAGAAAATATCTTGAAGCTTTCATGAATTTAACCTTGCAGAACAGTGGTTTCTTTTGTATAATAGCTACTTATTTATAACAGGCAAGGCTACAAGACTATGAAAAGCCAGTTTCTACTTCATCATTTTCATATATTCCCCAACACTATATTCCAATATCCCAAAAAAGGAGTTTGCAGTTCAGAACATTGATACATGTGCTTCACAGGGCCCAAGAGAGTATTAATAATGACATACACACTAGTATGATGCCACTTTAATTCAAAATAGAATTATGTTCAACATTTGTTTTCTCAGCACAGCACCCACTCAGTATTAATTTAATAGTTACCAAGATAGAGGAATAAAAAAAAAAAACCCACAAATATGTCCTCCTTAGACTATAAACTTTTTTTCCTTTTTTTTATAATTATTAAAATAGGAGCAGAATGACATTTATTAGAGGAAAATTTCCACCTACCACTAACAAACTATGAATCTGTAGAAAGAGACTACACCTGGAAACAGTGTATGAAAGCTCTGAAAAAAGTGTGAGAAGGCAGATAACAAAAATACATTAAATCTTCACTCCTTAACCTCATACTATACTTTAAAAATATAGCTAATCTAGAGCACATCATACACTTAAAATACTTTGCAAAATCTGAAACATCCTCGCCCCACATAACAATTTAGTGCAGGTTTTTTTTCCGGCAAAGCCCTTGCACATGAACTAAGTGTTTCCTCACATTACCTCTGCATTGCCTACGCCTTTATGAAATTTGAAATACTAGCTCTAAATGGTACCAAGTCACTGAAGTCCAATGAGATGGTCTAGTGACTACAAATAACTAGAAGTATGACAATTCAGATTACTCTATAGACCCAGGGGATTGAAGGAGGTGATATGAGATTATTTTACTGACCCTACACCACGGCTGGACCCTCCCTGTCCCCCGCCTCGGTGGAAGTGCCAGCTGCTCCCATGAACTATACTGATGTCCCCATTGCCCCAGCCAGAAAGGGGTTCTCTGCTTCTAGCCAGCTGCCGATTCCTCGGTTCTTGAAGCAGAAGGGCTGCACACCGTTGCTGTCCTCCCATCCTGTGGAGCCAGAGGTTGCACAGCGCTCTTGTGGGACTCAGAGCTGCCAGGATCACTTGTTCACCATGACTGAAGCAACTTAACTGTAGTAAGTGCTTGAAGAAGTTTTGATACTTAATTAACAGCAAATATATTCTAAAAAACATCCCTTGGAAACCTTCTTTCTAAATGACAGATGTGTATTAATTATTGTGTTCCTAAGATTATATTCATTCACATGACATATTATGCAAAAATGGAAATATTTCTGAAGTTCACATCTACAGCAAATGCTATGGTCTCTTTTCATCATTTCTCCTACAATTTTGAAGAAAAAGTCCCCTTGAATGTTAAAAACATGCTTTTGTATTAGCTCACTACTTCTGTAAAACAGCATATGTATTTTATAGCTTAAAAATAACCACTTGGCTAATTTCTATATTTAAATCTTCAGTCAAAAGCACAAGTACATTACAGGCTGCTACTATAAATCCTTGCATTTCAGTGGGTCTGAATAGCAACTATTTGACCACAGAGAGTTCCTGCAGACCCCTCTTTTCAGACGGGTCTTGCACCGTACCTCCGGCACCTCAGGCAGCTCAGCCGGGACTCCTGCAAACCCTGCCTTTGCACAGACCTATTAGTACGTGGTCTAGTAGCATTTACACCCATTTAAGTGCAGCCAACACCGAACTTAAAATGCTGTCAACTATTTTCAAGCTTCTGATGCACCGTTCAAGTTAAAACTCTTGGATTGTTCAATACCTTTCACTTTTATGTGCTTGGGATTTTTTGTTTGTTTGTTTGTTTAAAATTAAAAAAATGTAGTGCTGGGGGATCAAAAATTGCAACAGAAAAAAATACTATTTTATAACACATTTCTAGGCATGAGCAGACTCCTCTTTTCACAGGGTAGGCATTTTACTTTATATAGCCTCACTGAAACTGAGAAATCAAACTTCTTCCAAGATACGGCACCATAAACAGCCGCAAACTTTTCATGAAATGCTGTCTCTTTTGCAATAAACACTGTTTTCTCTTGTTATCTTTTTCCTTTTGTTAAGTATTTGATATCAGGTGCTAAATTATTAGAAATTGATTTTCATTTAGCACTGAATATGGCATCTCTTTTTTGTTTCTGAAGCAATCCTGCCACCTCCTGAAATTGTGTAACAGCTTTCTCAAGTAATTGACAAGTGGAGAATCTTACAGACTGCAGCTAAGATGATCAACAAGTGTAATAAGTTTATTCAGATCTTTTTTGGAAACTAAAGATTAATTTCTCTATAAACAGATTTTTAAAAGTATATGCACAAACACACACAAGAAAAGTACTCGTTTATCTGTGACCTTTCAATTAACTTTATGCTTTCTTCTCCAAGCCCAAAGCTAATCCTTAATATGGAACTGACATTTACATTTTCTGCATCTTAAATGTTGAGTGGGGAAAAGTCTAACAAAAAACTGACAAAAAACTTAACTGCAGAAGAGTTTTCAAAGTCCAAGAAAAATCTGATGCAAGACAACCTGATCTGCAGCAAGGACTTCATTGTACTGTTGCTACTTTTCACACCACCTATAGCTTTATCCCATTGATACACATAAGGCATGAACTTCAGCGAACTGTTTTCATTGGCAAATAACTTTTCAACTTATTAGAAACTCTATGTAAAAAAATATTGAGTTATAGTTACCCTTTAATTTCATTCACAGCATTTTCCAACAGCTGCAATGTCTTCTTCAATGAAGTCTGACTGATGTGTATTGCATATACTCAACCAAATACAATCCAGTAGTCTAGTATGACTGCATCAGTTCAAGCACCTTGTTCCTTCTTTACAGAGTAATAGTAACACTCTAAACCTAAGGGACATTACAATCCTAAATTGTTGTTCACTCTTCACCAAACGCTGAGGCTCTTCCACAGAAGCAGCTGTCCCCAGACATGGAGCTACCTCTCTTTTCCTAAAAAAAACCTCTCTTCCCCTGAAGAGGAACTGTTCCCTTGAGAACAGCTGGGCACATCCAAGCTGCCTGGCCAGCCATCAGAAAGAGTGAAGGCTGAGCCCACTCGTTCTCAGAGCATGAGAACAACTTTGAGCCTCTTCTCTCTATGCAGCTATAGACTCTCACAAGACCTACAAGTATAAGAAGACCTCTACTTCCCTGCCAGATGGGTGGGAAAATGACCAAAACCTTCCCAAATTACTACACCTTGAACTGAAAAAGCAACTTCAAATACCATCTGAATTCTTACTGTTACCTCAGTTTGGAATATTTTTCCCTCTTGAACTAAATTGTAACAAGGAAAAAAGTGTATGTTAAGAATATTCTGTAAATTACCATTTCATATTATCTTTCTAGCGATATATATATTTTCCCTGAACTAGAGCTTCTGAAAACCTGAGTTGCTAGCTATCCTCAACATCCTAGCAAGAGAGAAGGGTTTTTTTCTCATCTGCAAAATGAGTAAGCAGCCAACTAAATTTAGCATGAGAGCACTCTTTTTCTCGGAGTCTGCCTTTGCATTCAGTGGGCATCCATCAGAAGCAGACACGGTACTTGCATTTACAATGTAAGCATGCAAACATCAACATATGAATTTGCTGTGAAAGCAGATAGTATAAATGGACAATTTCATGGGCATCAGCAGCGAAGCTCCACTTTCCAAAAAATAATGAAGAACCCTTCTCAAAACAATGGTAACTCTGATTTTCTTTCCATCTCTTCTAACATACCAGTTTAGGTCTTCTCTGGGACAGCTCAGACATATCTTCTATAAATGGCTAACTCTTCTATCACCATCCTGAAACTATGCAGGAATAACCATGCAGCCCCTTTGACATTTCTCTACCAACGAGTGAAAGGCTGCAGTCACTCACAGGTTCTGTGTACATTATAATATACCTGGAGATAAACTGTATGTTCTCTGAGAAAGCTGAATACTGTAAATATTGATTGAGAACTGGCTGACAGCTCTTCTAGAATACAAACGTTTAAAATGTTCAATGGTGCAAGATGGACATGCAGAGCTGCTGACTGGTTAGTTTTATATTATGTTCAGAATTAGAGCCCTCTGAGCTTATCAGAAGAATCAGCTAATTAAAACTATTGAAAGCACCCTGTTAACATACAGGAAAATGGGCTGTCATCACGTTCGTCTTTTGTATAGGCAGCCAGAAGAAAGGAATAACTCTGACTTAACTGAAACTCAGCATTAAGGTTTAATTGTTAAATATTGTTGTAAGGTTAATTTAAATTTTAAACTCCATTCTCTGTTTGGATTCTGGACAAGAAGCTAAGGCAGTTCTGCAAGCGAAGACGAAACGTTTGCTTGTGCAAAGCCAAGAACACCCATTTTAGAAAAGGAACGGGACTTCAGTGGTGACATGACAAACAACATATCGCTCAGAAGTAAACAAAAGCATTAATCATCAGATTTCAGAAGAGCAAGAAGCTATCTTCTGGTGCTGAAAGTTAATTGATGATTAAGATAGTACTGGGATTCTACTCCCAGTTTTCAAAGAAGAGTACAAAATGGGTTGACTAAAAAAAAAAAAACCAAAAAACCACCACCAAACAAAACCACACATTCCCCCTCCAAACTGACATGAATTTAACAGCATAAAGTTGAATGCAATCAAAACCCACTGTGTGTATGGGATAGGAAGAGGGCTCTCCAGCCTAGGAAATATCAGTGTCTTTCAGCCTTTCAACCAGTATTCAAAGTGGTGCAAGTCTCAGCTTGCATCACTTTTTTTCCCCCTCTCAAACACTGGCACGTTACAGAGTTGCCTGTCATTCTCCACTGTACTAAGCAACAAATATAGTCAAATCCATAGCATCTGACAATTATGGGGGCAATAAAGCAATCACTTGGACCGTAATAATTCAGTAGGCTTCATGTCATGCCTTTTTCCATAGCAGCCTCTTTCACTGGAATCTGAATGTAACATCTACAGTTTTCAAGAGCGGCTGTAACAGAGGTGGTAGGGCAGAGCACTTGAACAAATCTTTGTGGGACTGAATAAGCCATGTGCTGCTCACCTAACGATTTCATGCAAACATACATTCAAACCATGCCTTCTGGAAATCTATTTAACAGATACTTGGAAAACTCGTAGAAAGCATTTATCTAGCCCTGGAGCACATTTTATAGTCTTGTGATTCCAGGCTTACTCTGATTTCCAGTGTCACTGCAGCCCTTACAGTACACACACAGAGCCTAGTGCAAGACTGTTTTTCCTACTACAAAAAAAAAAAAAAACAACCCCTAAGCAAAACCACATTCCAGTACTGAAATGCTATAGAGACTTCCTAAGTTTATTTACCAATGCATACTTTACTATCAGTAATGACAGCAGGACCACTTGGTTTATGCCATTCACCTGACACCACTAATGCAATCAAATTTCCCAAGGAAGCACGTACAGAACATGTCACTGCTTACAGCATCTCTACAGTAAATCATCCAACCGGAGCCAGCTGCATGGGAGTTCATGTTACTCCTGTAGGAATCTCTGATCCAGAATGCCCACGGAAGATTGTCTAAGCCAGTTGAAGACAGCATCACTTACACAACTACTATACGTGTCTGTTTTGCATAGACAAATCAAACCCAGCTCTAGACACCATGTTTATAGCATATATTTATATACATAAATGAAATATACACACACACACACATTTTTTAAGTAATTCACTCTTATTTTGGACATTTTCTCAGAGCAACAGCTCCCTGGAGCAACTATTGCAGACTACTTTCACTAAACAAGCAAGACTTCACATCCAGGAACACAAAGTTTCATTGCAGCAGTTGCCTTGCAACACATTTTATCCTATCTCTGGGAAAGACAGGGAAAAATAAATAATAAATAATAAAAGTAATAAATCAGCATTAAAGTCCTGGAAAGGGTGCCTTCAAAATAAACAAAATAAAACCAGAGAGAGACAGTGTATGCAGAGAAAGAGAAGGAAAAAAACTTCAAGGAGCGTTTATAACACAAGACTTTCCTTAATGTTTAAGACACCGTCAAACAGACACCCTGCTGAAATAGTGAAGGCATTTATTTCTGATATTCAGCTATATATATAGGTGGTGGTCATGTGTGTGTCTATTGCAGCGTGGGAGAGTTAAACAGGCAAATAATTTAGAATAACATAAAAATTCATTGGTTCTTATAAATCCCTTCACTGCGAGAGTAATGCAAGATTAAATCTAGTGTGCACGTACAGCCTTACCTTTTCTTTCTATAACTGACTAGTGATGCTTTTAAAATATGCCTAACGTACTGCAAGATGACGCTGTACTTCACCCAAAAGAGTGACTCTGACTCTCCTCCACATAGCCACTCAGTGCATTAAGGAGAAAATTAGCGTGTTTGGGTTCAGTGAGCTCTGCGTTGTTTTTGAAACAGCAAACAAAAATAATAGAAACAAAACATTCATAGTGAAGTCTATTTTTAATTATCTTTCATAAATGTTCTGGTTAGTAAATGCCATATCTACTGAAGTTTCTCATTTACTATAGCTCTAAGCAAAGTTAAAGCTGCAGTGCTGTCAAACAGAGAAAGAAAGGGAAAGGATACAGCGAAGGCACATCCTACCCTCTTTTATCTCCCAGCAAAATACAAGCTAACTATCCTAAGATATAAAAACAACATACTAAGTCACTTATGAAGATCTAAACTTTATTGTAAAAACAGCCTTAGTTTAATATAATCCTGACCTGTGCTATGCAGCCATCCGAAATCTTGCCAGTGATGCTTTCACCACCTTCAATAGACACGGTCAGCAAATAAATATCCAATAAACAGCAGTTTAAACAGCAGACAGCTTAACCTTTCTCTAGTCTTTAAAAAATGCCAGACTGTTCAGTGTTTGCTCAAGACTCTTCTTTTACCAACATCCAATTTGAATGAGCCGGTGCAAATGCACCGCTCATCCTCTCGTGAGAGGAGGATGCATCTATGTGAAACATGAGGAGAATGCCTAATGCCGAAACATACTCTCTGCATCCTCAATGAGATTTTATTACAGGGCTCTCTTTCTTCTCACTGGCGTGTGTCAACACGCCTGCAACCGTTCCACTTCTTCTATGGCCAGATGCTATCTGTACACTTGTATTTATGCCCAGTACTCTATGGGAACACTATATATCACACAAGCATTACAACGCAATTGGGGCTATTTAAAAAATAATCAACCCTGCCACTCCAAGTGCTCGTACGTGATACTGACATGAATATTCTGCTAACTTCATACAGCTAACTTTCTCGTTATGAACAACCAGATTTAAAAACTGTTTTGGCTTCCAAAAGCATTAAGGGCTTGGATTTTCAAATGTGCCTGAAGGTAAATCCATTTTATAAACTAGCTCTATGGTCCTCAGAAGAAAACTTGGTAGTTTAATTGAAAATACATACAAGCTTTTAATTAAAAATTGTTATTTTGTCTATTGTCTCAGAGCTCCATATGACAAAAATTTATAGTTTTTGAACTTGTCAGCAAAAAATTATGGGTTAAAAGCTGTTTAAAAAACCCCAAACAAACAAGGAACAAAAAACAAACTACAAAACCATTATCAGCCTCCTAGAGCCTGCAACCCTTTAAAGAATGTTACTAGTGCAACTGTAATTTTTGGTTAAAGAAACATGACTTACAAAAAGAACGGCTTTTACTGAGATCTTTGAGTATCTTGGGCTGTGACAACTAGATTTCACCAGCCCTGATAAATAATAAAAGAGCCTGGCAAACATTCAGTTTTTCTAGTCCTCCACCTACATGGTTCTACAGTTCCTATCAATACATTATTTATATTTCAGGAGCATTCTCCACATGGTAATCACCTTCTACACTGGTAAGAAAGAAGACTCTGTTGCACAGATCTTCCATTCCAAGACAGCAAGGAATGAAAAAGTTACTCTTCTAAAAATACAGTTTCCTAGTCATAATAAAAATGCAAGTTACAAGTAATGGGACAGAGATGCTGTCACTCTAAATGAAAATTTCTAAGAATCACAGAATCACAGAATGTTAGGGATTGGAAGGGACCTCGAAAGATCATCTAGTCCAATCCCCCTGCTGGAGCAGGATTACCTAGATCATATCACACAGGAACGCGTCCAGGCGGGTTTTGAATGTCTCCAGAGAAGGAGACTCCACAACCTCTCTGGGCAGCCTGTTCCAGTGTTCGGTCACCCTCACCGTAAAGAAGTTTTTCCTCATATTTAAGTGGAACCTCCTGTGTTCCAGCTTGCACCCATTGCCCCTTGTCCTGTCAAGGGATGTCACTGAGAAGAGCCTGGCTCCATCCTCATGACACTTGCCCTTTACATATTTATAAACATTAATGAGGTCACCCCTCAGTCTCCTCTTCTCTAAGCTAAAGAGACCCAGCTCCCTCAACCTCTCCTCATAAGGGAGATGTTCCACTCCCTTAATCATCTTCGTGGATCTGCGCTGGACTCTCTCTAGCAGTTCCCTGTCCTTCTTGAACTGAGGGGCCCAGAACTGGACACAATATTCCAGATGCGGCCTCACCAGGGCAGAGTAGAGGGGGAGGAGAACCTCTCTCGACCTGCTGACCACACCCCTTCTAATACACCCCAGGATGCCATTGGCCTTCTTGGCCACAAGGGCACACTGCTGGCTCATGGTCATCCTGCTGTCCACTAGGACCCCCAGGTCCCTTTCCCCTACGCTGCTCTCCAACAGGTCTGCCCCCAACTTGTACTGGTACATGGGGTTGTTCTTGCCCAGATGCAGGACTCTACACTTGCCCTTGTTATATTTCATTAAATTTCTCCCCGCCCAACTCTCCAGCCTGTCCAGGTCTCTCTGAATGGCTGCGCAGCCTTCCGGCGCGTCAGCCACTCCTCCCAGTTTTGTGTCATCAGCAAACTTGCTGACAGCGCACTCTAATCCCTCATCCAAGTCATTAATGAATATATTGAATAGAACTGGTCCCAGTACCGACCCTTGAGGGACTCCGCTAGACACAGACCTCCAACTGGACTCTGTCCCATTGACCACTACTCTCTGGCTTCTTTCCTTCAGCCAGTTCACAATCCACCTCACTACCCGATCATCCAGACCACACTTCCTCAGTTTAGCTGCGAGGATGCTGTGGGAGACCGTGTCAAACGCTTTACTGAAATCGAGATAGACCACATCCACAGCTTTACCATCATCTATCCACCAGGTTACATCCTCATAAAAGGCTATCAAGTTGGTTGAGCATGACTTCCCCTTGGTGAAGCCATGCTGAGTGCCCCTAATGATCCCCCTATCCTTGATGTGCCTAGAGACAGCACCAAGGACAAGTTGTTCCATCACCTTTCCGGGGATGGAGGTGAGGCTGACCGGTCTATAGTTACGCGGGTCCTCCTTCTTGCCCTTTTTGAAGACTGGAGTGACATTCGCTTTCCTCCAGTCCTCAGGCACCTCTCCCGTTGCCCACGACTTTGCAAAGATGATGGAGAGTGGCCTAGCAATGACTTCTGCCAGCTCCCTCAGCACCCGCGGTTGCATCCCATCATGGCCCATGGATTTATGGACATCCAGGTTGCTTAAATGGTCCCTGACCCAGCCCTCATCAACCAAGACAGATTCCTCCTCTATCCTGACTTCTTCTGGGGCCTCAGGGGTCCGGGGCTCCTCAGGACAGCCTCCAGCAGTATAGACAGAGGCAAAGAAGGCATTCAGTAACTCCGCCTTCTTTTTATCCTCTGTCTCCAGGGCCCCCACCTCATTCATCAGTGGGCCTACATTGCCTCTAGTGTTGGCTTTACCTGCAATGTATTTGAAGAAGCCCTTTCTGTTGTCCTTGACCTCTTTTGCAAGGGTTAATTCCAAGGAGGCCTTAGCTTTCCTAGGTGCCTCCCTACATCCTCTGACAACAGACTTACATTCCTCCCAAGTGGCCAGCCCCACCTTCCATGATCTGTACACCCTCTTCTTCCACTTGAGTTTGCCCAGCAGTTCCCTGTTTAACCATGCAGGTCTCTTGGTACCCTTCCTTGACTTCCTACCTGTTGGGATGCTCTGATCTTGAGCTCGGAAGAAGCAGTCCTTGAATGCTAACCAACTATCTTGGGCCCCCTTACCTTCTAGTACCCTGTCCCATGGGATTTCCCCTAGCAATTGCTTGAAAAGGCCAAAGTTGGCCCTCCTGAAGTCCAGGGTTGTGATTCTGCTAGTTATTCTGTTCCTGCCACATGAGATCCTGAACTCTACCATGTCATGGTCGCTACAACCAAGGCTGCCCTCAACCTTCACCTCTTCAACCAGACCCTCCTTGTTAGTGAGGATCAGATCCAGCAGCGCTCCTCTCCTAGTTGGCTCATCCACCATTTGCATCAGAAAGCTATCATCAATACACTGGAGGAACCTCCTGGACTGAGGATGGCTGGCTGAGTAGGCCTCCCAGCAAATATCAGGGTAGTTGAAATCCCCCATGACAACCAGGCCCTGTAATTGCGAGACTGCTCTCAGCTGCCTGTAGAAGGCCTCATCACCCTCCTCATCCTGATCCGGTGGCCTGTAATAGACACCCACAACAGTATCACCCCTGCCAGCCTGCCCCTTAATTCGCACCCACAAACTCTCAACTCGCTCCTGATCCGCCCCTGGACAGAACTCAATACATTCTAGCTGCTCACTCACATAAAGAGCAACTCCACCACCTCTCCTTAGCGGCCTGTCTTTCCTGAACAAGACATAGCCATCCATGACCACATTCCAGTCATGCGAGGCTTCCCACCAAGTCTCTGTGATTGCCACTAGATAATAGCCCCCCGACCGAACACGGATTTCTAACTCCTCCTGTTTATTCCCCATGCTGCGTGCATTGGTGTACAGGCATTTCAGGGAGCGAGCTGAGCACACCGATTTCACCCTAGGGGAATGGGGGGCCTCCTGGTCTACCTCAACACTAGAGCATTGCCCCAGTGGTGCAAGCCCAGCTACTACCCCATCCCCCTTCGAATCTAGTTTAAAGCTCTCCGAATGAGCCCTGCTAATTCCTGTCCCAGAATCCTTTTGCCCCTACGACATAAGCCTTTCCCATGTATTACCGTCACGCCTGGTGTCTTATAAAACCAGCCATTATCAAAGAACCCAGAGCCCTGCCTGTAGCACCAGTCTCGTAGCCAGGCATTAATAGAGAGAATCCTACTATTCCATCCCACGTCCTCACCTGAAAATGGAAGGAGGGAGGAGAAAACAACTTGTGCCCCAGACTCTTTCACCAACCGTCCTAGGGCCTTGTAGTCTTTCTTCATCCCCCTCAGACTACGGGATGCAGCTTCTTCCCCACCTGTCTGGAAGATCAGCAGGGGGTAGTAGTCTGTGGCCTTCACCAGGTTGGGGAGTTGCCTGGTGATATCCCTGATTCGGGCTCCAGGCAGGCTGCAGACCTCCCTGTGATGGGGGTCAGCTCTGCATACTGGGCCCTCAGATCCCTTTAGGAAGGAGTCTCCAAACACTAAAACTCTTCTCTTCTTCCTTGTGGAGGAGGTAGCTATACGCCTGTCAGGTTTTTCTGACTGTGGTGGGACCTCTGATGTAGGTTGCCTCTCCACCACATCCCCATTGGACCGGCTGTATTCCACTAGGGCTTCATATCTATTGCTCAGAGGCACCTGCGGAGGCAAGGTAGGCAAGGAGGGCACTCGCCTTTTGCCACGGCCATAGACTTGCCTCCACTCACTCCTCTCCTCTAGGTTATTGTTTTCCACCTGAGAGGGGCAGAGTACAGGGGTCCCTCGATCCTGGGAGCTCTCCGGCAGGTGCTCCCATTTTTGTTGCAGGGAGGGCAGAGCCTGGCTCCACCAGTCTATCTCCATTTCAGCCTCCCGAATGTTCCTAAGCCTTTCTACTTCGGCTTGAAGCCTTTCAACCTGGCTTTGCAGCTGTGCCGCTCGGCCGAGCAGATCATCTACTTGCTCACAGCGCACACAGCCCCCTGTCACCACAGAGACGGTGTAGCATTCCCTGCAGCCTGCGACCTGCACCATCGCCTCCTTCCGTGGGAGCTCTGTCTGGGTTCCCACATCCATTTTGGTCTTCTTCCACCGGGTAGATACCATTGTTCTTTCACTGAACTGGGAAATACCTGTTGGTGACACCCCTGGTTCACAGCTCCTTGGCACCTTCCTCGCCTTGTGCACTGGGAGGGAGTCAGCGCCCTCCCCAACGAGCTGCAAACGGCTGCGGCCTCTCCCGCCTTGGGACACACCCAGTCACAGCTAAGTCTCCCTCTCCCTTCTGGCCAGGGACTAGTCCCTGCCCTCCAGGAGGCTTTTTATCACCCGATCACAGGGGGTGGTGCGTTTAAATCGCTTAAATCGCCCGTGGTGCCTCCGGCTACGCTCCCTCCTCTCCTGATTCGTTGCCGGGAACCTCCGGGTCCGGGTCCAGGGTGGGGGGGAAGCAGCTCGGGGCTGATGCTTGCGGGGGGCTCAGGGGGGGCCCAGAGTACGAAAACCGCCCGGTTAAGCCCGATGTCGCCCTCGCCCCCGCACTAACCTCAAGTCGCTGCCGCCGCTTTCGCTGCTGCCGCCGCTGTCCTGAAATACTGAGTTCAAGAAAAGTTACCTTTCACTATCATCTTTGTTAAAACAATAAAAGTTCAATAAAATGAAGCCTTAAAAATATAATTCATCATGATGGCTTCTGTATCTTCCTTGCTTTTTCATTTATTTGTTTCTCTTTATTCTTTTCACTATATACCCAATATTCACTCCTCTTAACACCGTATTCCTCATTCTATCACTATGTCCTCACTAAAACACTGTCTCTTTACCACCTTTTATGCTGCAGGACTGACCCCAGGAATTCTCTGGAGTGTCTGACCGTTTGGTTCAGGGGGAGTGGGTATACACCACACATCTCCACTGACTGTCCTGGATCGATCTCCCCGATCGCTCAGCACCTCAAAGAACGGATTCCCCCTGACATAACCTCACGAAGCACAGCAGGAGTTTCAGAAAGGTCTCGCACTGCTGGAAACAAGATTTTCTTAATAGCTGCAACACAGCAGGGCAAGTTATCATGGAAGTCGTCAGGGGTTTTATGGCCTGATATGCCAAACTACAGTAACCCCAGTGTGACAAAATTATTCTGCTTGAATTCTTGGTGATCCTTAAAGTTTACCAAGCAAAACTGTTGGTAATTTAGAAAGAGCAGGAAGACACACAACTCCAGCCAACTTTGGTTTTGAGAACATTCATCAGTGAAGATGTTAGAAAGAAAATATTATGGAAGGTTTTTTCAGAGTCTTTCTATTGTTGATGCCATTCCATTGTCTACTTATCTTTTTAGTGGAGAAAAGAAGATAACATCATGTAAAGATGGCAATCCACCTTTTTTCTTGATTTGTTCATTTTTATTCTGATCTAAGAAGTAACCCTCTTTCTAGTATGCCCCTCGTTGAATAGTTCCAGGAAAAGTAATTGGTATTTTGTATTCAGATTAAGATTTTTCTATTTTGCCTACTGAGGAAACTCCTCTTTTCAACCGCTTTACCTTTAGTCATAATGAGTAGAGAGGTACAATGAGGAGGCAGTATTCAGAGACCTCGAACTGGAAGCACCACCCATGTGCACAATACAGCAGTTGTTCTATTATCCCAAGCTTCATTTACCGAACTTGAATCAACTGAGTTAAAACCTATAAGTCACTCCTCTTTTCTGCTATTAACTCTCAAATGGAAGTAAAACAGGGACTAAACCACTTCAGGACTATCAATCTCTGTCACATAGCTGTGCTCATTCTCTGCAGAAGGTTTCAGCCATGGCCCAGTCTCATTCCCGGTCACGTACCAGCCTGTGCACCAATAAGTGAATAAGATCGCACTTTCCTATTTGTACCAACCAAGGATCCCACCCAATGCAGCAGCAGCTGCATGCTTGTCTGCAGAAACTCAAAAGATTATGTTGACTGTCTATAGTCACCACTCAGTTAACAAGAAAACAGACTCAACTTCAAGATATATGTCCTGATGGTTCATATGAAACCTTGACAAAATATACAGCTGGTGAGGTGGGGAGGAGAACAACCAACCAATTCTCATGCTGCAGAGGAATACCCCCAAATTATCAATTGTACACACAGAAATTTGTTACTAGAAGATCACCAAATCAGCGCTTAACTGAGCGAGTGCTCTACCAAATGTAAACAGAAAGGACTGACACAAAGACTTCTCCAAACAGGTGATCTTGGAGAGCACTTCTTCATAAGGCAATACAAAGTATAATCTAAACTAGAAAACTAAGCTCACAATTTTGTTAGTCTATATTAATCTACATTAATTCGCATACAGCTGATAGACATGTATACCTCTGTCTAGGGGTATGCATCTATTTAGGTCTGATTTACTATAGGGTGAATATTCAAAAACATGAAGAGGACACTGGGTGACAGCACAAACCAAAGCAAAACAAAGGATTGCAAGGGGACATTTACAGCTCTGTCTGTGAGTCTAAGGACCAGAAATTTCAAAAACTAACTTTCCTACTGAATTTCAACAGCACTTAGACATCTTACTCTCTGAAACACCACAGATTTTAACTTTCAAATGCTTTTTCCTAGCAATAAATAGGACTGGTCAGAGAGGAAGTTACTCTACCACTACATACCTATCCAAATCACACACTTCTTTGGAAGCTTTGTAATTCTTCAAGACAATAATACATTCACTCTATTTCTTCACTTTACCCAAGGTAAGAGTCCAACAGAGATGAGAAGTTGGGTGCAAGTAGTTATAAATCAACTGAAAAGCAAAAGATACAACAGACTTGTTTCCTATGTTCCTCATTCATAAAGATGCCAACAGTGGAGCTACGATAATTCAAACAGGTCATGATTTTCCACTTGACCATGAGTATCCAGAAACATGGCTTTTCTCCCTCTGGCCACTTTTTTTTTTTTTTCTTTCTTTTTTTTAACTGCATGCATAGTTTACATAGCAAAATGTAACCTTTCTTATTCGTAACTCAAGTTTTTCTGGTCTTCATCTTTCTGAAGGAAAGCCTAATAATGTCAGGCTTTGGAGTCTGGAAAAAAATAACAGCCAAAATTTCTATCTAAACAAAAGCGGTTATAAAAGTCCCACTTGGGAGGAGTGGGTGCATCAAGCCACTCAAAGGGATTTAAGCACAGAGATTTATTTAGCATCCACCTTGCATCTAATGGTAAAGGTTCATTACCACTCTGGACTACCAGCTTACCTGTACATCAGTATTAATATAGAATGGGAGAGAGGATTTCAAAGTCCATCTTCCTCACCTTGACAGACCACTGTTCCCAAGCTATCTTTAAAAAGGAAGGGCCAGTGAATAAGACACAGTAAGCCTACGGCTTACATCATCCCAAGTGAAGCATCTGCTAATATGCATATTAGACATTTTCTCAATAGTGGGTTTTGCATGTTCGTACAGCTGTTATAGCTAGATGCTCTTATCACTGCTACTTTAATTTGTTTTTTAATAGAGTGTACCATAATTAAATCACTACCTTCTTCCCCTCTTTTTCTCCCAATTTAGTTCTCCGATTTTCACTTATTTGCCTTCCTCTTCACCTTTAATTTCCTTCTTTATTTAATGTTTTTCTCCATCACTTCTGTTAGTCTTTCCAACCTCTCCTTTTGCTATGTGATTTCTTCTTTTCCATTTTACATTGTGGTTTCCTTGTACTTCACCCTCTGCCAACTTGACTATTTTCTCTTTTCCCTTTCCCTGCTGTTCATAAGAATCATAGAGTATCTCGGGTTGGAAGGGACCCATAAGGATCATCGAGTCCAACTCCCTGCTCATCACAGGACTACCTAACACTAAACCATATGACTAAGAGCACCATCCAGATGCTCCTTGAACTCCGACAGGCTTGGGCCATGACCACTTCCCTAAAACATGGAACAGTTCATGAAATTGTGTGTCATCCTTGCGCAGTGGCCATGCTAATCCTCTCTGTATAGTTCCAACTTTAGTATATGTGCTGCCAAAGCGATTACAATTGGATGACCATTGGCTATCTCCTGTCCCTTTCCAACAACCCCAAATTAGCAGACTGGCTCAGATGACAGCAGCCTGTCCATGGCTTGGCCCATCAGCTTAACCACCATGCAGAAAGTGAAACCTCAGAGTCTGATCAATTTGCTACCACAAGACCAGTGTTTGTAAAACCAGGAGATCAAGCAATTAAGGTATGTAACTATGGCTAAAACATTATAGGCTCATAGTGAATGCTCTGAAGACCAAGGCATTCATAGCTAAAACACAGTAGCATAAAATTTCTTCTTGTGGAAAATTACATTTCCTCTTATTAAGGAAGAGCCCAAGGATTTGTATCATGACTGCCATGCCACTGTGCACTATGTCACTGCTGAACACACCATCACTAGCTTCCTATTAGCAATCCTTCTTCCTATAAATGACATAAAACCATCTCACCTTGTGAATTAACCTGCCCCATCCCGTCCCTGTCCCCAACAGGGTTACAGCAGAGCAGCTCCTCAAAAGGCTTCAGAGGCAGTGGGTTAATGCAGGGCTACTGTCCACATCGCAGTTCAGAAGGCTGGTCTCCAATACCTTCAGTAGGGTATTAATTACTTTCTTCTCGGACCCAAAAACATAAGACTGAAAGCTGATGTGGTACATCACTGGCTTTTCCGAGAACCCATTTCATTGATTAACTGTAGTCACAGCTGTGAAGCTCTTTTCAATATTCAGCTTAATTATGTCTTCACTGATGCTTAAAGACCATTACTTCTTGAAATGCTTGTCATGGTCAGCCATCTAAATGTGTTTATTTAGAAGAACATAAATAAGTGATGCAACTAATCACAATGCAAGTGTTATGCAGCTTCACAACATTTTTGTTGTCTGGCATAATAAGCAAGCTCAGAATAGGTGCTTGCCTGTTGACTCTGTCTCTCTTTCAGAGAATTTCCATTCATTTAGTAACTCCAGGCTGGCAGCTAAATCATTTGTGAATGGCCAAAACACATCCATCCACCAAAGCCACAGACCTGCATTTAGGCACACACAGTTCAAAGTGCACCCAAGCTTTCCTGCTGAAAAGATTTTGGTTTTCAAGATTAAAATCCTTAACAGGTAGGCCAGACAAGCTGAACACCTGAAAAATAAAATCAGAAGAAGTTGAGACTCCTACACTTGGCCCATCAATAGCAACAGACAAATGAGAGAGGGGCTGACGTCGGACCAGCACACAGCTACCTCCCCACACAGCATGCAAAACCGTGCCAGATGCTAAGAAATAGTTTTGCACTCATATCTGCAAGTGCCAAAACCAACAATGAACTCCGTTTCTTTTCTGATGCTAAAATGGTGCTAATATAAATTGATAAGAATATCTTTTTCCCAGAGAGGGAGAGAAGACCTCTCTCTCAAGTGAAGCATTTTCTGATGTTCAGACGACCCCAGCACTGGGCAACCAGGTTTGCTCCCTTCTGAGCACAAAAGTTAGCGAAGTATTTCCCCCGTATCTCCCCGAGAGGACAACCTGCCTTCTGTTTTTTTGAGCTGAGAGCAGCATCCTCCACTTAGGATGAAACTCTGCACCGGTCAACCTTTAATTTTCTACTTCCCATTCGACAACCTAAGCAAAGTGTATAGGCAGCCTCTGCAACAGCCTGAAGGAAAATCAACTTCTTTTCTTGCCTCCTGGTGAGTCACAGCACTGCTAGAAATGTAAAGAAAATAAATATTTCTTTTATTTAATCCACATTTTCTCCACATTTTCCTTGAGGCTACAGATCCTTTGGAAGTCCCTGAGCAATATTAGTTCTTTTCCTGCCCTCACTGCTACAGTATGATATAATAACACAGAATTTGCCTAGTGTTCCTTGAAAAAGGTGAAACTGCCAACTGACAGAGAATCAACAGCCTTTGGCACCTATAGTGAACCCAGGCAAAACAAAGTGGAAGCTCAAAGCTCTGCTGAAATGTATGAACTGTGGGGGAATATACAAAAAGTAAGTAACATAAATGTTTGCATTTATCTCCTGTTCCTATGAAGGGCACAGAAGAAGAAATGCAGTTAAGCAGGAAGTCCATTAAGAAAAGAATAATTCAGAAGAATACACATTTGAGTACAAAATGCAATTATTCAGACAGGAAATAAGAATTAGAAAGTAATTATTATATTTTTGCAAAGGGAGAATAAATGCAACTGAATCACACTGTTCAGATCCTTCTGGCTTGGTTTTTTTTTTTGGTTGGTTTTGTTTTGTTTTTTCACCAGTAGATCCTCATGCTCCCCCATTCCCTCCCAAATCAATCAAAAATAGCAATTAAAAAAAATTCCACTTCAGCATCCCAATATGCCTGTGGGTAACACCACATATAACGTCATGGAAATAGTTAGCAGGAAAAAAGCCAACTATCAAATAATTGACTACTGCTCAAAGCGCGTATGTTCATGACCTGGGTCCTGGCTTCCTACAGGACAGAGACTCTCAGTAAAAGTCAATATGCCATAAAACATTATTGCACCAATTGATTTTAAAGACCAGTTAAAAGCTATTGTCTGTGACAGACCAGGTAAGCCAAACAATCTGTGTTCAGGGACGAAGCAAACCACATTTGCACTTGGAATATTTTGACCTCAGTCCCACAACTGCTCCCAGCAGAGGTCCAGCAATGAACACCAAAGCTGTTTTTCTCCTGCCTCTGTCCAAGTCTATACACGAGCTCCTGCATGTGCCTCTCTCTTTCACACTTAGAAAGGAAAAGCATCTCCTCCAACCTCAGTAGCAACCTCCAAACTTAACTGTCTACTAGAGGGCAGGAGAAAAAAGACAACGAAATCTCTTCCAACAGAAGCTGATTTGGTAACCTTCAAGCAGCAGATGATGTAGTAAGATATAAAGACAGTGCTATCACAATTTTAAATCATGTGCAAATGTCAGAAGATGACAGACAAAGAGAAAAATAAGGACAAAACAAATTCATAAAATGTCAAGTGTCTTCCTGCAAACCAGATTACTGCAGGGCATGCGGCAAGCCAGCAGCTGGGGCACATGAGCTTAAAATGAAGCAGTAGCCCATGAACAAGAGCAGCGATGACACTCACCAACTCCATATAAGCCTCAGGATTACCTCTTCAGATCTCAGCAACACTTCCAGCAAAAGCCCCATCCCAATACAGCACCCCCTTCCACTGACTCTGAATTTCGTTTTCAGTGCAGCACAGCACAGTACACCAGAATACTTCATAGTGTTTGTTTTGGTTTTAAATTTGGTCAAAAGATACTACACATGCAGAGCACCTTCTAAAGAGAGCTGCTTCAGCAATCAACAGTTCAGTAACAAACAGCTGGACCTACAGATTTGACCCCTCTAGTACAAGCATTTATGAATCTTGGAAAGAATTTTATGACATATTTCCTTACACTAGATGTGCATTGAAAGCCAATTTTCTTCCAGTAATGCTTTTGGAGACAGTTCACTTTTCTTCCAAAAGTCCTATTAATCTTGTAAAAGAGAATAATAACCTGAATCCAACCAGATATAGTATAAAATATTTCTGCAGTTCAACATAAATTTTATTCACTTTGATGTCTGAGCCACTGCACATTCACTTTCATGATCATTTACACAATTAGGTTTACAGCAGAATACGTGCTAAGCTTCTACAGAAACTGAATTTAAACACTAATTACCAATACGCATTCCCACCAAAACCTATAATACAAAAACGGTTCTCAGCCATATCAGGGAAGTTAACAGATAAGGTACATACCTAAGTCCAGAATACAGCAAAGGAGTCAGTGACCTACGTAGCAAATTGAAGCAATAAAGTCCCAAAAACAGGAGTAATTCTGAACAGTGGAGAAGCCTGGTACTCTGCCAGTCACACCATGAACAGAGGAAGACAAAATTCATTAAATAAATTATTCATTAGTATTTAACAACTCAGCACTGGATCCAATCTTTCTCTTTTGGCTGAAGATCAGTGCTACGAATCCATCCACTTGTAACTGCACTGCTGAAAATGTTAATACCCTTTATTGACAGGCTAATTTATAACATCACCTTAATTAAAAAAAGATTATCTTATCTCTTTCTGACTGAAATGAAACTGCAGGTGATTGGGAACAATGTATCTACAGGCTAATGAATGATTTGAAACGATTCAGTATCCAATTAACACCGGTATCTAGTTTGGGGATTTTTTTCCCCCTGTTAAAGCATTAGGCCTATATTAATTATACTTCCAGAAGTGACAGAAAGTTTCAATCTTGCTGTTATCCTTCAAAAATACAGAAAATAAAACGGTCAGGACCTGGAATTCACACAAGCAGAAGCAAACTCCCTATCGCTTGCAGGCATGTAAAATGGTGGTGGGAAACCTTTCCTAGCCTGATTTCAACAGCTATCCCAACACATCACTAACTCAAAAAAGAAGTGTCCCTTGTGTCCAAGACACCGGAACAGTGACCCATCTGCTTCCATCTGGAGGATCCTCTCTGAAGCCAGCTTCAAACTTTGCTTGGTCAAGAAGGTGGCTCCTTGAGGCTTTTTAAACTAATCTTTGCCAATAAAAAGGCAACTGAGTAATCCACTGATCTTCCAGATTAAGCACAGCTGGGAGATTTGGACAGGGGGACTTGGGGCATATGAAGGAAGTATCCTTTGAGGAGTTACAATCTCAGAACCTGTGAGATGAGTGAACCAGCATTTGCCTCCTGCCCACTTAGTAACACTGGATTTAGATTAGTCAAGCATAATTTCTGAAATACAATAGGTTTTTTTTCCATAAAATCTTCATCACTAACTTTACTAACTATCTAAGACCATAACTACACAACTAAGAGAAAAAAACAAGAGCAAGTAATTAAGTCCAAACCTGACTTGGCATTTTAATACTGTGAGCATGGGTGGACTTAAGAGAATCTCATTCACGTATCGTATGCCCACTCTGTTATCGTTTAGGAAAGGTATAGCATCATTTCCTTAGGGCACTCTTGCAATTACACCAGGCAAGAGATGTTAACTTGGTGTACCAAATGGTCACTTGAGAACAAAATAAGTATTCCTTCCTGAGACAGAGTGATTCAGAAGTGGGGTCAAGCTCTGTAGTTGCCAATATTTTGTTCATCAATCCCAGACTCACAACATTCACTGAATAAATTATTAAAGCACTTAGGAAAAAAAAAAAACACAAAACACCACCAACAAAAAAAAGCCAAATACCATCTCTGCTGCATAGCTGTGTGATATTATCCTATATCTTTTCCCTTTCCTTTTTATTATGAGTGTTATTATTGTACGTTCTGACAGAAAATTATGAGAACTGCAACCAGCACTAATTTGAATCTAAGTACTGGAAAGCTTCACAAGACCGCTTCAATGACCATACGTATGCTCCTCCATGAAAATCTACAGGAAAAAAAAAAAACGAACAAAAAAATCATACCTTTGCTTCTCATGAATGCTCAATTTTAATTAAATGTCATCACTCCAACTAGATCACACCTCATCTTTCTTTTGGAAGCAAGGCAGAAAATGTACGCTTCTGCCTCTTTTTAGCTGAGCTTTAACTGTGTTTCTAGGTTCCCCTTTGCCTTTCATTTACAACACTGATTTCTTACCCTTCCCTATAAACTAAAGCAATTTTATCCCATCCATGCAGCAGCTCTATGCAACTGTTGCCAAGCCAATAAATTAACAGACTCTTGGACTGATCATGCAAAGTAATTCTTTTTTTGGCTGTTTTATCACTGACCTACAGACAGCACTTCCCTCCCAGACCTGCAGCTCAAACTTGGCTCCTGGTCTCCATTATTGTGCTATTGCCTACCAAACAGTGTTAATACAAAGAAACAATACATCAAGCTTCTTTCTAGCACTTGGCTCCCCCAAGATGATCAAAATTGCTTCTTTTCCTCATAAGAGGTCTGCGCTGCAGATTTAAAGGTTCAGGATTCACATTCTGCCAACAGTACACCTACAAGAAACTCACAGATGCAAAGTACTTTTCGGAAGGAGGGGGGACAAAAAGAAAAAGGTGGCGGGGTGTCTTTATAAAGTTACTTAGCATTTTGAAACTAAACCCAAATCGCTGCTGAAATAAAACTTTGAGATACATGGGTAAAAGCCAAACTACGCATCATAAGCAGATGCATGCAACCTTCTGCTTCTCCTCACCCGAAACGAGCTCCTAATCCAACATACTTTCACTGTCTCACACATCTCCATTCCTGCCATAATTATCTCCCTTCTGCCCCATGGACCAAATCTGGATGCTTTTTCCCCGAGTTGTGCAGTCCCTATCCTTTCCCACCCAGTTCTGTTTCCAACATCCTTCCCTCCTGCGCTGCATGCTCATCTTTAAGCACAACCGAGAAATAACCAAAAGAACAAATAAACGCAATGTAACGTTTCTCTCCTCCTATTGTGACTAAAGAAAGGAAATCTTTACTGAGGAGTATAATCTAATGCCCTATTAAGAACAGCTGCAAATATTAAATGTTGTTAGAAAGCTGGTGGTTGCCAAAATAAAGTATCAGCACAAACCAACTGCCATGCCAGCTATTCCTAGCCTTTAACCTGTACCTCCTTTCACAGAGATGGAAATAGCTTTTTCAATACCATAACATGCATTAGGTAAATTAAGCAGATGCCTGAAGGCCACTAGAAACTGCTCAGCCTTGAGACAGTAAAAAAAAACCAAAAACATAGCTTGAAATTATTTTTTGAAGCTGTAGTAAAAATCTTTTGGTAAGTACTGTCTACGCTTGATAAATCAGTGACGACTACACAAAACTAGAGTTGCCCGAGTTAAACTTCACTTGATTTCCAAGTGAAGCACTTTGAAAAAGCGGAAAGAAATGAACTCAGTGGAGTTGCTCTGAAATGTCTTGGAGAGAAAATCCCTCTGGGTTTACTGACACGTCTGATCTTGAGATTAAGTTTTCAGTTTAACACACAAGGCTCCTCCTTTTATTTGTTAGATGTACACTGAAGTTAAACAAGTAATAATAAAATGTTAAAATGCCTCTTCTATTCCAAATGCCCAGCTCCTATTTCTCTTACCTGGTTAAAGAGGAAGGGTATCCTTCACAAAGACTCCCTGGGACATATGACTAATTTCACAGTATTTTTTCCTTCTGGTAAGCTATTCCGGTTATTTTCTTCTCTGAAAGCTTCACTTAGCAAGCTGAACAATAGATATCATTCAGATTCACCAACAGCACTTCTAACAAATTGAACTTCCATGGCAATTAGCATATCAGGGCTCTGTCCATAGGGAAGACTCACCAAAAACACAAAACCTTTTTCTTTTAGGTTTAGTTTTCTGCAGTAAATGAAGACTCTTTTAATGCAACAGCTAAATCTTTATCTCCAGATGAAACATTCCGATTTCCTTTTCTTTTTTAAATGTCAGGAGTTTTAAGCTTGGCTGCTTATACTCCTTCTTTACTATGAGCAAGCTACCACCCAAACATCACCTGTCATGCGGTTTCACCATTAGCATCATTAGCATCATTAGAAGGCAAGCTGGGAAGCATCCCAGAGGGTATCTCAGGCTGGATTGCTGAATACAGAAACTCAGAGAGAGGAACAGAAGAGTAGGAAGTGTATAAATAAGGCCTGTCACCCATCAGTGAATCAGACTTGCAAACTGTTTTCCTGAGTGGCCTGCGGAGCCTTCCTAGGCATAGAGGAACAGTTACAAAAAACAGTGACAAAACTTCACAAACATTTCTGATAGACATCAGCAAACTTCCGCTCCTCATCTGAGATCCCATCTGATTACTGGATGCCCTCCTTGCAATGAACTCAGACACAGCAGCATGTTGCACCCGAGTCAGAGGCTGAGGCACAGACTTGCATAGATAATTTTATCCAACTCAGAAAGCCACCAAAAGGGACAGTCCCTTTGGGCAGCTCCCGTTGCGCTACATGCCATAACTGAATGAAGAAGGGCTGAGGTGTCAGCATGGGGTGCATGGGGTCAGGGAGGGGGGGAGATGGGGTAGCTTGCTACTGAATCAGCAAACTGGTCCAAGGAAACACAGACAGAAGCTAGGGAAGAGGACAAGAAATAGCTTGGCCATTTCTCTCATCAGCAATATACATCTAAACCATAATGTATGTACAGTGAAACCACACCATAAGCCTACAAAACAGAACTGGCAAACAAGTCTCACCACTCACAAGAGATTTTCCTTTGCTGCACCTGGTGGATCCAGTACAAGCGTGCATGCCACCCAGGACATGGCTACATCAATGAGAGCTCAAAATCCTTCCTCCTAGCTGCACTGCTCCCAGCGCAGCCCCCTCGCCATGGTCACACCTTCCCAACCAGCTGGTCATGCTGAGCACCAGCAGCAGGAATGCTTTTCCCCCTCTTCCCTCCGCCGCCTAAAAACCTAGCTCCCTTGCTTTCGATCCACCATTACTTGCCAACTGCTCCCTCGATGTATTGCCTTCCCTTATAGTTTACATAGGTTATATATGGTGCAAGCTATACATGTGAAAATATGGTACTTGTTTTGACCATTGAAGAACAACAAAAAAAATCACAGCACCCCCTCCTCCCCCCCCCCAAAAAAAAGCATAAATCAATTTAGAGAAACCAGGAATAATGTTTCACAGACAACAGAAGAGGGGAGCCCTATTTAAAACAAGAACTCAGGAGCCAGAAGTACCTCATATTGAACAAAGGACTTGAAAACAAAACCCATTAGGAGGAATCCAGCCTTTGCTGAAACGTATACACATCATCATTAACAGTAATAATTTGGCTCTTAATATGTACTCACTGCATGCTAGCCTCACTTTATATTCCTAAAAGCCATTATGTCATGAGGAATTGTGCTCATGGGCACCACAGTGCACCTGTGTTGCTCCTCAGTCTGCAGTTTGCTCCGCAGAGAAAACCACCTCTCCCTGCCACTTCTTCCCTCTAATCCAACTCATGAATGGAAACAAGGAAACAGCTGGGGCAGCTGAACTGAGAAAAATTTAGAAAAAATGTTTTTCTTTTTTTATAATACTCATAAGAATTTTGTACTATTAAGACAGCACCGGAAAGGTAAGTTGTAACCACCTGCTCACACACTGCTGAATTCAAGACAGCGTTTGCTGGAGCGCTGCAAGGACAGAACCCATCACAATCCATGCTTTGGAGTTTGATGATTGATTTCATAGGTTACCATCATCTAAAAATGGCCATGAAGATTAGGCATGTAGAAAATGCCAAAAAGAAGCAAGCATTAATCCAGCACAGTTCATCCAGGATATCCCACCTTCCACTTTACGCAACACTTATGAGGCAGGGAAAGCAGAATATTCCTCCTCCACACCATTTTGGCAATATCCTCACAGGCTGAAATTTTCACAGGAAAAAACTAAAAGATATCACCTTGGTGTTGTAGGAAAGGTTCAGATAGAACAAATAGCATTAAATCACTCTCATCAATGCACCAGTTACAACGCTCATCACCTATATAGTCATTATAATCCTCAACTGACTGAGACACAGAAATAGAGGAGTCTGAATGCTACTACATACAAGGTTGACCAAAATGATGAAGTACCTACTTGTTACCATGCCTTTCGCAGCTCAGATGAGCCACAAAACTATAAAAGCTAAGGTTTTCTTCATATATGAGCAAAACCACCAGGAAGCTTCCAGGAATCTAACTCCAGGAAACTAAAGGAATTAATTTTACAAAAGTGTATGTAACAAATAGAGAATAAACCATTCAACTGGACCAACGCCTTATTTTCTAGCACATCTTACCATCTTTTCTAAACAGAACAGACCAAGTCAGTCCCAGCCAAGCCACAAAGGTACAACAATTTCATGTCAGAAGGACACAGGCAGACATATTTATTGAGGTGGACTTATTTCACCCATTTGTCCTAAAGCTACAGCAAATCCAAACCCATCACAACAGCTACTAAATCTAAAGCAGAATTTCACATAAAAACCTATAGAATTGTGAATTCCAGATGGTTTTGCCTTAAATAAAAGATCAGCAGAAAATGCTTACATATCTAATCTTTCTCAGGTTTATTAAAAAAAATCTGCATTAGGCGATTCTTGCATACATTTTTAATTCACTGCCAGTCCCTCACGTACTTCTAATACTCATTATTTCCTCTTACAAAGCCCCAGGTTGTATCCACATCATCTCATGATACTTATTTTTGTTTTCCTTTCCAGAGTAATTTCTGATTTTGCTGTCTTCTTTGCAATGATTTAAATAACATACTTAAGAGTCCTTTAGATAAGGACATGGAACAGAACAGTCCTCCAGAAACCCTGCTCGTCAGTGCCCATTATTTTATATAATTATTTAGCTAAGTAATATCCTATTACTTTATCAAGTATTTTATTACTGTATCAAGTATTATGTAACCTAAGGCTAAGTTCTGTATCTTTAAGGACTATGGTTTAGTCTTCTATTACATTAGATCTTGCTTTCATAACATATTTTAATTAGCAATTCATTTACTTAGGTTGTGAGAACTCAGCAGCAAGTCACCAGGCACTTCACGTTGTTAAACAAAAGTTTTCTGGCTGATTTCATGCATCCCATCCCCAGCTGGAGAGAAAGGGGAAGGGCACAAACAGCTAGAGGGAACAAGTCTTCTACACGCGTGAGAACGACTTCTTTTCACTGCAAGCAAAGCCTGATTCCTGGTTTGACATCTGTCCCCAAACCTTTGCAGAATTTCTGTATCACTAAACATACTTAACTCATCTGTAGTTTCCATCTCATTTTACTGGAAAAACACTTAATACCTGCAAAAAATGAAAGAATGTGGAGAAGTGCGGTGTAAGGAAGGGCACTGCCACCACCATCAGGCAGATAAGGAAAAGAGATGAACCTCACCGGAGCTGTGGGGGGCTGAGCATTATCTTTTTAACCACACCATGCTAACTCACTCTCTGTCACAGCGCCCTGGCCCCAGAGGTCTGGAATTTCAGTACATCTATGAATATCTTTGTTACTAGAAGCTTCCAGCTCCAGTCCCTTGTAAAGTTAATAAATTAGACTCACAGAAGAATGACTGAATCATAATCAAGATATGCTTGCATTTGGAAAAGTCCCTACGTTAAAACCCTTAGAGCTTTAGCAGTGCATCCCCGCCCAAAAAAAAAAACACCTATCTGGCACACTTATGCAGGTAAGTAGCTAATTGTTAAAAAAAACAACAACAACAACAACAAAAAAAAAACCAAAAACAAACAAAAAAAAAAACCACCTTGACTACACATTTTGATTTATATATAATCAAGAGAAATTCATTCAATATCACAAAAATGCCATACTCCATTTATCTGAATAAATTCTACAGCAATTGATACCTCCTTTGAATGCAAAAGACTACACTACAATTACAAGTTAAATGTTATATTCTGGGTTTTAATTTGGTTTAAAGAAATTCCCTGTCACTGAGGAAAATTATTTAGTGTTATGGCAAAAAATCCAAAACATTGCTTTTTAAGTTAAAAAAAATATCTTTTCATCAGTTATTTCAACAGACAAAATTAGTCTTCACATCCTGCAAAGACGTGATAGCTTTTGCCATTTTTCAGTTGCTTCTTCACATCAATATGCAGGTTACTATGGAACACCAAGCACCATCAGAGACAGATCACACACCTTCACCCAGCACCAGTAAAATTGTCTCTGCTTTAGTGATAAGTCATCTCTGAAATAATTTTTCAAATACAAGGGGGAAAAGCTCCAAAAATTCCTGCAGTTTTAATGCAGCCTTCACAAAGACAGATCACCACTCATCCTTCACTGGCATACCTGTAACCTCAGAAAATACTCAACAAAAAAGTTATTTTTAAATATTATTGTAGGAACCTAATTTTTGAATGCTCATTGTCACACAGTCTTTAACACAGACCAAGTCACTAAAGATGTTTATGGAACTAAGCCTCTAAAAAAACTCAGTGTTAAACATCAGGTGACTTGGTCACTGTAAAAGACTATCACAAAGATATTTCATAAAAATATCATCTGTAAAAAGAATCCATAAACATATATTATGAAAAATTGATATTCATAACAGTATTTCTAATAAAAATGATAATTTTTATTTTGTAGCAAAACATTATTCATAAAGACATTCTCTTTGAGTTCTGAATTTAACATCCTTAGTTAGCCTTTCTGTTGAAAAATAAAATTGTGATGGATACGTGCTTCCATATTGAAAACATTTTGGCAGTGGCAGAATAGTTTTCTCTGCTCAATATCACATGAAGTATTTGCTTTCTAATCACTTTTTGGAACACTTATGTAAACCTACTTCTTATTCAAAATATTAAGATAAACCCCAAACCACACCTAGGATCTGCTCATTAAAGAAAGACAATAAAGTGTAAAGCCTGTATCGCAACTGCTGGTCTTTTAAAAAGGAAAATGAGGGTTAAAAACTTAAATGGAATAATTCATTCTCCCACATCAGAGAAGAATCACTGGCACAGGAGGTGTGTGATTCATGAGCAAGGTTCAGGATTTTGAAAGCATCGTACAAGTTATTTGTCTAGATGCTGCTGTTATATCCTTCCAGTGATTTTAAAGAATCATGTATTACGCCGAAATGTATGCAGCAACTGAGCACTACCGACCTGAGGGTAGTTTCCTTTGCAACTTTCTCCAAATATCAGCATATTAAATAAACAAACTTACCCAAAATAAAGGAATGGGATCTGCTCAGCTCCCTGCTCCAGCCCAATTCAGCTCTGGCACTGCAGGAGATGAAGCCTCTCCCTCAGGGCTACCACCCTCCGCGCCAAGGGCAGCCCTTGGGTGCCACCTGGTCAACCCTGCTGCGTTCCAGCTTTGCTGTCAGCACAGCAGTCTGCCTTCTAGATCAAATTGTGCACAAAAGAGTAAACAGATAGAGACTCAATTCAGAAAAAGCCTGCCCATTGCATCCTCCCCTTAGCTCAGTTATGCAGCTAAAAGCCATTTGTATTTCAAATTGCAAAATGAGACAAGGATCTGGACAGTAAGAAAATAATACTTCTGAAACTTTGACCTTGTTAGCATTTTCTTAAAATAAAGCCCCAATCCTTTTAAAGACAACAGGAAATAAAAGGAAAAATAAAATACTGCTTAGGAGAGGAAAACAGGGTTAGGTATAAATCAAAGTTTCTTCTTGAAGCAAATGGCAATGGATAACTTAAGAAACCAAGTCGCTGTGCCACTTTTACTTCACTTTTTAGGAAACAAGTTAGTAATGTGCTCTTGAAAGCAACAGCAGAGTTTGAGATAGAAATACAGATATGACAATCATACGGTGGCTTATGACTCGGCCAACAACTCCATTCAATTCAACAATGTATTTTCTGCGCAAAGACAGTAAAACCATTACGAAGTTTAGTAATATGCAAAATTACAAAGTGGATTAGGAGACAAGTACTAATATTTTATTGTGGTCATTTGTATTCAGGTCTCCAAAAGGAAGTTAGTAAATCTGCAAAAATAACAATACTTATGTAATCAGTAAGTATTTCTGTTTCAGGTTTATTGAGGACAGGCAGCTTTTTGAAAATGAGCTTTAAAATTTGTTGCTGGGATTAGCAGTTTTATTTTTATTTAAAAAAATAATTAAATATTAAATTTTTATTTAAAATAAGTAGAAGTTTGAAACATGCTGTGAGTAATACCAGTGCTGTTTAACATCTTTGTCCTGACATGGACAATGGGATTGAATGCACCCTCAGCAAGTTTGCTGACAACACCAAGCTGTGTGGTGCGGTCAACACGCTGGAGGGAAGGGATGCCATCCAGTGGGACCTTGACAGGCTTGAGAGGTGGGCCTGTGCGAACCACATGAAGTTCAACAAGGCCAAGTGCAAGGTCCTGCACACGAGTCTCGGCAATCCCAAGCACAAATACAGGCTGGGTGGAGAATGGATTGAGAGCAGCCCTAAGGAGAAGGACTTGGGGGTGATGGTTGATGAGAAGCTCAACATGAGCCAGCAATGTTTGCTTGCAGCCCAGAAGGCCAACTGTATCCTGGGCTGCATCAAAAGAAGCGTGGCCAGCAGGTTGAGGGAGGTGATTCTGCCCCCTACTCTGATCTCACGAGACCCCACCTGGAGTACTGCATCCAGCTCTCTGGCCCCCAACATAGGAAGGACATGGAGCTGTTGGAGCAAGTCCAGAGGAGGTCCACGAAGATCATGAGAGGGCTGGAGCACCTCTCCTATGAAGACAGGCTGAGAGAGGTGGGGCTGTTCAGCCTGGAGAAGAGAAGGCTGCGAGGAGACCTCATAGCAGCCTTCCAGTACCTGAAGGGGGCCCACAAAAAAAGCAGGAGAGGGACTTTTTACAAGGGCATGTAGTGACAGGACGAGGGGTAACAGTTTTAAACTGAAAGAGGGAAGATTTAGATTAGATATTAGGAAGAAATTCTTTCCTGTGAGGGTGGTGAGACACTGGAACAGGCTGCCCAGAGAAGCTGCGGATGCCCCCTCCCTGGCAGTGTTTAAGGCCAGGCTGGATGGGGCTTTGAGCAACCTGGTCTAGTGGAAGGTGTCCCTGCCCGTGACAGTGGCACTGGAACTAGACGGCCTTTAAGGTCCCTTCCAACCCAAACCATTCTATGATTCTATGATAATACATATGGCTTTCAATTAAAACAGTATAATATACACAGCTTCCCTCTTTTTGTAGCTTTAAGGGCACATGTGACATTAAGTAATAATGTAAATGTGATCTCTTAAATACAAACTAGCTCCTTAATGGTTTAACTGATCAAGGACTTTTGTGTATTGTACAGAAGCCACCAAAATGGCCTTCCTTGCCCAGGATAGAGTCACTGTGAGAGTAAGAAGTTACTACTATGCAGCAATCAAAAGAAATGATACAATGATTAAACAATTGTCAGCCTCAGATATAGGACTATACAATGAGAAAGGATCCTGTTATTTTAGAAGGTATATTACTTGGAAACGCAGTAGTTTATCCACGTTACACAGCCATGTATAAAATGTGAAAGCAGAAAATTTAATCAAAATCATGACTAAAAGAAGTAGATACTGCATTATGTTTCTTGCAGCAATAGTAAAATAGAGATGGCAGATACCTTCATCTATGTCCCAGAAAACTAGTTATGTGTGATATAATCTATCATATCCAAAATACGGCAACATTTTTAAAGACACCTATTTTATTTTAGCATGTTATTGTAAAAGGGGGAAAAAATAAATCAAATTTGCAAAGCAGTGTGTTTATATGTATATCCACATTCATGTAGTGTGTGCATATATCTTAAAATTAACCAGAATAGATCCTAAGCATCTGGGCAGAACTTCATCTACTTGTTTCTTTAAAACATCATGTTCTCCATCACATAAACAACTCCTAGTCCTTCAGCCTCTGAAAACAAACCAGTGAACATGTTTTGCCCTGTCTGAAGAAACAGCCCTAACCTCAGTGGCTCCTGTCTCTAATTGGAGAGAGATGATTACATCTGCAATGGAAGCCAGCAACACTGAAGCAGGGTTCAACTGGTAATTCAACACAGCATAGACACATGCTCAAGCCCACAAAAAATAAAGAAGAACAGTAGCTTGTGATCAGTTCAAAGGAGCAGTAAGAATTTCTTTCCCAGTAGCCAGGCTGAGATGTCCTTTCCTAATTCTGGCTTCAACTCTAACATTTCTCATTCTCTCACTCAGATTCATCTGTTCAACTTCTTACATTTCTGGGCACAGCTGACGGGCACCATCCTGCACGACAACAGAGACCATGTCTTCCCAGACTATGCTTACAGCATACAGTATTTCACCAATATTTAATATACATACCTTTACTCTGGCATAAAGATCAGCAGAAACCTAAACTTCAATCTAAATCTGAGCCCACAAAATACAATCTTAATAGGAACTGTTCTTGCACCAAGTGCCTTTATGGCTGCCATGGATATTGCCCCACAACATCTTTTTTTTTTTTAATTAAAATGGGTCTGGTTTTCAGAGAGGGTCTAGCAAACAAGAAGGAAAAGAGCCACCTCTGATTCTTCCTTTGTTCAGACAAACAACATCCCTAATCTCAGTCCCTTATAACAAACTGCCATCTCCACCAGGCTCAAATGGGAACCCCAAACCCCTCAGAAGTATGCCACCACAGACAGCCTGCTTCAGAGCAGCACTTTGATATCTGCACTAGATTTTTAAGTAATTCTCATTTAGCGTTTCTACTACAAATACACATGATATATATTTACATTGTTTCTAGAATAAACATCCACAAATTAAGTGAAATGTGTCTAAGGACAAAGTCAGTTTTCAGGTATTTCCCTCCACGGCATGTTTCCTCCATCCCAGCATGTTCCATTGCTCACCAAAGTACAAAGAAAGAGGAAGAGCAAACACAGGTACTGGAACATTTTTCTTTTACATGGTATTTGCACTGGTTTTGCTCACCTCAGTGGCATTATGTGACAGCCCAAACCAAATAATTTGTCACCAAGAACCAGAGCGAAGATCATTTGCAAAACCAGCACTTAAAGGACAAGGGGAAAGGGTAAAGCAGTTTTCAAACCTTAATATTATTATCTAATGAATGGGGGAAAAAATTGCTACTGAATCATGGTCTAGCTCTCAGGCAGTCTGGAAGAAGTGTCACGGTTTCCTTAAATAAATTCCCACATCACAAATAACGAATGGAAACATGTCTTCAGCAAAGTTGACCATATCCACCTGTAAAATCCAAAAACTGCAGAACCTGAGTGCAGAGAGTATTTGGCTGCTCGTCACTTGGAAGAGTGCAAAGAGGCAGACGGAGAAACTATCAGTCCCCTGGCCTCATCAAACACAACAGACCAAAACTATGGCTTCCTGCCATTGCCCCTTTACCAAAAACATCCACACTAATGACAAGATGGAGGAAAACAGGCTACTGCCTCTCATCACTGTTTCCTCCAACTCCCATCACTTTCTGCAGGCAGGCTCCTCTCTTGCTTTGACTGTTTCTACATCTTGCTCACATTCTTTCCTCTCCGTTTTCCACGTTCCTGCTACTGCAGCTGTTGTTCTTCCCTATTTTCCATTATTTTAGCAATTTTATTTTTCCAGCTGGTTTTTAAGGGTATAATTTATCTAATAATGAGGATCGGCCCCAATTTCAGCCAACAGCATCCAGGAACCTCTACAAATATTCTGCTTCGGTTCTCAACAGCAAGCCAGTAAATCAGAGGTTAAATTTAACGAGGTTTCAAGCTGAAATCAGCTTCAAACATGCACATTACTATTTCCTCATCCACACTCTGTGATTGTAGAGACTCAGCTTTCATCCTCTAACCAGTTGTCAGTCCCTTTCAGCCTTTCCTCAAATTTCAACCACAGTCTCTTTACACTCATAGTGTCTTACTCCTATTTTATTCCCCTGCACACTAATTTCCTACCTTCTTTCCTTAGCAAATTATCTGTTAGTTCTTCTCATCTAGATCTGTCTCCTTTCTTTAGGTTCTTTCCATGTCTCTGAAGTTCCCGTTGCCATTCTCCCACCAACTCCTTTTTATTTCATCTACTGTCTCTCCTTGCTTCTGCTCACCAAAGCCAAGAATCAACACAGGTATCACACCAGGAGCATCCATGTACTCATGGTGGGCACAGGTACCACCACTGCAGCCCTTGGACACTGCTCCCGAGCACAAGGAGCTGGGCAGAGAAGGCAGGTGGGTTCTGTGGAGACACATGGACCTTCAGGGGTTGAAGGTGCCCCTGGAGGTCAGAGGGTCCCAACTCCTGCTCACTGCTGAGCCAGGAGATCAACTGATACCTCTCCTGGCTATGCAAGACATGGCCTTATAGACCCAGCTAGACTAGCCATCCTATATGTTAGAGGATGACTAATTAAAATAAAAGCCACTTTCAGTTAAGCAGATAACAGAGTCACTTTTCATTTTAGTTGAAATGGTGATTTACTGTGTATTTTATGCTCATCTGTATTCTGCTGTACTTAACACAGTGGATCATGTGTCAGAGCACAGGATGACAGAGAAAGTGGCATGCCTTCTCGTCAGCTTTTGATTGTGAAATACAGTGTAATGGACCCTCATTAATTCAATTCATGCTAGTAATGCCAACATTGAATTATTAAATTTTTGTGAACAAGTTCCAGAGCAAATAGCATAAAAGGATCCTTAACTGCAAAGTGTACTTTGCTCATTTGTGTTGACAGCTGTAACAGAACTATAATTACTCATTATACTCTGTAAATTACAATCTTTTTAAAAATATGAACCTTCATCATAGCATCAACCATTGCACTTCTGCTGAGTAATGCTGAAACCTGTTTTTTTAATTGTTTTTCCTCAAGACTTAAGTGAGAAAATTAACAGAGATATTCTGGTATATATAACAAAGACACCAACATAGTGAAAAAAGGAATAATTTTTACCAATTTACTCAAAGTTTTCCTGATAAAAATACAAGATTCCTCATGACATGTTTTTTCCTTTAGATGAGATGATTTGAAGGGGGAGAGGAGATATATTGGGACGCCAAGAAGATTGTTATTAGGCTGACAGCAGATCATTTATGCCTTTATAGCACATGGCCTTCCAATGGAGTCTGCAAACCCAGACAGGAAGAGAGAGCAGAGCTGTACTTGGGAAGAAGCAACACTTTACTTGTATTTCAATGTACGTGTAATTTTTTAATTATTATTATTATTATTACTGATACTTCCATATCACTCAGATACAAGGTACATCAACTTGAATTGTTTCTGCACTTTCAATATGACAATAAATAAAATGTAAGCCCGCACCTGGCTTGGACCAGGACAGCACAGCAGGAAGAAGGAAGCCAATGGCAAAGCCACCAACCTAATCTATTCAGAGCTGGAGAAAGGTCACCTCGTACCTTTTAATCCAGGCTAGTATGACCCAACGGAAATCAATAAAACCAAACCACACATCTTATGAAGGGTAACAGTTATATGCTTGTATGTATTTTGGGAGAAATGGCTAATCAAGGAATGGCATGGTGTACACTGAACCTGTTGTTAAGAACTGCCATTGTATTTCAGACAATGATGACCAAAATATTTGTAGAATTAACAAAAGATATACAAAGCACACTTAAGGCATTTAAAAAGACAGACAATGTCCATGAGCTTAGTGGGGTTTTTTTGGCCTTTTAAGAAGCCAGAATTGACTCTGTTGGAGGGGACAGACTCACAGTCAAAACATAGCATTTGTTCTTTAGATGACGTTCGAAAACAGGCCTACGCAAGTCTTACGATGTTCAAAGGATAATTAAATCTACGTTTTTTAATTATACCTCTGCAGTACCCTGTAGCCCAGACCACAACCAGTCCATTTTTATGGTGCATGCACATAAAGCACAGTGTTCTAGCACGGCAATCTAGTACTGTAACTTGTTACAGAAAACTGTTGTAATTGTCTTCAGTGTTAAAATGCACATGACAGTCAGGAGGCCTTTCTAAAAGCAATACTGCACCTCAGACAGAAGGGAACGACCAAGCTACGGAGCCTGTAGCAAAGTTCCAACAGGCTCAGATCAGTGTAACAATGCCTTCTTCTGCTTATAAGCAAAAATGTAGAAAAAGAAGTTTCCTCTTCCCTGGAAATGTTGGCATATTAACAAAAAAAAACAAAGCAAACAAACAGAGCCCTTCCCCATCCCTAAGTTGTCAGAGAACTGGCAGGCGCCAGGCAGCAACAGGGAAAGGGGCTGGAACTGGAAAAGGTTACTGTCTGCATCTGTTTCCTCAAGGCAGGATCAGCTCTGCCTACATCATTCTGACAATTGTCTAACCTACCCTTAAAGGCCCTTAAGGATGAAATGACACCTGGAAGTGTAACAGAGTATGTGGATTCCATCACTCAGCCTGCTCACAGAAATGCAGAACAACATCAGACCTCTGCAAAACTTCCATTTTGCAAGTGCACTGGTGACAACTGAAGGGAAGTTTTCCAGCTGTACTCTGCTTTACTTTGTGTCACCTAATCCAAGTTTCCCTGTTAAGTTCATTACTTTATATCAAGAGTCATACTGGGAGTTAAAAGAGGAAACATCTACTGCCTCCAATTTTCTTCTGAAACACAGCGATAGACTGACTTGGTTTAATGTGCTTTGTTCTTGATCAGACTGTTTTCTTCTAGGAGCCTTCAAACAGTGTAACTATTTTCCTCCATTGTTTTTCCTGAAGGAAGTCAAGCCAACTAGTCTCCTGCTCCTTCAGCTTCCACTCTCCCTTAAAGGGAGGAAAAAAAAAAAAGAAAAAAAGAAAGAGAGAACTGGAGGGGGAGAGACAGCAGCATATTATTTCCTCTGTCCACTTTCCATGGCCCTTACCAACCTTCAGTGACTTGAAATAAGAAATTCCAAAAAGCTGTATTATCCCCCAAGCAAACCCTCCTCCGACACAAACTGCCACCACACGTGTGCCTCCACAAGAACCTTTGCCTCAAACTGTCAGCCGCTGCATACAAGTTGGTATTTGAAGTTACCTACAACTGTTAAGGCCGATCAGTACCCTCCGTGAGTGTGGCTAGCAGCGAGCTGGAAAACATTTCTTGTGTGGATGTTCTCTGCAGATGTGCTGGCTGGCTTTGCGTCACCTTCTGTAAACTACATCCCTTCACTTACTTTTATGATCTACGCTATCATCTACTTTTGTATCTTCCTTTATTTGTCATACATCCTGAAATGATCCATACTGTGGCATTTCATATGCAGCGCATCTTTTGTCATATCCATTTTACTTCCTCTATTTCTACGTACAAAAGCAGTGCTTGTACCATTTCTCAAAGGTTTTTAATTTTATGCATTTTAAGAAGCTTTAAAAGGAAACCACAAGACTGCAAGAAGCAGTAATGACTTCTTCACTTCCACAGAATACTCTATTGTACTTAACACCCACTGGAGTATTTGCAGGTTTGGGAAGAAAAGGGCCTAGACATCACTGTACTAATGTAAGGCATTTGTCATTGTGAAGGTCAGCAATTCTTTCTACATTACTGAAAAATACCGCAGACAGGACGTAATCATAAGCTTTGTTATACAGCATTTTCTAATAGCCGTAATATTGTACTGTCTGCTCCAAGATGAGTAAGAAAAAACAATATCCACGTCTCTTACAGATACATTAAACATAAGCTTTTTAGCCAGCATATACAAGTGCTCATCTTTGTGCTCTGAAGTCCACTGAAAGATTGTACTATTTGCAGTGCTTTTACTGCTTAACATTTGGAGAAGAAAGATGAATTGCTGTTGAGCACATTCTTGAAAAGACCCAGAACCAGCACCTTTCCTTCTTTTTCCAATAAAGATACACTAGTTGTAGTATTTCTATTTGCATGCTGACAAGAGTATTAAACTTTGAGCTTTAAATTCCTGCTTTGGGGGATTTCTCTTGGCTTAGTGCAACAAAAACTTGGACTCATTTTGCCCACACTTTTCTTCTTTAATTTTCGGTAATCCCTGCTCCAGCTTTGGACCACTCAGAACAGCAGTGTGTTTCTGAACAAAGGCCCACGTATTTTTTCGTTTCTTATAGCTAAAAAGTAATTCAAAGATAGTCAACAGATTAGTGAATATGGACTAAGTGCAATTTAACCAATAATAGCGTGCGAGAAGAAAACCTTACATTTCTGAAAAACATGGAGCAGTAAACAGTGCTTCATTTACACTGCTGAGGACTAGAGAAGGAGCTTCAGTATAAAATACATTGGGGTGTAGAATCCATATGTATTCAGGAAGTATCTACAATAAATAAGTATTTTAGAATTACCTGAAATAACAAAAGATCTAACTACATTGAAATATTTTCCACAGAAGTCAGTAGACAGGCACAAATTCTTATGCCTGCAGAATTTGTCCCCAAGTGGTTATATTTCTCCTCCCCAGATTCTCGGATCAAAGACCTCCCTGTGCATGTCCACGTATTAAGCGAATGTTCTTTCTGAAGCAGCTCCCTCTCTGCCTGGCTCTCGCTCTGAAGTGCACCACTATAACTGTCTAGCTCCTGAGATTTAAATTTCTAAGAAAAATAACCCTATGCCAGAGAAACCTGGGAACCCTCAGAGGGACATTCTTCTCAAGCCAGTGCTGGCCACCGGAGCTTTTGAAATCATTGAAATAATTTTCTTAAATGTTAAATTTTAATCCAGTACCTTCAGAAAAAAATAAAAAAGCACAATCTCCAGGCAAATATATCAGCAATAAATATAATTAGAGATTCTAATTTCACTGATAGGCACATATAAACAGAATATAACAGAAATTGATAAAAAAGGGTTTGATTTTAACAAAAAAAAAATAAAGAAAAAGTGAATTTGACAATGCCTTTTCTCCTCCAAATACAGTTTATCACTCTCCTTTTCAGGACAATTTCAGCCTGCTTTCTAAATAAAAAAAGTCACTACACTGTAGAACCTATCAGTATTAATTAAGAAGACTGGTAATGCTCACGTATAAGATAATGAATAATCCATCCTACAACAAGACAGAAACAGCAATTACCTGGATCTGAAACTGAAGTCTTCTCAGACTCAAGAAGCTAAACACAAATGCATGCAGCATTTGACTTTTCCCCTGCCACTCTAAGAAAAGTTGCAAAGAGATTACAGTAATGTTGTATGTAATATCAGATACAGGAAAACAAATTTTTAAACAGGGAGTGAAATGACACCATCATACACTATTTCCTACACTTTCAAACTATTAAAAGTCAGTCTCACCATTAGTTCAGGTAAAAAGAGAGATCATCCTCTACTATTAATTTTCATTCAGTACATACATATTCAGTGGCATTTCTGGACACAGTTTAATACTATGCTTTAAAACAGTGCTAATATAGGTTAAAGAGATGATAAACCATTGTGTCCACAAGCAATTACAAGTGAGCAGTAGCTCAGACTAAGGATATCCAAGAAAGAAATAGTTGTAGAATGAGAATTTGTATTTAATGAAATGAGAGCACTATACCTTATTTCTGCAACTGCAGTTGAAGATACTGAATTCTGTCATATAAGGGACTTGCCACGCAGGACCAACATTTTCCCAAGCCAAGTTGTTTTCTACATAGCCTATGACTGCTTGCAAAATCCTGTGTAAATCTGTGCACAGACCGCAAGGCCATTGTTTTCAAAAGTTAAGAATATACAGTTTCCATGACAAAACCCACGAGGGCAAGATCTGTATTTTTTTTTAATCCTAACATTTACAATTAAAGTAGATGCACACTGATAGGCTCACAACAAGAATATGAGTAATCAACATTTAAATCTCTCGGAGTTTTGAGAAGATGACTACAACTCGCATTCTGCTTTCTGAACTAAGCAACGCTTCATGTAAATTAATAGCAATTAAAAGCCAGGTCCATCCCATATTGCCAAGTAGGCAGTCTCTTCAAGGAAGTTATTGCTTCAAAGCTGTCTTTTGTACAGATTTCAAGTACCCTAGAGCCTTCTCACTTCTCTTTCCTGAAAGAAATAATAAGCCGCAAAAATGCCAAAGTTCTGGACTGCTCTGCAGTAGCGACATAATAAATACCGAAGATCAAAACTCACATGAATCACAATAAGAAACAACCATGTTATCAAAGGGTCTTGTTATTAACAAAGGCACCAACTATCAGGCGTTGCACAAAGGTGAACAGCACCTATGTTAAGAATATCAGAAAGTCATCCACAAATGGTAAAAATGAGGAGGAAAAACAGGACTTTGCAACACTGCCGTTTCTTGAAGATTTTTTTTTATATCAGCTGATCTGCCAATCAAAACCAGCACACTGCATGTCAGTGCGTGGTGGAGCAGAGATATCCAAGCTTCCACAAATTAAGAACATAGCAGTAAGATCAGAACTATCAAAGATATGGCCTGTTTAACACACTGTTTACACACCAAGGTTCTCCAACTTTTCTCAGAAAAAAAACACAAAAAACCCCTCTTTAATAAAACCATCTCACACTTCAAGGAAAAGGAAACCAAGAATGAGATGCAACTGTCTGACAACTGGTACCCAATAAATATTTTGGGGTTTTTTCTTCATTTGAAAGTATTGGTTTTCTCAAAACACCAGTAAGTGAGGTATATCTTTTAGAAATCTTTATAAACTTATATATGTACTCTTACTATTTATACAGTCAGATTATAGAAACACATTTTCTCTGTTAAAGTAGACTGACACTGCATGTTGCACAATACATGCTCTGTTGAACTAGCAGTAGTTCAGACTGCTCCAAATCAAGCAGCAGCCTGGTGAGCCACACTCCACATCAATCAGTATCTCTTACACATCTGTCAGACACTGCTCTGAGAGCTCGTACTGCTTGAAGGTCAAGCTCCTTCCTACTACGGACGGTCAATACACCCAGTCAGTGCATCAATGACAGCCATGAAAAGCTCCCATCTGCTATTCCAACCATCCTATTATCCAACCTCCCAACAAATCTTGAGGCAGAAATGATGACAGTTTTCAAGTGGACCTTATTGGTGCGTTTTATCTTTTTGAGATTTATTTTAATATAAGTAAAAGATGTACTATACACCCAGTTAAAGCAGGATTCCATACAAGATCTAAAAAGTGTGGGAAAACAATTGATTTCTAACATACACTAATTCTTAGACTTGAGCACAGAAAACAGTATCATTCTCAAGTGCGAATGTTAGAATGCTTATTTATTTAACTGAATCCAAAATAATTCTGAGGCCCAGTGGCATGCTCCTGCGACTTTGTACTGTAGCAGAAAAGCATGTTGCAAGGAGCTGGATCTGCTGTTGTGATGCTGTAGGGCACAGGATGAAGCTGTAGGGAGAAACAATAGCTACCAGACAGCAACCATAAACTTAGGACCCTGACAGCCATCCCCTCTAGAATATTTAACATAATGACAGCTACAGTCACTTATAACAATACAACCAGTCCATGTACACTTAGCTATAAAATGAGTTGAGGTGAAATTTCTATCAAATCTCACCTGTGACAGTATTTTATTTTACTATAAACTATAGTTTGACACAATTCATCTAATGTACCTGACATGGAAACCTTGAATTCAAGCAGAAAAAGAAATAATTACAGAGGAAAAATCCTAAATTAAGGATTTATGTAGTAAAATACTCAACCCTGAAAGAAAGAGTAACCTGCATGCCAAAAAGCTGAGCATCTATACTAACAGTCAACATCAAATCCACAATGCAATCGAAGCTTATAAAAGCTATATGCTATTTCTGGGTAGATCACATCTTCCTTACAAGGTACAGCAGATACACATCACAAAAATGAAAACATCTCTTTTTTTTAGTACTGTCTTTTAAAATGAGCTGTACCTGAAAATTCTCAAATTCTCTTTAAAAATGTGTGAAGAACCTTTACAAGACTTTCACCACCATTTAAGAACAAAAAGTAGATCTGTCCTATTTCCTTATAAGAGCAGGACTGCACAGTTAGTATTGAAATGTGCAATTAGGCATTACAGGTATTTCAAGCAACAATATTCATCACACATGAAGCTAGAAAGCTTTCAACACCAGAAGAATCCTTTGCAGGAGCTTGAAAGATTTCATTCATCCCCCCATACTGAGAGTGGTAATGGAATGAACAGACTTCTTGGATTTCATGGAACTGAAAAAAAAATGCACAGAGCATAGAGTAATTCAGATCCTCAGTCTGTCTAATCTGTTATCACTCAATTTATTTTATTCAAACTGTGATAACTTACATGAATTAGGGATCTGGCCTAGGACTTATTTCTAGCCTTTCAGCCATCTGATCTGAAGCAGAAGCATTTCTTAACTGCTTTAAGACAAAACAAAGTTACTTACATTTTTTAGATGGAAGAAATGTTAAAAAGAAAAAATTAAAATCTACAAACAAAAGCATATACATTCTACTTTTTTGCCCTGCAAGGAAGCATGGTAAAAAACAATGATTTATCGGTTTCTGAAGTGCTAAGAGTTATGTGGAAAGCCTTCACAGTTTCCTTATGACACATGGTCCCACAAAGCAAGGGTGAGGTTGAAGAAGTACACTCAGGTACAGCACTAAAGCTACTCGGTACACTCCAGCACTGCTAAGCAGCACTAATGATCTGTGAATGCACTCTTAAATATTGGCATACAAATAAGGCATCCTGAACAATCCTCTCTGCTTCCGAATTTGCCACATTTATTACAGCTTGGAAAAAATCTTTAGAAAGTAGGCCAGCTTTTCACTCAGCTAAACTTGGCCACAAACATATACACAATCTGTCAGGGATCAGCAGCAACATCACAAAGAAACAGTCTCTTTTCTGTGAAGCTGGGTAGTCGTGATGCCTGCAAAAAGAACAAGGTATCAGGCTTTAAAAATAGCCAAACCAAAAAACTGCACAACAATCAGAGCTACTCGAGTATAATTACCCAAACGGACTGATGCTGAATTTGAGAGCACAGATAAGAGAAGGAAAATATTTTTCTTCAGTCTACACTATGATAGATAGTTGGAATAACACAATCAGGAGAAGTACAGGAATGCATGTGATATAGACACAGAAGTGATACAGGCAATAAACTATTATATGCAAAAGAAAATCATGCTCTGTTTCAGAGAAAATATTTTGACACGGAATTAGGGGTCCATTCCTTTCTTTCCTTACTTTATTTCTTCTTTCACATAGCCATCACACTTGCCAACCTGCTTAACCTCTCAACTCTGAGTGCTCCAGGTGGAAATCGACAATTTATTCTCATGCCCTGGAAGATTTTACATTGGGCTAGGTTTATAAGATTCTAAACATTTCACACCAAAGTTTTACAATTAAAACTCCTTATAACAGAGCATTTGTTTTACCTTAAACATACATTGAAATCAAATTAGATTTGCCTCATGATGGCAAATATGACAGACTGGATTATCTGACATCCTAAGAAACTTGTGGATGGTGGGAAGGGAGATCAAGAGTCACTGTCCTAGATACCAATATAAAACTTTCCATCTCAAACAGTCCTGCCTAGGTGCTCACCTAGCAGGGTGCTAGCATCATACAGCATCTGTAAATTCATCATTTCAATGACATCTCTGACAATAAATGTGTCAAAACTTCCCAGGCAACATTTGCAGTTATCTCAAGGAAAGAGAAGGAAAAGCATTTTGCTGCAATCAGTGTTTATGCCATTTCCCTCGCATCGTCTAATCTTCTGAATTTTAGAACATGGCAAGTAGCATCATTACTTTTTCCTGCCTCTGTGTCTTCGAAAGAGCCATCAGATGATGGCTCATGAGTCAGCTTGAGACATCTACAATCCATTTCTCCAGCACTGTTTGCTGACGTCCCTTATGTTTTAAAAATGCATTAGCAGAAAAATGTTTATTCGCACCCTCATTCCAACTGACCTTTCAGATGACTAGGTTTCTCTAAACCATAAGCTTCATCATGCCTCTTCTACACTGTCAGTCACATGTCAGAATTCAAAGCTCTCTACTTCTAAAGAGATCCCTTTGGAAGATCAAAAGCCAATCCTCTCTTTCTGTAGCAAAGATTAATTCAGAACTAAAATCTCATTTCTATTCTGAAGACATATTCTCTTTATCAAACATTTTTGCTCTCCAGCTGACAATAGCAAAGACACGAATTGGCTTCGGACTACATAGTCTTCACTGTTGTTACTGTGAGCTTACTGAAGATGGTGCCCCTTGTCCTGACAAGGTTCATTTAAGGTCACTAAAGGTAGCTTGTTAAAAAAAAAAAAAACCTACACTAAAAAACCTGTTGAGATTCTAGAGGCAAAGTGTTTGCAATTGAAAATCCATCCCACAACAGAATTGTTTACCAGATCTTGCTAAATTGCTTCTAATGCTAAAAATCTGGTATCAAATTGGCACATTCAGCTTCTAAAAATGTCCTGTTTGCACAGGAGTGCAGTGTCTGTCCCCGCTGCACTCCTTACCAGCTCAATGACATCACTGTTATGGAAAAACTGAAAAACAGGCAAATTAGTAGAATCCACACAAAACCAGTCCCAAACAAAAAGAGATTAATTTCCATGAACTTTTCTCCTGAGAAGAAAAAACAATGAAGCACAATAGGAAAGCAAAAGTCTGTTTCATGCCTCAAATTCAACAAAACTACTGAGCACAACACATAGATAATCTTAAAATAAAACTAAGGACAATGTGTCTATTCACAAGCTTATAATTAAGCTTATTCTTAAGTGCTTTGTCAAATCAGTTCCTTGATGAATATGCAATTAAAATTTCAGGAAAAATGTGTGAAAGAGAGCAATTCATATACAACTGCAAGGTACCAAACACCCCCAAGTCCCCTGACGATTTGTGGTGGTTTAAAAAAAAAAGTATATATTCCCTCTCTCCTCTGAAAACATTATGTCCTGCTTTTTCACACACAAAAAAAAAAAAAATCCCACAAACAATAACAGGCAAACTGTCAGCTTATAAAAGGACAGGACGGCTATATCCAAAGTGCTGCAAAAGCAGATTATAAATGAACAAAGACAGAATCATTATCTTCCTCCAATTTTGTACTATTGTAGTAATTTTAAGTGTTGTTTGTTACAAGAATAAGCTTGAAATTTGGAGACAGATGCATACTAATTGTTAGTCAACACTCTTCATTTAATTCTAAATTACTGGATTCATCATTTTTCTTCTTTCCTTTTTCTTAAGTGACGTTGAACTTTTACAATTACACCTTCTATTAACGAGGTATTTCACAGAATCAACCAGGTTGGAAGAGACCTCAGGGATCATCGAGTCCAACCGTTGCCCTGACACCACCCTGTCAACTAGACCATGGCACTAAGTGCCATGTCCAGCCTTTTCTTAAACACATCCAGAGATGGTGACTCCACCACCTCCCTGGGCAGCCCATTCCAATGTCTAATAACCCTTTCTGAAAAGAAATTCTTCCTAATGTCCAACCTGAACCTCCCCTGGCGAAGCTTGAGGCTGTGTCTCATGACGATACCATATGTCTCATGAATCTGTAATATTTTTCATTAGACAGAGAAAACAGTTTCAAATTAAGGAAAGAATAGCATAGCTTAAGCTGCAAAACCCATAAGGCTATGAACATCTCAAGTAATTCTTAATGATTTTAAGGGTGGTTCGTTCAGTTTTACACACCTTGTTTGTATACTTCTGTATAATAACTAGCTACACAAAAATAAGACACAGAGTGGGAATGTTAGTCAAAACATCTTAGAGACTCAAAAGAAAGTGAAACTGAATGCTTTCATCACTAAATGGCAACAAACCCCAGGTGGACAATAATGTTAATCTTCTAAAACATTCACACGCACACACAGAGCTCCCACACTGACTTATAAAAGAGAAGAAAGATCATATGAAAACTCGAATGGATCATAGCTGGCCAGAAAGGAGTGCTCCAGACATTACGAAGTAAAAAAAAAAAAAAAAAAGTAATGTATATATAATTAAATTATATTATTCTAATAAATTATACTATTAAATATATATTATTAAAAAATTCTATTAAAATTAATGTTTGTGATAAAAAAAAAATGTGGTAATTGATATTGATAGTCAGGTTATCTGATAAATGCCCATCATTCCCAAAGGGAACTTTAGACTTAAATTTATGGAAGTTTTGATCACATGCATTTTTTTCAAGTTTGGAGGAAAAGACAACAGAATTATCAATTCTGCTTTACCTTCATTTCCAAAAGATCTGATAAATGTTTATTTGAAGGTAAGTTATTTATTATAATTCATATGCAAGTTACACTGCCTGTCGTTTTTATTATTCTTTTGATCACCTATAAGAAAAGTCAACTAAACAGCAGAGTAACTGTTGAAAAAGTAATCCTTCCAGGAAAGAGGACAGCAAGATAATCACAAAAGGAGAAGGAGACTCTCAAACCTGCAGGTAGCTTCTGCTTCCATTGAACAGAATGGAGAATATTTCACACATCAGAAAGCGAAGCACAAGAAAGACCTCTCTGACACTGCCACCACTTTGTCTCCTCTCTCTACTGAGCAACTGTTTATTGAACTCCCACAACCTCTACCCTTCAAATGTTTCTTGCTCTATATGGTGTAGGCAGCCTGTACAATACAATTAGTCAATGCAGTGGGCACTGTAAAGAGAAAATCCAATATGGACTTGGGCAGTATTTTTGTGTTGAGAGCTAAAGCCCTCTCCCCCAAAAAAAAGAAAAAAAAAAAGAGCAAATCATCTCAGGTAAGATTAAGTTTATTGTTGAAATGGATTTCAGAAGTGTGTTAAGAACCTTTAAGCTCAAAAAGACACTTTTTTCCTACTCTGGTTCCCTCATGCAAAGCAGGTCACCCAGTAATTTTAAAAGGTAGAAGAGGGTTTGTGGCCTGCACAGGAAAACAGGTATTAGACCTTAATACTTACTACTGAAACCAAGGGACAATTTAATTTCATGACTAGTAAAATAGACAGAACATCACAACACTGAAGTGAGCCTCGTCTAACCAAATTCATGTCTACATCCAACAAGAAAGCTACTTCAGTAGGGAGTGTGGGCCCTCTGCATCTGTCAGGGATACTCTGTGCTTCCCATCGTAACAGCCCTCTGCTGTTGCTTAGCTCTAGCCATGTTACACAGCTGAGACTAGCTTTTACTATAAAAACCAGTCCTTCCCTCAATTTGATTTTTCCAGAGACCTTGATCTAAAATAACTCATTTTCAGAAACCAAGGCTGGGGAGAGCATGGTATTTTTGTCATAAAAATTATTGACAGGTAGGTTTTTCAAAACGCTATGCCTTCTGACAGAAGGACAGAACACTTTAACCTCTTGAGATCTTTACTAGCCCTTTTCCCCATGAGCTAAATACAGTTTTAATTAGTTATAAAGCAACTCTAAAAGTTGCTAAGAAACTCCCGCTTCATTCATGAAGATCAAGAAAATAAATGTCTGTGCCAGAAGTGTCTTCTAAATTTTCCTTTGCTCTTTATTCTGCTCAGAAAATACTTGTTCCAGACACATTTCTCTTTGAGCATTTGTTGTTTGTAGAACACTAGTACACTTTTCTCCTAAAGAGAGAAAGCAGATGAACAGAGATACTCAACTACTAATACCTGTACAGACCTGGTTTTTGTAGTCTCCCTTCCCCAAGCCATTTTATCTGTCTCAATCACTGCATATTAGAAGAGGGCTCAGAGTAGTTCCAGGTAATCTGAGTGAACAATACCAACGTAGAAATCAAAGTAGAAAGCATATATTTTCATACACCTGCTAACAAGAGGACTAATCACCTGCTCCAATCTGAGCAAATGCCTCTATGAAATAAACAATTATAAACAATTTTGTGAGAGAATCTGTCAAGGGATTCAGCAAATGTGTATGCAAGCTCTGGTATTGCCCTGATTTCACTTCTATAGGAGTAAGCTCCATATCCACTCACACTTTCACCAGCCAGCAGGTATTAGTTCCCAGTTGTCAGGTCTCTCACACCCCAGTCTCCTTTGTCTAGATAACCCTGCTCCTTCCACCTTGCTGCTTCTATCAGAAGAGCTGCATTTGTCACCTCCTCTCTTACCTTCCCTTTTAAATCATTTCCAACCAGGACATTAATACATCAATACTTTATTTCTGTTACTTCTACCATACTCTAGTTACCTCCATTTTCCCAAATCAGGATCTTTCCTTAGTCCTCCATCCTTTTATCCCGTGTCTTGTGCCACCTACTTTCCCACACCTTCTCCACTCCTGCATGCAAGCTATCCACCTCCATGATCTCTGTCCCACCATATGGCTGCCTGTGTTTCGTCACATCAAGTTATTGAGGTGGGGCTGAGGCTTGAAACCAGGACCTGTCAGGACAGGTATAGCTGTCCTCTTCAAATAACTGAAGACCCTAGTTTCCCTCCTGCTCCATAATCCCACATAGCACACAACTGGCCAGCGAGAGCTGCTGACTGCACAGAAGGCAGGAGAGATTGAAAGGCCAGTGTGCATGCACCATGGGAAAAGGACCAGGGAACCTCCTGTAGACCTCTGAGCTAAAAGAGGCCTCACTGGAGGGCAGATGTCTTAAGTCTCTGCCTGTTGCCATGAAGTAGGTACAAATTCTCTCAGGGTGATTTTGAGCCTCACTTTCACCATCCCTGACAATAATCCCTTCCCTGTCCACACTTCAGTGGGGGAAGTTCTTGGTTACAAAATGCATCTTTGAAGCATTGAACTGCTGAAGTCTTTTTTTTCATACTGGCCATATTGAGTTGGATGTTCATAGGAAAGGCAAAATACACATCCATTATAAAATGGCATTTTTATACATTTGAAAATGGATATTACTCCTCAGTCTTTTCCTCTCCAAGCTTAATAACTCTAATCTCCTATTATGATCTCCGAGGTAATATTTCTCAGATCCCAACTTGCTTTTTTTGTTTCCTTCTGGATTGAAATTGGTCCAGATCTTCCTACAAAGTCTTACCAAAGCTGAACAGAACAAAATAATTACTTTGCATGTCTTACATAAAGCCCTGCTTAAACTTTAGTGAGATATTTACACTTTGCAATTACATGACAACCTTACAGAGTCCCTTAATTCAAAGCAGGAGTCAAATTTCCATACTTATTTTTTCCCTGGCCGACTACTTTGAATAGAGACCTTCATAGAATCTCAAGTCCCCTTCCATTGCCTCCTCCTGATGAGTAATAATCAGCTCAAAAAAAGTGATATGCAGAGCTGACACTACACAACTTGAAAGTTCTTAGTGTGACTCTCCTGTGACACCAGCTTCATGATACATCTGATCCCAGACACAGCAAATGCAGAGTATCAAAAGAAACACTCCTCTTCATTTGAGGTCTTTGACATGGACTTCGTATTTTCTATTGCATTTACAAAGACCGATTACCCCCTATATCAAACAACTCATTTAGTTTCTTCCAAAAGTCCATAAATCATTTACCTTAAGACATAGTTAATATGCAAAGACCTTATTACCATCACAGCAGGCAATTTTTCCCCAACAGTTCAGAGAGACTTAACTTGATAGAAGAAAAAGAAAAAAAAAAGCCATAATAAATATGATACGGCCAGCGGGGTGTAGCACTCCCACATCATGCACAAGCAGTCTTTGAGGACTTCATTATACTTTTTATCCTGGGCTCTTTGGTCTTCTTCCTCAGTCCCACTGTCACAACAAAAATGACAAAGCTCCTAATAATAAATGTGATACATAACTTACATTCACAGCCATGACATCACAGTCAATCCATGTAGATTAATGAAGTGAATAACTCCTTTTAAACAGCAGAAATCATTATTTAAAGACAACAAAGTGAATTGTAGCTCAGTATATTACCTGCAGTGCCAATCACACCATTCAGTTCTTCAAAAGAGACTTTAAATTAAGCTGCAACAGTCACCAGCACCATTCCCTCACTCTTGTGCTTGCCCCTGCTTAAAAGACTCTTCAAAAAATAAATCTGGAAGAACATACTTGTATTTTTTATTTTAATTAAAAGTTTTTCTGGATCACTTCAGGCTTCAGATCTATTATCAAGTACAAAAGAATCATGAATAAATCTAACCAGATCTATCACAGCTTCATAGAATCATAGAATCACAGAATGGTTTGGGTTGGAAGGGACCAAGTTCGTCTAGTTCCAATCCCCCTGCCGTGGGTAGGGACACCTTTCCACAAGACCGGGTTGCTCAAAGCCTCATCCAACCTGGCCTTGAACACGTCCAGGGACGGGGCATCCACAACTTCTCTGGGCAACCTGTTCTAGTGTCTCACCACCCTCACAGCAAAGAATTTCTTCCTAATATCTAATCTAAATCTACCCTCTTTCAGTTTAAAACCGTTACCTCTTGTTTTAGGATAGCTTCAAGCTATCCTAAAAAGATGTTGGAAATAATCTGAATGAGCAGGATTTTAAAATATTATCAGCTTATCAGTCATTCCTCTGGTTATGTCAGTATCGGAATAGCTATATTTTTAGGACTTCATGAGCAAGGATGCTTTCTACTGCCTTTTGGTCTTGCTGGATTCACACTTCTTGGCTTAAAAAAATCAGGTTTTGCTAAATACATCAGAACTGTAACAACTGACACCTTAGTACTCAGAAGTCAAACAACACAGGAGAGCATTTATTTGCCTCTTGTCAAATTGCCTGTTTGCCACTTGCTATGAAAGTGCTCTCAACAAAGTTAGGCAATGTGGCTGAGCAGAAAACCTGTGGGATGTTTTCTCTCTTGCCCAACAGCTTGCAATGTGACCTTCAGCAAACCACCTCCTGTCTCAGTCTCTGTGGAACAGAGGTAACATGCTTGCTGCCTTCATGTGCTATGTACAGCCAAGCTACAATGATGATGCACGCTGCCCAGAGGTGACACACTCAATATAAAACTCACACTTATCTCAGAAAGAAAACATTTTGCTCTGAGGATTCAGTAAGTATTTATTCATTACTGAAATTGCCAAAAGACACGTTCAATACCTGTTGATGAAAAGACTGAAAATGGACTTTTAATATAGGCAAATGACACAGGAATGGCAACTGAATTCAACCATTCCTTACATTTAGTACATTTTCCCTGAACACCATTCATGCAAAATGAAATTAAAGCCAAAAGGTTAGGATATCAAAATTAAAACATTAACCCAAAGAACATTCAACAGACATTTTCTATTCTGCTTACTTTCTTGCACCTAGATAACAAACAATGTTACTTACATTAAGAAAAGATGAATTTTGTATATTGTGGGATGTGATCCCATGTCTCCACAAAACACACAGCAGAATCTTTTAAGCTTTCTGGTGAAGACATCCATGTACTTCAGGTGACTGTTACACAAGAAGGTAAGAGGCCACAGATGCCCTCAAGCAAGACATGAAGGCAAGAAATGCCTCACTGAGAAAGCCAGACCCCAGCTCCAGCTGGAGAGCAGACAATGTGCTAACCAGAGCATCACCCCAAAAGCCTTCAGTGTCTGAAACCTAATCCAGCGCTGGGATCTTATTTCTTTCTTGAAGCTAAGACCTAAGAAGTAGCAATCAGGTCAATCCACTTCTCAGTGACCATATTTCTGGATTCTAACTGCACAGCTCCATCTTCTGCCTCACAACAAACGCAAAATACTCCTGAATGAACAAAAAAACTCTAACTGTGCCACCCTGAAACCCATTTCATGCTCTCGGAAATCCATTTCATACTGTAAGCCAAAGGAGGACGGCAAAAGGCAGAAGCTACTGCAAGGAAAACCCTACCCAGCCATGTTCTCTCAGTGTGGAACTTGGTTACGCTTACCAAGAAGAGAAGAGAAAATACCATTAAAGGCATTCACAGGACTCATGAAGAAGAAATTATTTTATTACATAAAAGTCGATATTGAGGGGCTGCATAATGCATAAGTAGAACTGGAATTGGGTATTTTTTAGTATAAATTTTCTCAGAGACGATTCATGTTCGGAAAGTGAAGTCAATGCCTACAGACTAATTAGGAAGGATCAGCTGTGCACAAGAGGTAGGGAACTTTGTCAAAATACTACTTTCTTTTCCCCAGTAATTAACAACTCTGAAACAAATCACCTGCACTCCTTATAAAGTAAGAGTTCAATGTATCTCATGTTTATTGCAAACAACTAAAAGTACACTAAACAACAGGGCAGTTTAATCATTACTCTCAAAAGTTACAGCACCTTCAGGTATTGAAAGTACAAGGACTTAAGGAGAGTGACTCGTATTCCAATACCTTTGAGGCCATTAAAAAGAAAAGTTTAATTCATCAACTATTGCATTAAAAAAAATGTAACTCAAAAGGTATTACATTTAAAGGGGTTTGTACTAGAATTCAACTTGTAAAAAAAAAGGTTTTCTTGGACCTCTAAACATGATCAATTTTACTAAACTTAACATAGTTATGTGCTCAGTCAATCATGATATCTATAAACAGATTTCTTATCAATAAGCCCTTTGTTATATATAAAATTTTAAGTTCAAAAGTAGTCAAGAGACCAAAAGAAAAACCTACTGCTCGTGAGTCAGAAAACATTAGGGGATTATTTTATACAAAAACCAAAACACTAGTATGTCAATCCACAAATAAGCGATGGAGTTACAATAATAACAGAGAAATGACAAATGTAAAAGTAGTACTTTTCTACATTTGTTGCCTTTTTTTTTTTCTGTGAAAACACAGTATTATATCAAAATTAGCAGCTAAAGCAACTAGCACCAAAGAGTTTTTTAAAAGCTAGCCAAGGAGAATATAGTTAATACAATATGGATTTAAGGAAAAAGTTTCTTTCAATATCATTCCAAATTATGTTCAGCAAGATCAGAAGTTTGATTGATCATAGTTCTCCAATGGTGATTACCAATACGTCACCTTTGATTGACTGTATTTCCAGCAACATCCTACGATCTCCAGTGTTTTCATTAAATTACTTGGAAAAAAAAAATGACTACTTGATGATACAAAACCAGGTAATAAATAATCAAGCCAAGAAAACCAGTGGTATGGATCACTGAAGACAGTGATTTGACTTCAATAACCACAAGGCTCAAGTAAAGAGCCACAGATTTACCAAAAATTTTAAAAATAAAAAATAAGAAGGCTGCATTTAAAAGATTGATGAACTTCAGTCTGAAAAACCTCTAAACAAGATACAGGGAACATAAGAGCTAACAAATGAAGCAAACTTCCCATGAAAACCTGCAGGGAAATGAATAAAATTAATCTTGAATCTATATACTGGAATATTAGAGAGACTATATGACCTCTGTTGTTGTCGCAGCTCCCCTGAGACAGTATCAGAGAATAATATCCAATTTGGGTGCCCACATATTGAAGAGGGTTCAGAAAAGAGCCAAGAGAATAACTGAAGAGACTGAAAAGCATGTTTTACAACGAGTACACCAAAATATATAACCTTGTTAGCTTGTCAGAAAGAACGCCAAGAGGCGAGTTAATACAAATTGAGAATAAAGAGCTCTCTAAATCAACCACTGTAGCCATGCTGCCTCAGACTAGAAAAGGTCACCATATAGTTAAAAAAAAAAAAAGGAAAAAAAAAAAAATCAAAAAGCTGTGAGACTCACTACCTTTTGGAAGTACTCAGAAGAGGAAAAACAAAGCTAAAAGGCAGCATTTTTTTTCCCAAGAGAAATATTTAGAACATGAAATGGCAAAAGGAATGGAAAGAGCACTAACACAGACTTCCCCCTCTTTCTGCCTTCCCTGTGCCGTAGCTGACCAAAAGAGCTAGGGCGACAGCTTGATCAAACAGAAGAAAAGCTTTGTTACATGAAGATGCCTTAGTTAACCCACTGGAGTTATCAAAAGAAAAACAAAGCTGTCAGCAGTCACACAGTATAAATAAAGATGATATGCAAATATACTGATGACAGCAACATTTCAAACAGTATTTACACGACTAGTTGCATATTAAGGCCTTTTTTTTTTTAAACCAAGTCAGCTAAAAGATGAATATACAGAAACCAATAGCAATACGCTTCTTTTTCCTGAAGGCATTAGGCCAGCTGTGATTCTCTACACAACCCTTAGAGATGCATATTTAAATGAATATTTATATTTTTTCTCTGAAAATTGTGTTTAGCAAAAACAGCCCAGCAGATGTTATCACTTTTCCAGATGTAGGTTTCTGTCCCGAATCAGCACCCAGCCCTGAAGGTGCCCAGCCTCACTCTGCTCCTTGCCAGGCAGGCAGCGAAGCACGGCCTGCGAGCCGAGCTGGGTGGTGGCACCCACGTCGGTCCCTACAGATCAAATACAGGACAAGAGTTTTATGACACAAGCGTATGCACACAAAACAACTTACAAAGTAAACCACTTGGTTAAATTCACAGGAAGGCAACTCAGTGTTTTAAGCAGAAGGTGTCCTAGAGGAATCCACACCCTTCGAAGCTAAGAGCCCTCTCTTCACAAGTATTTCAGTGCTGAGAAAGGGCTATCAACACCAAACCAAGCATCAAAGCTTAGCACTCAGCAAGCCCAGCCTCTAAATCAGTCATTGTATTAACTCAGGCTGGGTGTATTGAAGCTGAGGGTCCACTTGGCTGGGCATCGGTATTGCTCACCGTAGGAAGCCTCCGGCATGGGCTACCCAAAGCCAACTTTTGCAGCTTGTGCTAAAGGCATGCTGTCACTTCCAGCGACACATGACGTATTTATCCTCTTCTAGGGCTTTTGCTGGAGAGCAGTTTCACAGAGCACGTCATCAAAGTGAAAAGCATCAACTACACCTCTCTATTTCTGTACAAAACTGCTACCCAGACTCGTGCCCCCCAGACTGCCAAGCAGCTGCTCTGCCAGCTCCCATAGCTTTATGCAGCAGAAAGCCTAAACAGTAGGCAATTGGAAACATTTTCTTAAGGACCTTGCTGTTTTACTAGGTTTCCTCTCATCTCTCCTCCTGTCGCACATTCCCCACGTTCCCCCACTTTTTATATAGATGTGGTTGTTTTCATCCTCTATTTCATTGGCTCATCAGAAAATCACAAGCTAAGAATAATAGTGCTCCTGTTTTCCCTTCACAAGTACCCAACATCCAAATCCAACACTGGATAACTGCCACCTTTCAGATTAAAGAGTTTATTACAAACAAAAGATTAAAAAACAACAAGCAACAGCAAAAAATCCAACCCTAGCTACATGACATGATTTCAGTCTTAAAACCAATCACAGACAAAAACCAGATTCAGGAACTGTGTGATTAGTCCAAAGACTAGTAAAGAATGAGCCCAGACAGAACTGGTAAACCCAATTAATTTAACTTAGTTTGTATCACGCCGCTTTGAGGCAGAAGTAATTTTTCTGCAAACCACTGAAAGGAGCTTGTATGCGAGTCAAATTACAAATTCAGACTTACCCTTGTCCTACACCCATTCTTATTTTACGACTGTATCTGTACCTGTATCTCTCTGATACCACTGAAGCTAAGGACTGTCTGTTTCTGGAAGGTAACACACATGCCTGAAGGAGCACAGAAGTATGAACAAAGGTGCTGGGATTCACTTTGCCTAACCTAACCACCTGGACTCCATTTTATAATAAAGGGCTAGACAGAAATGGGTGGTGGACACAGAAAAAGCAACAGATCATCCTTTGCTAATACCTAACTCAACCGAATACTACACAAACCTAGCCAACCTCAGACTAGATGCTAACTGCTTGTCTGTTCTCAGTCTGTTTCTAAAATGCTTGAGCTCCAGGTAAGGATGTGCTTCGGTATGAGGAGAGTCTGAATAGCTGGGCACGGGTGAGAAAAGTCTTCTTGACTGCCTACACTGTAAGGCCCCATGTTCGTGGATGGGCAACAGAGACCAAGAGACATAGGAGGCAGGAGTGCTGGAGCCCACCCAAAGCCAAGGTAAATGCAACAACCTTGATCTGGTCATGAGGCTCAAGCACCCCAGTTTGTGAAGCACTCACAGGGAAGTGCTGCTCAGACAGTCCTGGACATGTGCGTTGCAGCATTATTAGCAACCAACAATTCTGCTAGTCTAGTCTGTTTCAGAGTTTATTCATCTCACAATTAAGTTCTCATAAGCACCCTTGAGTTAATTTGGAAGAGCACATGCATGTGATGAGAGAGAGAGAGAAAGAGAATGATTTAGAAGAGTAAATACAGGAGTACCATTAAAAAGGCAAAGCACTCCACAATCACAATAGTAGTAATCTTACAATAATATCAGGTATTTTCTCAAAATGTAACTCAGCAGTGCAGGACTTTGTCATACACCAAAATACTGTGCAATAAGTAATAATCCATTATAATCCATGTGTTTTATAGCATTTAAAGGGAATCTGCCACAGCAGGGACCATGTAAAACAAAATTCAGTGTGAATGCAAAACTACTTGTTATATTCAAGCAGTGGCAAATCCATCAAATAAAACTCAATAAAAATGACACTAAGACTGAATTAACGTACCATTCCTCATAATTTCAAAGAACAGAATCACTCGTGTATTTATTCTCTGTAGTGTGCCACAGGTTTTCGTTTCATGCTCCTCACCTTTCCAAGGAAGCAGCCCATTATCGCCAATAGAATATCAAGCTTTGCAAGCTTGATATCATTATCTGCACAGAAGAAATACATGCATTGAAATAACTGCTTTCTGGACCAAAGTGGGGAGGGGGATTAAAATTTAATCCCATGTATCATCTTAGTTGAAAGCTGCGGGACCATTATCAATTTTGGCACAGGAAGAAGAGTCACTGCAGACCTTTTCAGAAGCTTGGAGGGAAAACAAGGGTCACTCATTTTAGGCTCTAGAAAATGCACAATTTCTAACAAGCTTGTTTTCTTCCTATTTTTATAACTACAATATTAGTCATACAGCATAAAACATTACAACAACTGGAAATGAAACAATACATGCATACGGAAGTAAACAGATGCAGATTTTTCCTAATGCTAGGAAAGAGATTTTTGAAGTAATCTTCAAGAGTGAAGAGGTAATTTCTACATGGATTAGACACTTAACTTGCTCTGGCCTGGGGATCTTTCACATCATTCCCATAAAAAGAGGTAGCTACAAAAACTTGTTGAAAATCACAGGAAAATTAGTCTTTCTGTTGCATGTTTACAGTGAAGCAGTAGCAAGGATAGTGTTGCTCTCTCCCCCAGACGCCTTCCACGGTTCAAAGACCGAGAATATTCTGTCATTTTTACTTCTTCAGGGACAATTCTTCAGTAGATTTTTAAAACCATGACATTTCAGTTAGTAAAAAAAAAAAAAAAAAAAAGGCACAAGTGCAGGACTCAATTCAACCTGTTCTGGGACGTCTTAACTCCCAGTCCCAGTTGCTTCACTTACTAGTCTAGTTTCTTACTAGAGAAAGTCTCAGGGAAGAGGAGCAGCAGAATACTGAACATTTTGTCTGTTCCATTACTGAAGGCTTATAAAAAAAAAGAATTTATTTAGCTCACCTAGATGGAATAAGCACAAGGCCGAGAAAAAAATTTTAAAGGACCTTCTGAACAGAGGTAACAAAACTCAAAATGTTATCAGTGTCACATTTTCAACTATACATTTGTATTTCTTATTATTGGCATCTTTATGTACACCTCAAAGAAAATAAACCGAAATTGCCAGTGGAACATAAAACCATGTGGAAAACGGGCATGGAGAGAATTCCCTCTCTTCCCAAAAAACTCAACAGGGTCTTATGACACCAGACCAATTTTCAGCAAACCCAGTTGTATAAACTTCTTCGTAACCATGTACCTAGGTCACATGTACTTGGTTCGCTTCAGAAGTTAAAGAAAACTACTCAATTTTTTGAACTCATCTAATATTTGGGAATGGGCTTTGCAACTTTCCTCTGCTTGAAAAGCAAACTCCTCTGCACAAGACTTCTAATCAAAAGCTATCCATTACCCTACAAGAATTATGTCTCAACCAAATGGAAAACAATGAGGTCTGTTTCATTCCCATATGGAATCTAGTAAGTCTATCAAGAAAATAACCTTGCTCAAAAAAAGAGAACTACAGTTTGTGTTCATTTAGTCCCTCATCTACCTACTAAAAAGTATTCTTACTAATGGCCTGGGACAGAATAAAGAAAAAAACCAGAGATATAATGACTAATAAACAAGAACATATCACTGTATTTATACTAAAGTGCAGTAACTGTTAAAAAAATTTCATTTCTGCAAGATGAAAACATGTAAGAAGAAAAGGAAGAAAAACTATCCACTATGGACAGTTACTTTGGTTCATGCTTTCATCTTTAAGTAGCTTCTCTTTGCCTTAAGAGATTTAAAAAACATCCTGCTATTTCTTATGTATGTGCTTCTCCTAAAAGTACTCTGATTTGAATGGCATATTACCTTGTGTGCCAGACAACTGCTTTTCATAATAATTAAAAATGATTTTTTTGTTATCACTGTGATATTTTTTCTAAAATATCGTAATTGAGTCTTTTGTTTACTGAACAGATGTCATATATTCTGCTTTTAACATCTAGGTATTTTTTTCTATGACATATTAAATAATTATTTCCTGCTCAGCAGGTGCCACGCAGCATTACTCCATGGTTAGCCAGTCCATTTGATGTATCACACACAGACTGGAAAGCTTCTTTTTCTTTTTATAAAGGAGGTTTCAAAAAGAAAAAAAAGAAGCGAAGGGAAGGTTAAAGAGCTTTACCAACACTGAACCATTTTAACTTTGACAGCATAATTTCCAAGTTAACTTTTCTTAATCCCCTCTACTGTTAAAGTCATGCAACCTGAGGGCTTTCAGCTTGCTCATAAAACAACGAGGTGTAATGAACCAAATGAAGCAGGTGACTGGGAAAAGCCAGCACAGATTTACCAAGGGCAAATCATGCCGACTAACCTGATCATCACCTTCTACAACAAAATAACATCTTCTGTCGACATATGGAGAGCAGTGGATGTTCTTTACCTGGACTTCAGGAAAGCGTTCGATGCTGTTTCCCACAGTCTTCTCCTGAACAAACTGGTAAGATACACACAGGATGGGCGGTCTGCGAGATGGGTAGGAAATTGGCTCACAGGTTGCACTCAAATGGTGGTGATCAATGTTTTTTACTCAGGCTGGCAGCCTGTCACAAGTCATTCCCCAGGGATCAATACTGGGCCCCACACTGTTCAATATCTTTATAAATGATCTGGATGATGGGATTGAAAGCACCCTCACTAAGTCTGCTGCTGACACGTCTGAAGGGAGATCCATCTTACATAGAGACCTGGACAGGCTGGAAGAGTCGGCTAGCAAGAAGAGTCTGAAGTTTAAGTGCAAGGTCTTGCACTTGCACCTGGGACAATATAACCAAAGAGTCCACTACAGTCTAGGATCTGTGTGGCTGGGGAGTAGCCATGCTGAAAGGGACCTGGGAGTCCTGGTGGACAACGAGCTGAACATGAGTCAGCAGTGCGCCGCTGCAGCAACAAAGGTAATTGGATCCTGGGCTGTATCCACAGGGGCATTACTAGCAGACATAGGGATGTGATCATCCCTCTCTACTCAGTGCTTCTCAGGCCACACCTGGAGTACCATGCCAGTTCTGGACCCCACAATTCAAGAAAGATGTGGACAGACTGGAGAGGGTCCAAAGGAGGGCCACAAACATGACCAAAGGGTTAGAGAACCTGCCCTGTGAGGAAACACTGAATGAGTTAGATCTTTTCTCCCTGGAAAAGAGAAGGGTCAAGGAGAACCTCATAACAGTATTCCAGTACTTAAAGAGTGGATACAAAGAGGATGGAGGCTCTCTCTTCACAAGGAGACATAGAGAAGACAAGGGGCAATGGGTGCAAGTTGCACCGGGACAGGTTTCATCTCAACATAAGATAGACAACTATCATTCACTGGAACAACCTCCCCAGGGATGTGGTAGAGTCCCCATCACTGGAAGTTTTCAACATGCGATTAGACAGGGTGCTAGATAATCTCATCTAGGCTCCCATTCCCACAGAATTTTGGACCAGATCATCTTTCAAGGTCCCTTCCAACCTGGGCAGTTTTATGATTCTAAGTGTGTAATTTATGAAAGCAAACACAAAGAGTTTTGTAGCTACTTTAGCTTTATTCTACCTTTTCCCCCCCCCAAGACTACAAACATCCCAAGAGGACGTTGAAATCAGTGAGGCTGTTCTAACCTTTCTTTGGCAGGTTTAAGGTTTAGCCTATTGTCCCGTGCCAGTAACTCTTTCCACCTTCATTTTAACTTCCTAAAAGAGTCAAGAATAACATTCCACGTCACAGGCCATTTTAGTTCAACCACCCAGAAGTTTTCCTTTGGACCATATAGACATTATGGTAACTGAGTTTGCAAGGCTCTGTAAGGCTCGTGGTAGCCTACATTCAGAGATGCAATGATCTCATGTTTCTTAAATTTCTCTGCCTGAAGGAACTGAGGCTAAAAACAAATCTACAAAACAAACCAACATGACTGAAATAGAGCAGAATGACATACTTTATCTAACCTATTTTTAGAGAAATGTATTAAACCCCTCAATTCTTCTTAAAAATATTTTTCTTTTACATTTTTTTCCCTTTTTCTTCAGCAATTGCAGGTTGTTGTTATCCTCCTTCTTCCAAAGTAATTTACACGCAAGTGAATTAAAGAAATGAGGTGCTATTCCTCACAAGCATTATTATCCTAGAAGAAAAACAAACAAGATGCAGAACTACTTCACTATGAGAGCAGTCCATATTGTTCCTAGATCATGTGTTAGCACAGAAAGTTTATATAAATGTTTCATTTCCTGAATTCCAAATACATCTAGCATGGCAAACAATACACTACAGTCTTAATAAAAAGATGTTAACAAAAGAAAGCTGGTCAAGTAAGATGCGCATCACCTTTGATCCCTGAAGCACAAGAAAGTTGAAAACAGCCAGCGTGCCTCACCAGGTAACCAGCATGGTCTCCTGAGTCTCATTTGCCGAACTTCACCAAGCAGCATGACTAATTTAAAAAAACAAAAGGGGTTTTTCATACCTGGCCCCACCACAGGCGCTGTCTGGGGCTGGGGAGCCAGGCTGGACTCTTTCCACACAGCTTATCAAAAGTCCCCCAAAAGGGACCATGTAGGCCAGTTCAGGGCTCACTACACCCTCTGCCCTTGCGCTCCTCCTCCTCCTCCGCACCCACATGAACAGGGCTGCACAGCCCCTGGGGTCACAGAGGGGCAGCTGGGGAGACATCGTTAAGATGGGTTGTGCAAGGTATGAGAAAAACTCACCTTACTCTTGCCCTGCTAACTCTAAACAGAGTAACAGCAATGAACAACTCAACCTCCACAATATCAGCTTGCTCTAAGTGTTCATGTGAGCAAAACTCTGAGGTGAGTAAAAATCAAGTGCTGTCTCTTGTCAAACTAAGGTAAAACTCAAACTGTAAAAAGTTTCTCACTTCTCTGCAAATGTCAGCTACATTTGTTTATAATTGCCATTAAAATTTCATTTTGAGGAAAACTTGATTAGGTAAAGTGATTGTCTGTAGAAAATTCTAGGCAAATTTACTTAATTGTTCTTTTATACTATAATTTTAATTAATTGCTCTTTTGTATTATGTATGGCTCTTATATACTATATATTCATACTGTACTATGTTGGTTCTTCTCTTAACTTTTAACTGCCTGTACCAAAAAAAATACCTACTCTGGGATAAAATATAGTCTTAAACACTACAGTTATTGATCTATATTTTTACTTACTTACACAATTCAGAGAAGAAAAGTTTCTCTTTGAATCTTGGACACAAAAGGCGTTTCCAAAAGAGAAAATCCAAATGTCTCCAGATGTACTCCTTATAAATAAATATATTGTTACATTTGGGTTTTTTTTTTTTGGGGGGGGGGGGCGGGTAGGGTAGAAATTTTGTAGCAGGTCACAACATTGCTGTCACTACTCAGTTTGACAGGTGTAAATTTTGGGAAAATCATTGTTTGTATTTTTTTTGGTTTTTGGTTTTGTTTTTTTTTCAGTTGGTTGGTTGTTTTAAAAGGGAGCAGCTTTCTTTCTACTATTACTGTTCCCATTAAACAATGGTGTCCAAACATTTGTTGCCTGAGTGTCTCTAATTTAGTCAAGGAAGAACTCTTCCTCAAATCTTAAGAGGGGAAGAAAACTGCAAAATAACAAACCAGAAATTTTTTAATACAGCATTATATAAACTTTTACATAATTCACCACACTTCTGAATAGAAAAAGTTATGAGAAAGGAATCCTCCTCTTCAACAGATTATGATCCGTCTTTCCACACAACCATCCTAACAGACTCCTTCTGAAAAACATGATTCAGATATCATTAAGTTTGAACCCAGTTCCAAAATAGACGCTTAAAAATAACTTTTGAACTTGTAACCATTTAGACTGCACCGCTCAAAAATGCATGCTTTTCTAAATATCAGTCTGGAAATAAAATATTGCTTTAAGTATTACCCAGAAGGAAAAAAGAAAAAAAAAAGATAAACATCCTGCAGGCATGAAGAGGATGTGGCTCTCAAGGCTGGAGCTCAGCACCGCCTGGCAACGCAGCACAAACACCTCACAAGAAGAGCATACGTGCCAGAAAAGTGTTGCATGCTGCACAATAGTAATGTAAGAGTTAAATGTTGCAAAATTATTTTTTTTCATACATCCTCGGGCAAAGTAAACATATCAAGAGGGAAATGGAGAGCAAAATAGGACACTGCTAATGGAATTTAAGTGGCCTTTATTTCTAGTTTTCAACATACAAATGTGCAGAAGGGAGAGATTTCCAAAACACAGTGAGCAGCTGGAAGACAACCAGAAAGCAGTGATATGATTGATCAAGACCTCCACAAAACATCTTTACTAAGGTAACAGGAACAGCATTCAATATCCTACAGCAATGAGAAACATTCAGCTACAAATGAAGAATCATTTAGGATGTCTAAAGAAAACCTTCAAAAAAAGATTCTCTCTTACAACACTTAGTTGTTGTCTCTCTTACTACACTTAGTGTAGTTGTCTCTCTTACTACACTTAGTGTAGTGTCAGGGGATGAGGAAAAGGCAGAGGTGCTCAATGCCTTCTTTGCCTCGGTCTTTAATGTCAAGACCGGTTGTCCTCAGGAGACTCGGCCCCCAGAGACTGAACTTAGGGACGGGGGGCTGTGTGAACCTCCCGTAATCCAGGAGGAGACGGTTAGTGACCTGCTGTGCCAGTTGGACACCCACAAGGCTATGGGCCCGGATGGGATTCACCCTAGAGTAATGAAGGAACTGGCAAATGAACTTGTCAAACCACTCTCGATTATCTACCGGCAGTTCTGGTTAACTGGAGAAGTTCCAGCTGACTGGAAATTAGCAAACGTACCGCCTATCTACAAGAAGGGTCGAAAGGACGATCCAGGGAACTATAGGCCTGTCAGCCTGACCTCGGTGCCAGGCAAGGTGATGGAACAGATCATCCTGAGTGCCATTACACGGCACATGCAGGACAATCGGGGCATCAGGGCCAGCCAACATGGATTCATGAAAGGCAGGTCCTGCTCGACCAACCTGGTCTCCTTCTATGACAAAGTGACCCACTTAGTAAATGAGGGCAGGGCTGTGGATGTAGGCTATCTAGACTTCAATAAGGCATTCGACACTGTCTCCCACAGCATCCTCCTGGACAAACTGGCTGCCTGGGGCTTGGATGGGTGGACTCTTCAATGGGTTAAAAACTGGCTGGATGGCCGAGCCCAGAGAGTGGTGGTGAATGGGGCAAAGTCCAACTGGCGGCCGGTCACTAGCGGTGTTCCCCAGGGCTCAGTTCTGGGGCCGGTGCTGTTCACTATCTTTATAGATGATCTAGACGTAGGGATTGAGTGCACCCTCAGTAAATTTGCAGATGACACCAAGCTGGGTGGGAGTGTCGATCTGCTGGAGGGTAGGAAGGCCCTACAGAGGGATTTGGACAGGTTAGATAGATGGGCCGAGACCAACGGCATGAAGTTCAACAAGAACAAGTGCTGGGTCCTACACTTCGGCCACAACAACCCCATGCAGCGCTACAGGTTGGGGGAAGAGTGGTTAGAAAGCGGCCCGGTGGAAAGAGACCTGGGGGTGCTGATCGACAGCCGGCTAAACATGAGCCAGCAGTGTGCCCAGGTGGCCAAGAAGGCCAATGGCATCCTGGCCTCTATTAGGAATAGTGTAGCCAGCCGGTCTAGGGAAGTGATCGTCCCTCTGTACTCGGCACTGGTGAGGCCGTACCTTGAATACTGTGTCCAGTTCTGGGTCCCGCACTTCAAGAAAGATGTTGAGGTGTTGGAGCGAGTCCAGAGGAGGGCGACCAAGCTGGTGAAGGGTCTGGAGGGTATGACCTACGAGGAACGGCTGAGGGAGCTGGGGCTGTTTAGCCTGGAGAAGAGGAGGCTCCGAGGTGACCTTATTGCCGTCTACAGCTACCTGAAGGGAGGTTGTAGTGAAGTGGGAGTTGGCCTCTTCTCCCGGGCAACTAGCGATAGGACAAGAGGGCACAGCCTCAAGCTTCGCTGGGGGAGGTTCAGGTTGGACATCAGGAAGAATTTCTTTACAGAAAGGGTTATTAGACATTGGAATGGGCTGCCCAGGGAGGTGGTGGAGTCACCATCTCTGGATGTGTTTAAGAAAAGACTGGACATGGCACTTAGTGCCATGGTCTAGTTGACAGGGTGGTGTAAGGGCAACGGTTGGACTCGATGATCCCTGAGGTCTCTTCCAACCTGGCTGATTCTGTGATTCTGTGATTCTCTGATCATTCTTAGTAAACACTAGAATACAAAAGAGATGTTAGTGCTGACACAACCATGGAAATAGATGTCAACATCAATGCACCTTTGTCACTGTTAAACCAAATTTCAGGTAATGACCATATGCATTGTTAGGGCTTAAGGAAGGAATTAAGCCAGTCGGGCACAATTCCCCTGATTAGAAAAGGCCAACCTTCAGCATATAGGCAACTCTACCACCAAATATCACACATTTTCTGTCCCAGTCCACAAAGCCAGGCTGCATGTAGAACAGCAGCTACTGAAAACAGTGTGGAGAACCTACAGTACGCCTGACTGAACTCCAGAAATTAGAAGATTTTCAGATCACACAAGAGTGATTTTTAGAAAGGATATATCTCTCTAATCCAATTTAAGGATACAAGTTTTTAAACCACTGTTTGTTTATAACCCTAAATTCCTAATTTAGAAAAATCTCTTTGTGTGACCTGAAACAGTGACGAGTCACTGCACTATCAGCCACCTGATTACAGGGGGTGGGGAGGTGCTACCCAGCAGGCATCACATTGAAATACAAGCTGTCCTCCACATTGTTATCTTGTTCATAGTTATTTATGTTACAGGAATCATTATACATACCCCAATGGAAAGAGTCCGCCTGCTGCGCCTGCAACACAAGTTTAAGTTTTGTACACTTCAGTAGCGTGCAGATTTTTCTACTGATGACGTTCAACTTCTTAGGTTCAGAATATGCAGTACAGTAGAAAAATACTGGAGATGCACAGATGTACAGAGATGTAAAGAAAAAAAGAATATGGGAGTACCACCCCATGTAGGACATGCTTACCTTAAAGAGGAAAAAAAAAAAAACAAAACCACAAAAACCAAAACCACCAAAAGCCTAAAAAAGTCAGCCCTAAACAAGAGGTATCTTCAGCCTTGCCTACACCAAGACTTTCTGCTATGCAAAGCGGTACAAGTTCAAACTAGATTGCTGCACACAAAAACCACGAACACCAGAAGAAAAACCACGTATTCCACATCTCACCACTTGCACATATGAATATGTTTGTTCTGGTTTCTGGGTGGTTTTTTTGTTTGTTTTGGGTTGGGGTTTTTTTCTGGTTTGCTTTTGGTTTTAAACAGGCAATGCCAGTATTTTTTCAACTAATTTGGAAGGTCAGGGAGTCTGTATGGACAGCATAACAGAGCACTGACAGAATACAGCAAAACTTTCTGAATGCCCCCATTCATTATTTGAGTTCAGAAGCAAAACGGGTACTGCCATCTTCTCTCACCGAAGGCCGAAAATCACACATCCAGATCCCAGCAGAAGATTTGCACGAGTTTATCAGAAATAATGATAGTCTGTTCATCAAATGGCTGCCAGGTACAAAGGCTTTTTATATCTCTTACTCCTACTATCCCACCGAACGATGTTTTTCAGAAAGAAAAAAAACAATTCATTTGCTTTGTATGGACTTTACAGTCTCCAGGCTTTTCTTCTTCTTTCTCCATTCTCTTCTTTCCCTCCCTCAAAAAGAGATTGCATAAAGCAAAAAGGAGTCCCAATTCCGGAGTCACTGGTCAGATTTCCCTGTACGTTGGTAGGAATTTACCACAATACCAACTGCCTTTCATCAGCATCATATATGATTTGTTATTACTTTTAATGTTTTCAGTCTGTCGTATGAAGTAACAGTAATGCTTCTGCAAAGGCAGTTGAAAATAGCCCGTACTAAAACAGATCAGAGTATAAGAGCAGTTCTCTTTGGATTTTTTTTTTTATTTTGTCCTTGCACTTTTCAACAGATAGCTTTCAAAAGTATATAAAAAAACATATTAGGTATAGCCTGAACTTGCTTACATAAGCCAAAGAAATGTAAGTAAGGGTTTGGTTCTGTTCTAACTTACTACTTGAAAAAGAATTACACTACACTTTTTATATGTAAGCAAAAAAATGGCACTCTCTCTTTGAACATAATCTCTCTTGACTATTTACAACTCTTAAGGTTACTCTCTTTCATATTGTATTAAATTCAGATTAACAACCTAGGCATCTCAACAAACCTCTTCCAATCACACTATTGCTTGCTCAAGCTGCTAAATGCCTTCAAAAATGACACAAAGTCAACAAAAGTATGGAGAGGAGCAACAAATAAAAACTCCTAGGGAAAAAAACAGCAAACACCACACAATAAACAACAGGTGAGAGGACAGTATGGTAAACAACGCATGATTATCACCACAACAGCCTCTGCACTCATATTTCCAGAAAAACTGCCATCTGCATTGCAGTGCTGTTGAAACTGATTTTTATCTTGTGTATCTGACTCTGATTCTGTTGCATTAGTGTGCTGTACAGTTAACAGCAAAGCCATATGAATTTCCTGCAGAATCCAAAACTCTTAAGACACACATCGTTTGACAGTCACATTTAATTTTAAACATGTATTCAGCTAAGTCTTATGGAGACATAACTGGAGAGTTTCAAGCTCTGTTACACAGATTCACTTTCTGAAATGCAACATACTGTGAATAATAAACATATAAATACACTCTTAGAGGTGGTCATAAGCTGTTGAAAGCTGCCCCAAACCTGCAGTGCAGGTGGCAAACACAGATGCAACTGGAGACTCCAACTTCGGGAAGCAAGGAAGAACTGCTGCGAGTGATACAGCATTATGTGTCCCTGGGAACTCAGTTCCACCAGCTACAGGAGACCCTGTGACAGACATAGTCCTCTGCAAGAGTCCCAGCTCCAGAGCTTCTTAGTAAGTGATGCACTTTGTGGCTCCCACTGTATGAAGATCATTTTTTACATGCGAAGGAAGCATGACCAGCAGATCAAGAGAGGTGATTCTGCCCCTCTACTCTGCTCTGATGAAACCCCACCTTAAGTACTGTGTCCAGTTCTGGGGTCCCCAACATAAGAAGGACATGGAGCTGTTGGAACGAGTCCAGGGGAGGGCCATGAAGATGATCAGAGGGCTGGAGCACCTCTCCTCTGAAGAGAGGTTGAGAGAGTTGGGGTTGATCAGCCTGGGGAAAAGAAGGCTCCAGGGAGACCTTAGAGAAGCCTTCCAGTACCTGAAGGGGGCCAACAAAAAAAGCTGGAGAGGGACTTTTTACAACGGCATGAAGTCATAGGACGAGGGGTAATGGTTTTAAACTGAAAGAGAGTAGATTTAGATTAGATATTAGGAAGAAATTCTTTAGTGTGAGGGTGGTGAGACACTGGAACAGGTTGTCCAGAGTAGTTGTCGGTGCCCCCTCCCTGGCAGTGTTCAAGGCCAGGTTGGATGGGGCTTTGAGCAACCTAGTCTAGTGGAAGGTGTCCCTGCCCATGGCAGTGGGGTTGGAACTAAATGATCTTTAAGGTCCCTTCCAACAGAAACCATTCTATGATTCTATGAAGACTGGTCATGCCTACATTCTCTGTTGATACTTCAGCTTATTGGGAGAAGCAAAAATGACAGCAGTGAAGTCTGAGGATGAAGTTTGTCACTAATGAAAAACGAACAAATACCAAAAAGTCTATATTTGAGAAACAAAGGAAGGTATAGCTAATTCAGCTTCCCTCAATAGAAGATGTGTGGTAGATCCTATGTCGTGTAGCCACCAATCTGCATTTATAATGTTAAAGGCTGATTGTATCCTCATTATCTTCACTGGCTTCCTTATTTGTGAGACTAGTTTTGACTAAGAGCAACGAAATACAGATAATCTGGATGGAGTTTCTGATACCCTTGGCTAACACAGGTATAGAACAATCCCTTATAAGACAGAAAGTGTGACTTTATTCTTTGGTGTTTCCCAGACTCATACACGCACTTTAATTTCGAAGACTAATTATTTTACAAGGACCCAGCACAGCTCGGATACTTAGACTTGCCAGAAAATACAGAAAATCACAAAGACTTGAGGGGAAAAAGGCTCAGTGATGGAGTCAAGCAAGGCAACAGCATCCAATTACATCACACTGTATGGAAGCCACTCTGTGCTTTTGTAACAAAATAGGCTTAGAGAGCAAAGAATACAGCACCAGCCGCACCAGGCGTCCAGCAAGTTGGTTTAGCCTTGGCCCCAGAAGCTTATGATCTTTTCATAAGGTCCAAGTTTCATAACAGCATTCAGAGGTCAAAGAACATTCTGTCTATAGTACCAAAGTTAGTGCCTCCTAGTTCATTCAACCAAAAAAAAAAAAATACTGAAACCAGTAGTTAAATCCCTCATTCCTAGTAAGGCCTTCACCTTAGTGTTGCTCCTCTATTCTGGATCTTCTTGGAAGCCAGAAGAAAAAGCTTCTTGTCTTAACTACGGTTGCTAGCAGCAGGGAATAAGGAGCAAAGAAATTGCAAGCCCCTTTATTTCTAGAGCAAGCAAATACTATTTGCTTCTTCCTCTACAAAGATGAGATCGTAATGGCAAGGAGTTAAAGCTTAAATCTTTCCTATAAGTTATGAAACTATTTTATATTCTATAATACTAACCTGGGGTAGGGAAATGACTTGAAGATAGTGGGACACAGCACAATTGATAATTAATATATTTTAGACTTCTATTTTCTTTGGAGGATGCAGGGAATTACATATGGCAGCTGTCCCACAACTGAAAAAAAACCCAACCAAACAAAAAACAAACAACCCAACAAAAAACACCCTAAAGAAAAGAAAACACAAAAAAAATCATTTCCAAGCAACCTGTAAGACTCTAATACTGCACAAAAAGCATAGCAGAATTCAGAGAAAGGATCTCAAAACCTTTTCACCCTGAACCAGCATATAAAATCTCCAGGGAACTCCAGATTGACTTCTAGGTGGATTCAAGCTCTAAGCAGTGGGACTGACTTCTGGCAGGAAAAGAAGCACCACTGACTATGTTTTAAACACTGTTTTAACTGTTCATTGGTGTCTTTATGGACAACTTTGATATTAATGTATATACAATATATATCAAACATTTTTGTTATTTTTTTAATATATGAAAAACTAATGTCTTTTTATAAAAAAAAAACAAAAACATAAACATTCAGGATTTGCAGGAGGATGATGTTATTGTATCATCCAAATGCTGTTCCCGTCACATGAACATGCTTGCTTTCTTTCGGAGGTCCCAAGAATTTTGCTTAACAAAGAAAGTCAAGGAAAGACAAAGGATTCTTCTTCACTGTTAAAATGGGGATCTTTTTGCTGAAAGTGCACAGATGAAAGAAAATTCCCCACTTCCTCTAATAACTAGCTGGCACTTAGAAGACTGCAAAGGCTTTCTGCAGTATGTTACCAATATGTTCAAAATGCTCCCATTAAAGCACACATTCTTTCTCTCCAATATTTTTTCATTTTACAGTATTTTACTCACCACCATACTATAAGACAATCAAGTATCCTGGCTTATTTTTCCTTTTATAGAATGCGTGAGTAAGCCCAAATGGTTGAGCATCTCAGCAATCACAAAGGAAATTGGTACTTAACATTAATTTAGATGTCTTGACATCTCACCCTATGCTAAGTGTACATTCACCCTGTGGCAAACACAGCTAGAATTAAAATATTTCATATCAGATGTAAAAATACATTCCAATCACCTGAGGTAGTTATGCTACAGTCTTAAACACAGTGCAAATGTACTTCTATTACACTTATCCCAGTTTTAGCCTCCCCTTCTTAACTATGTTATCCCAGAGGCGCTACCACTGTTGCTGATGGGCTCGGCCTTGGCCAGCGGTGGATCCGTCTTGGAGCCAGCTGACATTGGCTCTGTTGGACATAGGGGAAGCTCCTAGCAGCTTCTCACAGAAACCACCCATGTAAGCACCCTTGCTACCAAAACCTTGCCATGCAAAGCCAGTACAACCTGATAAGGTGGGAATGCCTGTATTACATTGTGCTACTGCAGGGGTTTATATGGGGAGGCTAAAACTGTAGGAGGCTAGGATGGGTGACAGAAGCAGATACATGATCTGATGCAGGCTAGCTGGCAGCATTAAAAATAAAAATAAAAAGGCCAAGGACCAAGAACAGAAAATTAATCACTACCTGGGAAGCACTGCAGTTAACTACATTATTTGTACTTACTTGAAGACTGGGAGAGGAATGGATAGGTACTCAAGATGATGAATCTCTGCAGACAGCTAATAAGGAAGACTGAAAAATAAAATTTCCAAATACTTTTAACAGTGAATAAGAATCCTTTTTCTTTCCTTGACATTCTTTGTTAAGCAAAATTCTTGAGACCTCCAAAAGAAAGCAAGCATGCTCACATGATGAGAACGTCATTTGGAGAATACATTTGCACTCCAAAACACCAGCAGCTTTCTGCTCTGACCTTGTACCATAAGTGACTGGTGTCCCATCACTTGGGATTTGAGACCTGTTTCAGCAGACAGCACAACTTTAACCTAACACTTCTTAGCTCACAAGACTCTACCTCAGATAAATGGTCTAATAGCAAGTAATTTGGTACGCATATTTAAAGTTTTAAGAAGTTATCGCTTGATTTGAGGTCCTCCACTTCATGTAAGAAAAGGGATTTTTAAATTAACTATGTTTCTCTGAATACCACTATCTGAATTTTGCTCATTTGTAGATGCTTTTATTCCCTGTTCTCCATGGTCCCAAACTATTTAAGATGTTTTCCTTGTCATCCCTCAACTTTTGCTTATATTCCTTTCATCCCACTTACTTTTCTTGAAAATTTCACATAGTTCTCAAGCTTTATAATATGAACATATGGGTTTTAAAAGCATTGCCCCATGAAAATTATTTTATTTTCCATATTTTGTAACAATCCTTTGTGCAAGACACCAAAATACAGCAAAACATGCAACCCTGCACACTAAACCTGAAAAAGGAATCAGAAAACCTAACGTTATTTATACACGCACAACTCATGAAAAAACACGAGTTTGATTTCTAATTAATGGTAACACTGCTGCACCCATATAAATGGTCTAGATATGAATAAACAATGAGTGTCATTCTAAAGAGGATGAATATAATGTGAAATAAAATGCCTATACATAACTGTGATGTATAATTAGAAGTCATCTAAAGAGTAAAAATTTCCAGAGGAAACAGTGAAGGTGGTATATTCATGTAACAGGAAACTAGATTAGAAGGATCTATCTCCATAATTATCAAAGGAAGGAACTAATAAATTTCTAATCCTAAATTTCTATATAAAAGCATTCATTAACAGTATATTAAAACGCATTCCTGTAGAGGAGTCATTGCTATACAACCTACTTTCCTGAGGGAAGACTGTTGAACATAAAGAGTAACTCAGAGAAATAACAGTATGTTTTCTAACATATCTGCTTACGCTAGAGGGAATTAAAAAAAAGACTTGAAAAAATAAACTTCATATCCAAACAGAGATTATGAAAGAAGTTTTTACATACTTAATGACAGTCTGAGTCACACTAGGCACATGACACTTTTCTTCAAACCTGTATTTAGGATTCTGTATGCATGCACACATCCTCCCTGAACAAAACAACACATCTCTCTGCACACTTACCTTACAAGAAGGTGTCCAGGAAAAACTGAATATTTGATGAATTCATTATGCCTACCTAACTGCATCACAAACTACTAAACTAAAGAAAATAAATACTCAGGACTACAGCAGACATTTTATTTTTTTATATTTTTTTATATTTATCACTACCAGTGACTCCAACTTTGAATTGGGACAGTTGGGTGAAATCTGCTGTACAGATGCAATAGCTCACAACAACAGCAGAGACCTAAATTTGGCATTTTGATTAGCAGTTTTCAATGAAGCCAACTGGCACTGGCTGGAGTCAATTATTTGATTTTTTTTTTTTCCCCCCCTTGCCAAAAAAGAGATCTTCAGCTGGTCATTTCTTCTGGGAAAAATACCTGCTGGCTGCCATTTGAATCTAGTGAGCATCCATCAAAAGACTATCAAGAAAATCACTGAGACAAAAATATTGATTAAATAAACAGCCATAACAACATGAAGCAATTATTTAGTTCCCCAGGTATATCAGTATGCATTTTATTCTTTGCATATTGTTCTGGTTTGGCCCAAACCAGGCCAATTAGTCTTAGAGAAACCAAGGTCACTGCTAAATTCCTCACTGCTTACGAGTGAAGAGCCAAAGGGGGGTCGCAGCTGCAGGGGAGAGCAGACAGGGCAGGTGACCCAAGATTGACCAACGAGGTATTCCATCCCATACACGTCATTCTCACTTTCCTGTTTATCACTAACCCACTGCCTCCTGGAGGTGGGGCCCAGGAGGGAGGGGCCCTCCTGTCTCCCACTGATTGGTACCAGCTTTGCCAATTCTGCAGTTAAAAGCCTGCAGGTGTGATGGCAGTGAGAGCTATTGCATTTTGCCCTCTGCCCGTGCTGGGGGGAGCTATTGCATTTTTCCCTCTGCCCGTGCTGGGTGGAGCTATTGCATTTTGCCCTCTGCCCGTGCTGGGTGGAGGTACTGCATTTTCCCCTCTGCCTGTGCTGGGGGAGCAACTCTGCCTGAGGAGGATTTCCAAGCTCTTGATCTTGGTTTTGTACATATTTGTATATATTTGGTTATTTCTATTATTATTGTTATTATACTCTTTTTCATTATTATAGTTTATTAAAACTGTTTTAACTTTTCAACCCGTAAGTCTCTCTCCCTTTTCCCTTTCCCTTGGGGGGCGGGGGAGAGGGTTAACAGAGAGCATCTGCCACCTGGTTAATAGCTAGCCCAGCTTTAAACCGTGACAGATTTAATTGGCGCCCAACGTGGGGCTCGAGAGAAGCTCCAACAGGTTACTCTGATAAGTTGAATCCTGGCTCTGGTGGGAGGAGACCTGGAGAGCTCAGCTGAGAGAATATCAGATTTCTTCCTTTGAGATTTAGGAGGGGTTGGAAAGTTAAAACAGATAGTGAAGATGGTGATGTCATTTTTGAATGCTGTGTTATCTCATCTTTTTATGGAGTTTCTTTCACAATTGAGTATTGCAATGATGCCTTACCTGCCGTGGGCACTGTGTTATTGCTTGCTTCTTATGAATGTTTACATGCAGTTTAGCAGTGGGCGCTGGTCGAAATGTATTGTTTTGGTATGGGGGTTGATACTGATTTATGCTGTGATAAACTGGGCAGTTCCTATTCCGATCTCTTATCTCTCTGACACAATGATGGGCAGCTTTAATCGCGAATCAGTAGCAGCGACTTCATCTGCACGCTCCAGGCATCCTTTAGCTGATTCTGTTAATGATTACACTTCCAATTTTACTTTGGGAAATAGTACCTTCTCCTTTTCTGCCAAGCTGATTCCACTAGATTTTGCGAAATTAGGATGGTGCTGTCTAGGTGGCATGTTTTTATTTTTGGTTGTCCTGAATGTGTTTCTGATGTGGGATAAGATTAAATATCGGTGCAGGGACAGTTGTAGGTGTTATGCAGCCACCTCAGATCCTACAGTGTGTACTACCGCTACAGCCACTAAACCCACTGAAGCCTCGGCAGCCTCTACCACAGCTGCTACACCCCCCAAGATGGCCACTGCAGCTACTCAGACTCTCAGCACTCCCACGACAGCCACTGCATCTACTCAGACTCCAGCATCTATTGAATCTGTACCAATTGCTCCTGTAACCAGGAAGAAATACCAAAAGAAATCAGCTCGTGAAGTGAAGGATGATGACTCGGAGCCTTCTAAGGCAGAGCCATCATATGACCCAGGTGAGGGCCCTTCTCAGGCAGAGATAGGGCCTGACACAGATGGGGGTTTCCTCGATCGTCCTTTTAAAGCAGACCCATCACAGAAGAAAGGTCCTTCTAAAGCAGAACTATCACAGGAGGAGGACTCGGACGTAGAGATAACTCCTTATCCCTGAAGGACCTGAGAAATATAAGGAAAGACTTCAGCCGTTATGACGGTGAACCTATTATTACCTGGTTGCTCAGATGCTGGGATAATGGGGCAGACAGCATGCAATTAGATGGCAGAGAAGCCAGACAGTTGGGATCCCTGTCCAGAGATGGTGGTATTGATAAGGCGCTCGCAAGAAAGTCAAACACTATCAGTCTCTGGAGGCGACTCTTGTCAGCTGTAAAGAGCAGGTATCCCTATAAAGATGATGTTATGAATCACCTAAGCAAATGGACCACTATAGAAAAAGGTATTAACTACCTTAGAGAACTGGCTGTGCAAGAGATCATTTATAGACACCCACGGGACATTGTAGATCCTGTAGATCCTGATGAAGTGGAATGCAACCGATCCATGTTCCGGAAGGTTGTGAAGAATGCTCCACCGACATATACCCATACATTGTCAATATTAGTATGGGGAGAAGATGATATGGCACATTCTGCTGTGGGCGAAATGGCTAACTGTATGCGACAGTATGAAGATAGTATTTCTTCCCCACTGCAGGCACGCATCTCGGCTGTGGAAAAACTGACTAAGGAGAACAAGGACTCATTTAAACAACTGTCAGACAAACTGTCCAGGATCGAGAATAAACTTGACTCTCTACCTACGCAGGCGCGCGTTGCAGCCGTTAGGAGAAAACGCTCTCCTACAGGACCAGCTCAAAGGAAACGGAACACATCACGAGGTATCCTGTGGTTTGCCCTGCGTGGTTATGGGGAGGACATGAGCAGATGGCATGGACAACCTACCAGTACCCTACAGGCACGAATACGTGAGTTGCAAGCTAAAAGAAATAGCAGAGAGAATTTTTCTAGGAGGATGGCTGCTCCAGTTACCAGTGAGCAGGACCCCAGTCAGGGGAGATGGGCCTCAAATCACTTTTTCCCAAGTGTGAATAGGAGAAATGAAGGTCCAGTCCCTGTGAGCAGCACGAATCCATTTCTTAATTAGGGGGGCCCTGCCTCCAGCCAGGTGGAGGAGAGGGACAACCGAGTTTATTGGACTGTGTGGATTCGATGGCCTGGCACATTAAAACCACAAAGGTATCGAGCCCTGGTAGACACTGGTGCACAGTGCACCCTAATGCCATCGGATCATAAAGGGGCAGAACCTATCAGTATTTCAGGAGTAACAGGAGGATCTCAAGTGTTATCTGTATTGGAGGCCGAAGTGAGCCTAACTAAAAATGAATGGAAAAAGCACCCCATTGTGACTGGCCCAGATGCTCCGTGCATCCTTGGCATAGACTACCTTAAGAGAGGGTATTTCAAGGACCCTAAAGGGTATAGATGGGCCTTTGGTATAGCAGCTGTAGAGACTGAGGACATTAAACAGCTGTCTACCTTGCCTGGCCTCTCAGAAGACCCTTCTGTTGTGGGGTTGCTGAAGGTTGAAGAACAACAGGTGCCAATTGCTACTGCCACGGTGCACCGACGACAATATCGCACCAATCGAGACTCCCTGATCCCCATTCATAAACTGATTAGACAATTAGAAAATCAAGGAGTGATTGGCAAGACTCGCTCACCCTTTAATAGTCCTATATGGCCAGTGCGAAAGTCTGATGGAGAATGGAGATTAACTGTGGACTATCGTGGCCTAAATGAAGTTACACCACCTCTGAGTGCTGCTGTGCCAGACATGCTAGAACTTCAATACGAACTGGAGTCAAAGGCAGCCAAGTGGTACGCCACCATAGACATTGCTAATGCCTTTTTCTCTATTCCTTTGGCACCAAAGTGCAGGCCACAGTTTGCTTTTACCTGGAGAGGTATCCAGTACACCTGGAATCGACTGCCCCAGGGGTGGAAACACAGTCCTACTATTTGCCATGGACTGATCCAGACTGCACTAGAAAAGGGTGGAGCTCCAGAACATTTGCAATACATTGATGACATCATTGTGTGGGGAGATACAGCAGCAGAAGTTTTTGACAAAGGGGAGAAAATAATCCAAATTCTTCTGAAAGCTGGTTTTGCCATAAAAAGAAGCAAGGTCAAGGGACCTGCCCGGGAGATCCAGTTTTTAGGGATTAAATGGCAAGATGGACGTCGCCAGATCCCGATAGAGGTGATCAACAAAATAACAGCTATGTCCGCACCAACTAACAAAAAGGAAACACAAGCCTTCTTAGGCGTTGTGGGTTTCTGGAGAATGCATATTCCAGATTACAGCCAGATTGTACGCCCTCTTTATCAAGTGACCAGAAAGAAGAATGATTTTCAGTGGGGCCCTGAACAACGACAGGCTTTTGAACAGATTAAACAAGAGATTGTGCATGCAGTAGCCCTTGGACCAGTCCGTACGGGACAAGATGTTAAAAATGTGCTCTACACCTCAGCTGGGGACAATGGTCCTACCTGGAGCCTCTGGCAGAAAGTGCCAGGGGAGACTCGAGGTCGACCCCTAGGATTTTGGAGTCGAGGATACAAGGGCTCTGAGGCCAGTTACACCCCAACTGAAAAAGAGATACTGGCAGCATATGAAGGAGTCAGAGCTGCTTCAGAGGTAATTGGTACTGAAGCACAACTTCTCCTAGCACCTCGATTACCGGTACTAGGCTGGATGTTCAAGGGTAAGGTTCCCACTACCCATCATGCAACTGATGCGACGTGGAGTAAATGGATTGCATTAATTACGCAGAGGGCTCGAATAGGAAACCCTAATCGCCCAGGAATCTTAGAAGTGATCATGGACTGGCCAGAAGGCAAAGACTTCGGAATGCCACCAGAAAAGGAGGTGACACGTGCTGAAGAAGCCCCACCATATAATGAACTACCAGAGGATGAGAAGCAGTATGCCCTGTTCACCGATGGATCCTGCCGTCTTGTAGGAAAGCATCGGAAGTGGAAAGCTGCTGTATGGAGTCCTATACGACGAGTCACAGAAGCCACAGAAGGACAAGGTGAATCAAGTCAATTTGCAGAAGTAAAAGCCATCCAGCTGGCTTTAGACATTGCTAAACGAGAAAAGTGGCCAAGGCTGTATCTTTATACTGACTCATGGATGGTGGCAAATGCCTTGTGGGGGTGGTTAAAGCAGTGGAAGCAAAGCAACTGGCAGCGCAAAGGGAAACCTATTTGGGCTGCTAAATTGTGGCAAGATATTGCTGCTCGGCTAGAGAAACTAGTCGTGAAGCCACGCCATGTAGATGCTCACGTACCTAAAAGTCGGGCAACTGAGGAACATCGAAACAACCAACAAGCGGATCAAGCTGCTAAAGTGTTCCAAATAGATTTGGACTGGGAACACAAAGGTGAACTATTTTTAGCTCGGTGGGCTCATGACACTTCAGGTCATCAAGGGAGAGATGCAACATACAGATGGGCTCGTGACCGAGGGGTGGACTTAACCATGGACTCTATTGCACAGGTTATCCATGATTGTGAAACATGCGCCGCAATTAAGCAAGCTAAACAGTTAAAACCTTTGTGGTATGGGGGGCGGTGGTTGAAATATAAATATGGGGAGGCCTGGCAAATTGACTATATCACACTCCCTCAAACCCGCCAGGGTAAACGCTATGTGCTTACCATGGTGGAGGCGACCACCGGATGGTTGGAAACATACTCTGTGCCCCATGCCACTGCCCGGAACACTATTCTGGGCCTCGAAAAGCAAATCTTGTGGCGACACGGCACGCCAGAGAGAATTGAGTCGGACAATGGGACTCATTTTAAAAACAGTCTCATAGACAACTGGGCCAAAGAGCATGGCATTGAATGGGTATATCACATCCCCTATCATGCACCAGCCTCTGGGAAAATTGAACGGTATAATGGGCTGTTAAAAACTACCCTGAAAGCAATGGGGGGTGGAACCTTTAAAAACTGGGATAAACGTCTGGCACAAGCTACCTGGTTAGTTAACACCAGGGGATCTATCAATCGAGCTGGCCCTGCTCAGTCAGACCTTCTACATACAGTAGAAGGAGATAAAGTCCCGGTGGTGCATGAAAGGAATCTATTGGGAAAAACTGTCTGGATTCTTCCTGTAACGGGCAAAGGTAAACCCATTCGTGGGATTGCTTTTGCTCAGGGACCTGGATGTACTTGGTGGGTGATGTTGCAAGATGGTGAAGTCCGATGTGTCCCTGAAGGTGATCTGATTCTGGGTGAGACTACTTAAGTCTGAACTGTATGTTGTTGCTGCATAAGTGTCTTTTAGGTTAAGACAGTGGTGATGAGACCAGAGCTAGCTTCATCAAGTGGCGTCCAGTAACCTCCTCAAGTCTGACATCTTTAACCTGCAACCCGTGGGCACGAACCATGACAAAAGAGAGACTGCTAGCCAGAAAGACTGCTGAGAGACTGCTAACCAGATGGAAACCCACAATCCTGAACCAAATGAACTTGATGGACTTTTTGCATAAAGATGAATCATAGACTAGTGATATGTATATATATATTTGAAAATGAAAAGGTACTGGTGATCTGAGTATGACATGAATGGTATGGAATAAGGGGTGGAATGTTCTGGTTTGGCCCAAACCAGGCCAATTAGTCTTAGAGAAACCAAGGTCACTGCTAAATTCCTCACTGCTTACGAGTGAAGAGCCAAAGGGGGGTCGCAGCTGCAGGGGAGAGCAGACAGGGCAGGTGACCCAAGATTGACCAACGAGGTATTCCATCCCATACACGTCATTCTCACTTTCCTGTTTATCACTAACCCACTGCCTCCTGGAGGTGGGGCCCAGGAGGGAGGGGCCCTCCTGTCTCCCACTGATTGGTACCAGCTTTGCCAATTCTGCAGTTAAAAGCCTGCAGGTGTGATGGCAGTGAGAGCTATTGCATTTTGCCCTCTGCCCGTGCTGGGGGGAGCTATTGCATTTTTCCCTCTGCCCGTGCTGGGTGGAGCTATTGCATTTTGCCCTCTGCCTGTGCTGGGTGGAGGTACTGCATTTTCCCCTCTGCCTGTGCTGGGGGAGCAACTCTGCCTGAGGAGGATTTCCAAGCTCTTGATCTTGGTTTTGTACATATTTGTATATATTTGGTTATTTCTATTATTATTGTTATTATACTCTTTTTCATTATTATAGTTTATTAAAACTGTTTTAACTTTTCAACCCGTAAGTCTCTCTCCCTTTTCCCTTTCCCTTTCCCTTGGGGGGCGGGGGAGAGGGTTAACAGAGAGCATCTGCCACCTGGTTAATAGCTAGCCCAGCTTTAAACCGTGACACATATTTTTTCCTAAGCTCTGCGTGACATCTGGCAAGTCCTAGACAAAGGAGTAAATGAGAAGTAATGCAAAAAAACCTTGGTGGAAAGAACAGCAGAAATTAAGAATCAAAAGTATTTTCAATTCAGAGCTATTGCGTCATTATTATAGATCTGATGATAATTTGGCATTTATCTTAAAAGTTTAAGATACTAGATTACAAAAAAAAAGGATGTCATGGCCTCTTACATTTTTTTTTTAATTTCCCAAGCCCTGTAATTGGGAAAAAGTGCGAGATTTATTTAATGTCTGAGATGGGAGCAAACTCATGAAAACACAGTTATTTCCCATTTCTGGAACATATATAGATCCCATTTCTGATCATGCAGATCACGTGATACAACTTTTGTTTCCCTACCAGAAGTTAACTCTGATATCAAAAAAAAAAAAAAGGTTTTCAATTTCTTGATAAGATGTAACAATTGGAGATTGAGAAATTTTAAGAAATACTGCAACATTTTTCTCCCCAGCCTATACAGACCTTACACAAACCACTGTTTGTAGACAACAAGATCTGCTGTTCAGCTTATAATTTCTACCTTAAGCTATGTTTCAATTTGTTTCATTACTTTCACAGAAATTAATTTTAGTCATGATTGCAATTTGCAGACAAATCTAGACCAACAACTCAGCTGTCAGATATCACAACCAAAAATTCAGAGGGTTTCTGCATGTTCAGAGATGTACGATTCTTGTGATTCATCACACAAAGACTATGAAAAATGGAAAGAAGGGGTGATTACTGATGTTTCTTAGACAGTAATGCCCTTAAAACAAAAAGCAGAATTACTATTGTCAGAGCTACCCTGACAGCTGATCACATAGGACTGGACTTGGTTCCTCAGCACAGCTCCTCGACTACAGCTATGCCAGGTTCATCTACACCGCTCCTGGCACAAATACCCGTGACGCTGTTCTTCACCTTCCAATGTCACAGTTAGGATCAAGATCTTCCTTGTCTTACCAGTAATCAACTTACTTTTTTTTTAAAAAAAAAAAAAGGACAATTAAGAAAAAGCCATGCTCTTGATGTTGAAGGCTGAAACATCTACGATTAAGTAAAAGATGAGAAACCTGATGCAAACCAAGCACAAAATTGATAAACATGCAAAAATAGTAGAGAAAACATTGTAATTACAGATGTTACATACCCATCTCATGAAGGATTTGATTTACAGAAAAGAAGAGTAAACTAAATGCAAGGCCATCCTCAAAGCAGAAAGTTTTGTGCTTGCAAGTCTACAAATAACCTTCTTAATGGCAGTGGAAGAGTGCCAGCCCTGAGCTGCACAAATAATGAAACTGGAAGTCGCCAAGCCAAGAAATGAGAAATAACAAGGCTGGCTACACAAGTGAAGGTGGGACAAGGGAGACAGTAAGAGGGCTTTGGCAACAAGAATGACTTTGTAAGCCAAGGCTTACTCCTTTTCTTTCTTGAAGAAATTTCTAAATATTCTCAACACAACTTGCACTTCAAGAGTTACCAATCTAGAAATCACTGTGTCCTAAAAGGAACACCCACAGCAAGTTTCAGGCAGAAGAAAAATCTTTACATTTACTAGAAATAAACTTAAGACACTGATCCTCACATCATGAAAAATGAAGACAGCTTGAACAGACATCTTAGACACAAATTCCTAAGGGAGTATTTACAAACCTCAGGAGGAACCCTAAAGTTCACCCTATCTTATGTACCATCATTAACCATCATGAAAAAGACCCAAAAGCTACAACGCACACTTCTGTGTGCATAAATATAGCGTATATCCCAGTAGAGCAAAGCAAAATCATCACAAAGAACATGGCCATTTTGAACACAAACCATGGGCACCAGCTGACTTCACCAACAGCTTCACTGCTCTGATCCTGAGCTCCCTTATCTTCATTTTATCACTGTCTCATTCTCTTTAGACTGCTTTCGCTATCAGTGAACCAAGGAAAGCTATGTATTCCCAGGTACATTTTGTTCACACATTGTTAATGCAGCCTGTACATGTGCCCGGACCTTCAGAAGAGAATATTATAAACAAATTAATGTAACTCAAATCGTAACCAGCCCTGTTGCCTCCCTTGCACTTTCCTTTCAAGATGAGCACATTGCCAACAGCTTGCATCTCCGCAGCTGGGACAGATACTGAGCTACAGAGAGAGTTCAATGGAGGTAAAGGTTCAACAAGGTAAAGGAAAAAGAAAACTCCTCTGTGGCACTCCTGCTTATTCACAAGGCCATTGTTCTCTCCAAAGAGCCTCGTCTGGCAGCACTCCAGCTCCTGCTCCCTTGCCGTGTGATGAAGGCCCCAGCGCAGGGCATAAGACTGAGCCAGCGCTGCAGCTGCACGCCAGCTCCAGCTCGGCCATTCAAATCCTTTCCCTCATGAGATGCTTACTTGCTTTTTCTATTTCTGAGATTAGCTCGTCCTAAAGAACACAACTGCTCCAGGTCTGGAAGGTGCTCGTGGCTATTTTGCAACCTTGGAAAAAGGTTGCTAAACCCTCGGAAAGAAAGCAACAAAAAAAAATCCCAATGCCTCCACGCACTTTGTGGCTCAGAAGGGTTTCTTTGATTAGGAATCACTACAGCAATTTGCAATAGCGTTCCAGGACTTACTTTTTGGGCCAGAGATAAAAATCTCCTGCAGGTTTTTAGATCTATAGTGGATGGCTATGTCCATTCACATGAAAAAAATCTATTGCTTCTTCCATTGACTACATCTCTTAGGTATGGAAGCTATTATGAAAGCAGTATGTTGCAGGTCACTTATGTCACAATATTAATGGCTTTTCCAATTTCCGTGTCAAGACCTTCCCTCTCCCCCACCTAAAAGCTCAGTCCTTCTCTAGTGCATTAATGAGCAAATTGACAAATGGCACAGACCAGTGATTTCAGCTGTTTGGAAGGTTTTTTTGCCCTCTCTCCATGATGACAGATGTGTTTTAAAAAAACAAAAAAAAACAGCCCAAACCCCACCCTTTTGCTTCTTGAACAACAGACAAAAAAATGCTGGTTTTGCAGTTTGGGTTTTTTTTTTTACAATTCCTCAATAATTCGCAGCTAATCCAGACATGCTATAATCCAAGAGGCTGCTCTCTATTTATAGTTATTTAGGAGCCAACGTCTTCTCTGTGGAGATTACATATGGTGTGCAACTCAGTCTACAGCAACGTCACTAGGAATAGGGGTGAGAGGACAAGGACACTCAGAAAACATGTTAAAATTCAAGTCAACTGCAAAGTAAAACTATGTTTCTGTTACACCAGTAGTCTTTCTCCTTCCTTTGCATCTCTCTGCCCAGCTCTAGGCAACGCTTCTCATATGAAATACCAACAGAGGCAAGCTAATAGATAATTTTACTTGTACAGCACATTTCAGATTAATTCATTCTGATAGCAGCACAAAAGAATATCTCCCGTTTCCTCTCACTCGTACACCAAAGTCGGAAGGCAGAAAGGACATGTTGGGGTTCTTGATGTTGAGACCTACCTTGTGTATGGCCCTCAAGTTGGCTGAGAGGGCCATTTGTTTAAAAACACAAGCACCGAACATGCAAGCACCCAACAGTTCTACTACTTGTGTATAAAGGCCATTCACCCGTCGGAGATCCTTACAGAAATGTCTACACAAAAGCTCATACATTTAACCGGTCTCATGAATTCCTTACATGTTTTTTTTAAAAAAGAGAAATCAAAGTAAGTATTTTAATAAACAGACGAGCAGGCATTTTATGTTCACTTTCCTTCACTTTGAGGAGGGTGGGATTTTTTGTAGGTTTATCTGTGCAAACTATAGATTGAATTCCTGGGGATAAAATTAATACGTCCTATAGCATAGTTCTTAGAAACAAAGGATCACAAAATACTGAGTTCTATCAGATCCTACTGGAAATATACATATTGGCAGCTCCTAGCATGGAGATTTCCAATAGGTCCCAAATTAAATAACCAGTGAGGTAAAAAGGCAATTTTAATACAAGTTACTCATGCTTACCATTCTCACTGTAGCCATGTTCATTCTTTTACAGTAGTGGTCTCAGTGTACATAACCTCTACATATCATAAAATTGGAAAGACACAGCTTCTATCAGTGGATAAAACCAGCGTAGTTCATAGAATCATAGAATGGTTTCTGTTGGAAGGGACCTTAAAGATCATCTAGTTCCAACCCCCCTGCCACAGGCAGGGACACTTTTCCACTAGACCAGGTTGCTCAAAGCCCCATCCAACCTGGCCTTAAACACTGCTAGGGAGGGGGCATCCACAGCTTCTCTGGGCAGCCTGTTCCAGTGTCTCACCATCCTCACACTAAAGAATTTCTTCCTAATATCTACTCTAAATCTATCCTCTTTCAGTTAATCCACTGCTGTCATGAACAACGGTCAACAGAGATACACTGCTGTCAGTCTGGACATCTCTACCTGACACTGCCTCCATTCTTTCACCCACATCGGTTTACTAAGGCAAGCAGAAACTCAGAAGAAGTCCTTGTATGCTATTATTTACAATTCATGGACTTTTTCATGTTACTGCATTAAAACAACCAAGGGTACTTAGAATGGTGCTGGGTGCAAATGAAAAGAACTGTTGAATTTTGGAATTAGCAGTAAAAGTCATGTTTAGTGTTTTCTATACTACCAGGATGTTTTGCAGAAGTCCGGGGTTTTTTGCACAGAACAAATGAGGAGAAGAGAGGGTTAAGAATTTTTTCCAGTTTTTAATACATGAAACATACAGAGAAACGCACAGTTTGAAAATAAATGGATTTTTTGAATGCAGCAAGAAAATGCTCATTAAACAGCTGAACATTTACAACCATTTTACTGTTCAGCTGCAAGCAGCAATGAGATTAGCTTTTACCTAAACTCAAAATCAAAATAAAAATCCACTGGCTGCCCTCTGACTGTTCAAAAACTGTTCTCTGCCATCTGAACATCTCCTCCTATGGATAAAACGAAGCTGATTTGGCTTTACCGGAGACACTGCTTCCTCGCAGTGACCATGCGCTCGTACTTACTGGCAAGCCTCACTCCGCAGACTGCACAAGGCCAGTGGCTACTGGGAGCCTTTAGCAAGCAAACGTCATGTCAGAAGCCTTTACTTCAACATAGTTTCCCAGATCACTGCTAGTTATAACAAATGGTCTAATAATGTTTCATAACAGGTTATCCCTTTCATAAGAGCCCTGTTATATTACCATTACTGTAAGTCTTTAAAATTTCCGCTTCAAGTTCAATAGATGCACAGCATGCACATACGGCATAGACAGCTTGTGCATGTAGCAGTGCTTTTATTACATAAATAATGCTGTATAAACAAAAATATGAATGGAGACTAACATGTCTCTATAAACACACAAGTTTTAAAAGGATTGCTTGTATTTTAAACAGACGTACCATGCCAAGCCATTTTGGCATTCTCAGGTTTATTCCCACAAGGTAAAGAGATATTAGCTACCTTGGGAACATTTTTAAAGATAGAAAGGTCAGTTTACTATTTGACAAATACATTGAAACAAATATGAAGATCCAGTCACTCTAAAAACTTTCATGAATCCAGATCAAGTTGTCCAAATACCTTCATCTTAAATTCTACCCCGTCTCCCAAAGCACAATTCCAAAAAGAAAACAAAAAAAACTAAAATCCACCCCACTCACACCAAAAAGCCCACTGGATAACTATTTATCGAATTTCTGTTCAAAACATGTTAGAGAAAACATGTAAATTTGGAGTTCCTAAATTAGTGCCTCAGCCACTGCACCATACTGTGCATGGAGGAAGACTCTGTTAAGCTGTTTCTGCAGCATAAAATCTCTGAAATATTCACAGACAGGAGACTTTAAAAAAAATCAATTCTGGCTTTAAACTGTATAAAATCAGATTTTTCAGTTCATCTACCAAACCAAAAGAAAAGGAAAGCTGACTGAATTACTGGTGTTTGCTAATCTAGTTCAATGTTTTATTTCCTTCAGTATTTAGTAGTGGGTAATACTTTTTGTTTATAAAAAGACCAGATCAAAACCACGTTAAGTAATTTTCTATTAACTGTTTCACATAATATAACTATACTATAATATTCCATTTGCATCACCAAATAGGTGTTCCTGCTACTTATCAGAGGCCAGCTATAGATGTAGAGGTGATCCACAAAGACTTTGAAATGAAATAAACCACACATTAGACTCCAAGAGAGGACAAAGAGAGAGAGAGAAAGACTATATTGAATAGTCACTACAGTGAATCACAGGCAACTGACTCGTCCCTATGAATAAGCAAATAACCTGAATGTTCTTTAAATGTTTGGTATTGTAAAAAGCTGGAGGAGTTGCAGCTCTAATAATTTCTGCAGAATGATAAATCACTTAAAATCTGAGTTTGCAATGGAAGCCTCTATTTAAAAGAGCTATCCACAGAGCGCATTACTTCTGGTAAGCCTGAAGTGATCTTTCTACAGTACTTACAGACAATGCAATAATGAACTAGATTATGTCCAAGCACTGAACTATGCACAAAATCCCATCACAGTATCTTTGTTTCATTCTCCAAAGACCCTCTCTCTTGCAATTGCTTTGGACAACTTTGCAGGGCTTTGTGCATTAGCAGCAAACTTGCCAAGCAGCTTCGTCTCCTCCACAGAACGAGATCCCACCGTGCCACAAATGTCTGATGACCATAAAGAGGTTCAAACACCATTAAGACTGCAAAGGAAAGACGACTCATCTCTTTTTACTCAAAACAAAACTGTAAGTAATTATGCCCTTTCTTACTGAATTAACTAGATAGCCATGAATAGTGATGTATAAATTAAGGCCAATCTTAAAACTGTATCTAAGGCCTTGTTAAAAAGCATAACCCTTTTACCTCATAAAAAAATTTAGAACATCTGATGTAATATCATCTCAATAAAAGCTGTGTAATATGAACAGGAAAATACGCTAGCAAATTATTACAACACAGTGTGACTACGCACTTGCAAATAAGGTATGACAAGCTGAACACAGCAAGATTTACTTTCGACAATTATTCACAAACTGAATACCTTCAGTCAGTTTTACAGCAGTCCTTCTGCGGGATGTGCTGTAGGTATGACACTCCAGTGGCTTTGCAAATGAATAACTATTTGCAGAATCAAATACTCATTGTCAAATACTTGATCAGCATAGGAAAAAAAAACCAAATACACAAAGAGGAAAAAACAAGCACTGGAAGGAACGAATCACACATTAACAGGTACCAAGAGTGGAAAGGCTTAGCCAGGAGTCAGGTACCAAAAACTTGGCTCTCAGTCCCAAACCGAAAGCATAAAAAACTCCCATGCCTGCCAGATGCAACTCAAGCTTCAGGGGGGTGAAAAATAGCCAGAAAAAAATACTATTTTGATCAAGCAACTGTCCTTGCAAAATGAACACAATGCACTGGAACACGTATACACATACAGAAAAACACAGACTACTTCAATCACAGCCAGGCACAAGCAGGCTTTCATCCTGCTCCTTTCCATGTTCCCTCCCCCCCAGCCCTTACAAACACCCAAACAAGAATAGCAAGAGTTAATGGAGAAATAATACGTTTTAAAAACAAGATCACACAAAACAAGATACCAAGGATAGCTTCACAGCATGTAAAGATGCTCCAACGGAAAATGATTTGCAAATCACAAGAACTACATTTCTCAATGTAGTAGGCCAATAACTTAAGTCTCGGGCATCAGTTATACTCACCTCCTGATGGCAAAAAGTCACTTCTTAAAAAAGAAGTATTTGATTATTCATTCCTTTGATTGTTTTGGCTGAACTTTTCAAGCGAGTTGAGAGGGTTACAACAGAAATCATGCATGAAAGACTGAACTTGTGCATAAAAGCTACTTCACTAGAGACAGTACTCATTTACCACATACTTAGTTTTGCAACTTTAAATAGATGGTAAAACACACTGAGATTCTTCATTGGGCACTTTATTTTTCTGAAGTGAAGCAAACATACAGCCCTTGGAAGTCATGAGGCTTCATTCGCTCCCAGGAGGAGCTTAAGCAAAGACCTCTCAGCTCTAAGTCTTAGAGGGGGAGAACAGCTCTTTGCTCCATCTAATGGTGAAAGGGAATAAGCATCTCCGTAAGGTTTAACTTCTGTACCTGGTAAGGTCAACCCAGGGTAACTCGTGCACTTTATTTTATGTCATATTGAAGCACACTTGGGCTGTGTGTTGATAATGCATGGCACAGGCACACAGAGCTGCAGAGGAGGCAGTCGCAGGCATGTTCCTGGAGAAGGCAGGTCACATAGAGACAGCTGGTAACCACCCCTGATGTCAACTCCTGAAACCGGAGCTTGGGCTTGTTCCCACGCCCGTCTCTGCTTTCTTCCCTAAGCCTCCAGACACCACACGTGGTGCTGGCTGCACGCTTTCAACCTCCTGCCAGAGGGAGGTGATGTGATGAGGGCAGGCAAGCTGGGGCAGGGCCAGCAGAACCAACTTCACACAGAAGCACCAGGGAGCAAAAGGCTGAGCATATCCCACTGCTGAACAGGGTGCGAGCCGGCAGCATGGCCATCTCTCCAAACCAGCTTGTCCCCAGGGCTCCCAGGACCCACTTGAGTCTGCCACCAAAAGACGTAGGCAGGGAGGAAGAGAAGACTATGTGGCTGGCCTTTACCCCTCATCCACTATTTAATGTTTTGCTAAGCAGAGGTTGTTTTGCTGACCAAAGGTCCACACTGTTTTTCCCGTGAAGTCTACCAATGATCTCCTACTCCCCAGGGCTTCCAAGAGCCCTCGAACAGGAAGAGTAAGAGTCAGGACAATTTCTAAGTTATATAAGGGCTAGAAGTGTAGTGTTACCAGAGGACTTCTGAACCCAACTTTGTTTATGGTTTAAAAGAGTCCCTAAACACAGTCCCAGTTGGGCTTTTGCATCCCCTAATGGCTCCAGGCAAGAGGCTCACACAGACGATGTAAAATTTAGACAACCCAGACGATGTACAATTTGTTCTCACACAACAGCTGCTACACTGAGAATCATGGGGACAAAACAAGGTGGTTTTGCTCTTCGCCAGGCAATCAGACTGCAGAGCAGAGGGCACTGTCACACGTACACCTCCACGCCCACACACCAAGCACGACTGGGTATGGAGAAGTGTTCTCACTGAACACTGATCAGTGCTTACTTTACGATGACCGTGTTCACGTTTCCTTCACAATCCATCAACTCCTGAACAGACAGTAACAATACCTGGCTTATCCTTTTAAGAAATGAATTAATTTGGAAGTACTAAATCTTAGCGTAAAAATATTTTGGGGTTTTTTTATACATTGACGGTCAAGGGTAAAGACTTTTAAAAATTTTCCAAGTACTCAACTTACATCACTTCAAACAAGTTCAATTTTCAGAAAATAAGGAGCAGTTATGCCTTCTCAAAAATCAGATCTTAATGTAAGTTGGGCACTCAAACTTCTCTAGTCAGTTTGGAAATCTTATTTACGAAGCAGGGGGGAGATTTCAGTAGGTATGAAGTGGTAGGAAAAAATGCCAAACAGAAGCAGAGTTATCTTCTAACTTGACACAAGACGAGGTGCAGAATTTTACCCAACATAACCTCCCTTCCAAGCCCAGTAATGCAGCACAAGTTAATTCAAATATCTCCTAAAGATAATTGCATCTCTGTGTCAAGACAGTCTGATCGCTCTGCAGGTGCAGAAGGTGTATTTTATTCTAATTCCCCATACCATCTGGCAACTTTATGACCTGGTCATCTTCTGGCAATTAATATCTAAATTCTATGTAGTTTTATAAAATTTATAAAATGTTGAAACATTACCTCAGCTCAGCAAATTATTTGTACTTTGATTTCTGTTAAATTGCACATACATATTTTACATATATTTACATATAAAAACATGCTTCCTGCCCTATTTCTATGTACGTTCCAAATTCCATAACCATTTAAGGCAACACCTGTAAACATTACCTTGATGAAAGTCAAAGCAATAACAACTTATCTGAAAATGTTTTCTCCTGCTATATCTTATGCAAGTTTATAGGAGGAAAACAAAATCATACCTCACTTCTGTCTTTAGGAAGATATACGAAGTAAACAATACAAAAAACTATCACAAGACCCCTGTGTTATTTTTTATAAAAACATTAGTGATCTGCCATTTACATAGCTCACTTTGTGCTGTGAATGTACACATCCTCTTTGTAGAGAACTCATCCTCTTATTCCTCCAAATTTGAACATGAAAATCATGATTTTTTTTTTCATGCACACACATCATAGAAGAGAATAATTTGTACTGATTTCTCTAAGTTTGAAAAAAAAAAAGCCTCAGAAATTTAGCACAGTGGGAATAATTAGGCCCTGCATTAACCAGCTTCTTCCTTTTCCTATGGTTATGCACTAGTACCTATTGGGTGGTTGGTTAACTTAAGGAATAGTTATTGTTCTCTTACAAAATTAAGACACATAACTTTTCATTTATACTCAGAGAAAAACACAAGCAAAGCTGAACTTTCACTGTCATCTTGCAGTAATCAGTGTTGACAAACTTTATACTGGCTTTTTTTTTCCCCCAGAAATGTAGAAGAATTCTTTTCTAAATTCTGTAAGTTCACTATTCATTTAGAAACATGACAGCAAATGAGCACATACACAAGTCCCACTGTGTGAGAATTTTTTGAATTATGTTCCCAATGCTACAGAAACAAAGCTACTCAGAAGTATCATATATATATATTCACTACCTTGGCACCAGTTTGAATAGCTAAAAAAAAAAAACAAAAAACCACCAAACAAAAAAACCCCAAATATCCATTATGAAATGAGAGTCAGGACAGAAAGCTACTTATGCGCAACAAAAAAGATCCTCCACTGCCACATCATAATGTAAGTACCAGGAAAAGAAAGTCCACATTCAGAGGCCAAACATTTCAGGATTTATCTACAGATAACTAGACTAAATGTCTTTGACAGTAATTAATCACTAGGTCTTATAGTTCCTATAATGTATTGGTCAAAAGGAGAGCAATGCCATCTGTCTAAAGGTGCATCAACAAGCAAATTAAATTGGCTATTTATTACTAAAGCTTCTGATGCTATTCCTATAAAAAAGAATTAATACAGTCAGAAGTGAGGCAACACATTTCCTTAGAGAAATATGCAACACAGCATTTCATAATTTAATGGGCATCCAATCGGCATGAGAGCATTACTGAGGTCAAAGAATTCACAGCTTTACACAGATGCGAATCCAGGAAACACCTAACACGCCTTGACCACAGACAGCTAGGGCATTCAAACTTCTAGGCTTGTCAAAGAAGAGAACAAATTTGCTAGGGCCAAGCTGCTTTTACCTGTTCTTTTACTGAATTACAATCCCTCAGGTTTTGTTACTTCTATTCATTCAGGATCATGAAACTCATTAAAAAAAAAAATGCCTACATCACAATTAAGAGTGAAGGCTGTTATGCTTATATTCCTTACACCCTTTTTGTCATATGTTTTAAAGGAGCAATCAGGAGAAAGGAGATCAAAATGAAAATTGGGAAGCAATCAGCTAAAATTCTTTTAATGAGAAAATTTGAATTAATAAATGTACTGTTTAACTGAATTCTTGTTTAACACCAATATCTATTTAACTATAGACCATTAAATTATGTCAAGTAATGGAGGAAGCATACCATGCAAATCACTGCATTACACAGCATCAAAACAAACATCTCCTTAATATATATTTACTAGTGATATCATATGTGATATAAATCTTATTTAAAAGCTGAGATAAACTGTAACTGCTTATCCAATTTATCTGTTAAAAGCAGTATGTCATATAAGTCTGCCTTATTAGATGACTTATTGTCTAAAAAGTGTAGTTCTTTATTCCGCTCTTGTATGAGCAGCCAACTTTTAAGACATGTTTGCGAAAACACGTTAACATTTTACTCCAATGTTGCACTTATAATACTGATTTTTTTCTTAAAACAGCTTTCTATCTCTTTCTCCTGCTTTCCATTTCCCAAAGCACTTTTCTTTCAATTGTGTTCATCATTCTCTATTTTGTTTGCAAGGAGGAACAGAAAAGGACAAAGCAAGGAATATATATAAAGAGAAAATTGCCTAACATTGAAGTTATGCATTTGGCTTCAGAGAGATTTAAATTATGGCTTGGTAATCTAGAATATATATTCAAAAAAAGGATATTGTGATAGACTGTTCCCAGTCCCCACCACGTGCCATTCAGAGGAAGGAACTGTGAACCACAGCTTGAGATGAACCTGCTACCAACTTCCTATAGTTTGGGAGGACTACAGATGAGCCAGCTGGAGACACTTGCCTTCTCCAACAGGCAAGACTGCCAAGACTGGAGTCATCCTCTCAGCACAGGTCAACATCCTCTAGTGGCACACAAACTCCTACTACACCAAGAGCCAGTTTATCATAGCACTTAGGTCACTCACCTCTGATTTAACTGAATTAATCTACAACATTGTAGTAGGTAAGCACGGACACACTCGTATGTCTCCTAGCTAATGAGTGATAACTTCTGAAAAAGGCATTAACCCAAGGGAGTTGGAATTATCTACTGTTATTAATTTCCAACTAATCTTATAAAAAAATCAAAAACCTAGAAAAAGAATCAAACAGTGCATTTAAAAATGCTTTCCCTTACATTAATAAAATTAAATCAACTTCTCCTTAGCACAGGATTGGTATCCCGCACCTCTGTCACACCTCTACAAAGCTGGTTTGTGCTCTCCTTTCTAAACAGGACAACAAACCACCTTAGCACCCAGACTACTGAAACCATATGAGAGAGAAAACTTCTTTCCAATAAATTATTTTTAGAAGAGTCAATGGTGTTGGAAGTCCTGCTGCCTCACTGACTCAAAGTGTACAAAGAGAGTTGCTGCAAATAACGTTTTCTTTCCTCTAAAAGTCTCCTTTCACAAACATGTATGTAATCCAAAAGTCAACCTGGGTCCTCTCCTTCCGCATCACTGCTCAAACACAGCAAGTCAAAACACAGCCTCACCTATACCTGTACAGCCCTGCGAGCCTTCCTGGCACTGTGGCAGCATAACCAATTTCATCAGCTGAACTCAGGAGGAATTTGCAAATTGAAAAAACAACCAACCACACACCCCTCCTGACTCACAGAAAAGATACACGGGGTTTGCGGGTGTACAGAGTCCAGCAGAGCCTGGAGAGAAGTCACCGTGCCCAGATTGCCTACCTTGGCCTATCACTTAAAATTGCCCTAGAGTCACATTCCCTGCTTTATCTTTTGCTGCTATATATTAATTTTAAAACTCTCTATTCTCTAACTCATCCTTATTGGATGCAATTTCTAGAAAGACTTCAATTAAATTTCCCCTCAAACATAATTGGAACATGTACAATTAGCATGAAACAAGTTTGTCAGGTTGTAAAGAACTGCCAGAGCTGACCTACCAGCCCAAAATTAGCAATTTCTCCACATGGCTTTTACTAACAAACTTTGAATCATTACATATCGAGTTTAAACTTACTCTCCTCCCAGAAACACTCCTCAGAAACTCAACCCACAGTCTCCAAGACGAAAATGTTCCCTCATGCCTCAGCTGCTGAAATCATTTAGACAGCCTTCACTACCTTTACTTTGCACTTTTCTTCCCCCTCTGGAGCTACAAAAACATAACAAATATTATGTTCTAATATTGTGTGCATATTATGGACAAAGCCTGAGCTTTGGAAATACATTCAGGATCATAATTATGTGAGAAATAAGAATTTAAACACTGTTCCTTTGAACACTATTCTAATGCCAGATTTTATAAATAATTGGCTAACAGAGCTTTCTGTGGAAGTTTATGAACGATATCTCATTGCATGTACCAGACTTTTTGCTCCCAACTAGAAGAAGGTTTTTTTCATCCTCCAGATAGTATAGATAATGATAGCACAAAAGTTTAAAACAAAACAAAAGAAACAAAAAAAACCACAAACCAAAAAAAACCCCAACCCCACAACCAAAAAAAACCCACAAAGAAACCCACACCACAACAAAAAAAAAACAACAAGATGACAGAAATATCCATACCTTGTGAGACCCCCACCTGGAGTACGCATTCACCTCTGGGGCCCCCAACATAAGAAGGACATGGACCGGTTGGAGCGAGTCCAGAGCAGGGCTATGAAGATGATCAGAGGGCTGGAGCCACCTCTCCTATGAAAACAGGCTGAGAGAGTTGGGGTTGATCAACCTGGGGAAAAGAAGGCTCCAGGGAGACCTTAAGCAGCCTTCCAGTATCTGAAGGGGGCCTACAGGAAAGCGGGAGAGGGACTTTTTACAAGGGCACATAGTGATAGGACAAGGGGCAATGGTTTTAAACTGAAAGAGGGTAGATTTAGATTAGATATTAGGAAGAAATTCTTTACTGTGAGGGTGGTGAGACACTGGAACAGATTGCCCAGAGAAGTTGCGGATGCCCCCTCCCTGGCAGTGTTCAAGGCCAGGTTGGATGAGGCTTTGAGCAACCTGGTCTAGTGGAAAGGTGTCCCTGCCTGTGGCAAGGGGTTTGGAACTAGATGATCTTTAAGGTCCCTTCCAACCCAAACCATTCTATGGTTATCATAGGGTGGGAGGAGGACCCATGGAGTAAAAGTTATTCTGAGACAACAGCGAAGATTTCTCATTCCCTGGGCTTTTCCACGGTACTTAAGAATGACCCAAATACAGGCATTCAGAGCCCACATCTCCAGCAGCAAGCAGCAGCTGAATCCTGAGGCAGTCTTTCACAGAAATCAAATGCTAAATTTGGTAACACATTTCAATACGCTTAAGAGTAGGGCCAACTGAAAAAAGGATAAAGAAAATGAAAACTAGCAAGCCAAACGTTTCTGGTGGCTTTAATTTAATATTAATGTTCGCTCATGCTTCCAAGTTCTTAGTATTCATGTGCTGCTGCATGTTGATAACGCATTACTTTACGTCCAAATGTTAACGAAGAGCACAAAATACACAAGCGAACAAGCTGAGCTGCAGGTGCAAATGGAACCAATGGCATCCCAAAGACAGGTATGGCCAAAGTGGCAACACCAAGGGAAAAAAATTAGGTTTGGGGTTAATTGAACAAAATGCATTTTCCTATTCTACCTCTTTTCTGCAGGCAGAGGCATTTAAGGGAGAGTGGCACGATGTAAACATCTACCTTCTGTACATTAAACCCATCACAGTAGTCAGCATCAATCCAAATGGAAGCACATAAGTGACTCCCACTACTAAAGCAATTAGTAGTGAAATATTAATGTGAAGTATAATTACAAGTAAATTGTAAAACGGGTAAAAACATTAAATGTGAGAAACAAAAGATATGTGAAGCCTCTCCACTCATTTTGTATCTAATGCTTTAAGTTCTTTGGAGGTGTGGTAAAAGAACATCTTTTCAAACACAACACAGAACTGGGAAATTAATGCCAGTGACATATGAACAAGCAATTATGAAATTTAAAAAGTGATTAATTGTATCAATAACAAGTCTATAGGAATTATTGTAAATAGCAAGTTAAGTAATAAAAACATTTCTAAATTATTTTTTAAATGCGTATGAGAAAGTGTGTTCTGAGTTTAATATAATTCTGTACCTTAAAGTGATGATTATCCACAGGGATGATGAAAGAAAAAAGAAAATAACCCTAAAATGCATTTCTACTCACATGTGGGGCTAAAAAAGGCATGACCGTCATAAAAGGCTGTAAAACGGGAAAATACTTTTACAAGAAATTGTTGAAGAGCAACTACTGCAATAAATCAGAACTATAATATAACAAACCTTAAGTGATTTAATAGTCAAAGATATAAACTAAACCTGGTTGTTAAATAAACCTATTACATGTTCACTGAATAAACTATCAGCGTATTCTGCACGCCGAAAATGGGTTTGCTCTCCCTTTGACTCCAAGACCTGCCTTTTTGATTGCCATTTTCCAGCTGCAGAGGAAGGAACAGAAGGCATCCTCCTTCTCTCCCTCCTCCATCTGCCCATAAACAACAGCAGGGTCTCCCCTGCAAGAATGCCACATGGGTCTGAATCTGCTTTTGCTGAAGGAAGAGCTGAACCTTAGTGTCCCAGTTTGTAGGCTGCCGTGCAACGTAGAGGAAATCATCCTTAACACTTTTTAAAAAGACCAAACCACACAGCCAGTGTAACCTAGCATCAAGAAAAGGGCTCCAATAACTGCCCATCAAGGTGCTGGCCCCAACCCTCTAGAGGTATGTTAAGCACAGTTCCTCCTTCCTCCACCTCCCATGAAGGGTGGGCAGCAGACAAATCCCTGGTGCCACCCATCTCCCCGCCAGCTCCAAGCACGTCCCTCGGGAATGTCAAACTGCCCTTCACAAGGACTGAAGCCCAGTAGCAGTACGGGCATGGCTTTGCCCTGAATCAACCTGCCAAGTCCAGCTTTTTAGGGGCTGTAACACCTAATTAGACACTGAGACACTAAGTTACGGACCCCACTGAGAATGCCCTTGTATTGGTCATTGCTCACACAACCCCAATTGCTCTTGTCTGCACTTACACGCATTTGCTCTGCAACCACGAGAGGACTGATGAGTTAGCTTTCAGCACAGAAAGGAAAGGCAAACATTTTTCCCAAGTCTCCCAATTTTCGATATCACGTTCAAATACTTAACAAAGCAAAACATTTCTTAAGACACTATTCATTAGTTGGCCTGCATGAAAGGCAAAGACTTATTATTTTCCTAGATTAGTATTAGAATAAACTGTTCAATAAATTAAATTATTAAGTATAGAAACAAAACAGGATATATATGCCATTTAGAGTCTCCAGATATGTAGGCTCCACATATGTAGGCCCAGGTATATAAAATATGGGTCCCACAGAAGTCAATGGAAATTCTGCTCTGAGTGTCACTGGAATGATGATTTCCTTATTAATCATAGTTTTGAGACAGCAGTTTCAGATGTTAAGTTACTAAATTCTTAAATAATTATTTACATGAATAAATCTGAATATATGACTGCCAGCATTAAAATTAACATACGTATACAGGAAGTCCACAGCTAAAAAAGGGTGAATGTAATACTAAATGTGAAAAGGGCATTGATGCAATATATCTGGCATTTTCAAAGAAAATTATTTATCCACTCATTATTTTGATTAAAAAATCAAGTCATTTACAAACATAATAAAATTATTTTTAAAAAACTCCTTATTGAACATAAAATCATAACTAAGTAGGACCCACCAAGGACAGTTCTCGGACCTTTGCTATTTAACAGTTTCCCAATGACCCAGAAGACTAACAGTTGCTGTTCATACAAGGCACAGCTGCCACAGGGACCGGGGAAATGGTAAACAGGAAAAGGATACACCACTGATGGACAGATCTGGATCACACATTTGAAGGACATCAACATAGGCAACAAAGATAATGAAAAAGCTACCTATTTAGGAACAGATATGAGGGAATTTTATATAAAGTGTTGGAATTACAGGGAATTGTGGAATTATGGTGTGTAATTAGATAAGCATGAAACCATAAAGCCTAGCGTAACTTTCTAGATGTCTAGACAGAAAGAGGGTTAAAACAGAGATTGTAGTATGCTTCTATTTGGCACCAATATGACAGATTGTGTGCCCTTACCAATATCCACAATACAAAATGTTAAAAAAAGCCAAAGAACAACTTCAATAATTACTAAGACTGAAAACAATGCCTCTTACTACATCAGAGCACTAACTTTATTTATTATACCAAGAAGAAAGTTATTGGGTAGCTTAGTTCCTGTCTGGAAGTATGTACCTGTGGGAACAAAAGTTTCAAAACAAACTCTTCAATAGAGCAGCCAAAGGTCAAACAAGACCTAATAGCTCAAAGATGAAGCTGGACAAATTCAGAACAGAAAATAGTTGGGGTTTTTCTTTTTGTTCCTATAGTGAGGGCAATTCTCTAGGCACATCAAGGATAGGGGGATCATTAGGGGCACTCAACATGGCTTCACCAACGGGAAGTCATGCTTAACCAACTTGATAGCCTTTTATGAGGACATAACCCGGTGGATAGATGATGGTAAAGCTGTGGATGTGGTCTATCTCGATTTCAGTAAAGCATTTGACACAGCCTCCCACAGCATCCTCGCAGCTAAACTGAGGAAGTGTGGTCTGGATGATCAGGTAGTGAGGTGGATTGTGAACTGGCTGAAGGAAGGAAAACAGAGAGTGGTGGTCAATGGGACTGAGTCCAGTTGGAGGCCTGTGTCTAGCGGAGTCCCTCAAGGGTCGGTACTGGGACCAGTTCTATTCAATATATTCATTAATGATTTGGATGAGGGAATAGAGTGCACTGTCAGCAAGTTCGCTGATGACACAAAACTGGGAGGAGTGGCTGACACAACGGAAGGCTGCGCAGCCATTCAGAGAGACCTGGACAGGCTGGAGAGTTGGGCGGGGAGAAACTTAATGAAATATAACAAGGGCAAGTGTAGAGTCCTGCATCTGGGCAAGAACAACCCCATGTACCAGTACAAGTTGGGGGCAGAGCTGTTGGAGAGCAGCGTAGGGGAAAGGGACCTGGGGGTCCTAGTGGACAGCAGGATGACCATGAGCCAGCAGTGTGCCCTTGTGGCCAAGAAGGCCAGTGGCATCCTGGGGTGTATTAGAAGGGGTGTGGTTAGCAGGTCAAGAGAGGTTCTCCTCCCCCTCTACTCTGCCCTGGTGAGGCCGTATCTGGAATATTGTGTCCAGTTCTGGGCCCCTCAGTTCAAGAAGGACAGGGAACTGCTAGAGAGAGTCCAGCGCAGAGCCACGAAGATGATTAAGGGAGTGGAACATCTCCCTTATGAGGAGAGGCTGAGGGAGCTGGGTCTCTTTAGCTTAGAGAAGAGGAGACTGAGGGGTGACCTCATTAATGTTTATAAATATGTAAAGGGCAAGTGTCATGAGGATGGAGCCAGGCTCTTCTCAGTGACATCCCTTGACAGGACAAGGGGCAATGGGTGCAAGCTGGAACACAGGAGGTTCCACATAAATATGAGGAAAAACTTCTTTACGGTGAGGGTGACCGAACACTGGAACAGGCTGCCCAGAGAGGTTGTGGAGTCTCCTTCTCTGGAGACATTCAAAACCCTCCTGGACGCGTTCCTGTGCGATATGGTCTAGGTAATCCTGCTCCGGCAGGGGGATTGGACTAGATGATCTTTCGAGGTCCCTTCCAATCCCTAACATTCTGTGATTCTGTGATTCTGTGAATTAGCCACTGCAATCATCACAGGCCAGTTTTCAAAAGCAACTTCAAGTGGTTTTCTTAAATATGAGCTCTGACGCATGCAGTAATTCAGGGAAGTATCCTGAATGTTTCATACAGGTCAGATTAGAATATTGCAAAGTTCCTCTTTCCTTATGATCAAGAAATACAATGATAAGGCAGCCTCCAGTTCACCAAAACATACAACAATTCTGTACTTAGAAATACCTACACTAAAACAGAAGATAAAATATACAAGGGCTATTACCATCTTCCGCAAGTATTAAGGCACCTAATTGTCACAGAAATCAATGCAAATTGCATCTAAGTACGATGCAGGTGACCAAATATATTTATAGCAACAGCCATCAGATGATGCAACCCCAAAATAAGATTCTCTCCGGCCACAATTGCTGAAGTTATCAATAACTTTAAACATAAAAACATATGGATCACTACGCTTGTTACCAACAGGGATGTGCTGCACGTAACCAAGTCAAACTAGAAAATAGGATAATATGCATACATAAAACTTGGAAATAGAAACTGATCAGGGGGAACTTCAGTTTGGAATATACTTGCAAGAGATCTCCACCAATCAGCAGTTAAAACAGCATTAGATTGTCAGAAACAGAAAATAGACCATCGTCATTTTTTAAATACAAATGTTGCTGCATCCAACATCCCAGGCATGTGCTTGGCATCTTATCATCAGCAGTCACGGTATGGCTAATATTAGCATATACAGGAAAACTCCAACTAGTAGCAATTCACAAATATGTATTATTTTTTTCTAAAACAAAAAAAAAGCCCATGTCCTTGGGCACTGTGCCTATCAGATTTCCCCGTATTTCACTAAATTGGCATGAAAGGCTTCAGGAAAACCAAATAAGTATCATGGAAGGCAAGCTATCTGTTATTTTCTTTCTAAAAAGGAAGTATGGGAAGGAGTTGGGGGAGGTTTAACTTTCAACATTTTTATTAGAAAGAATTATGCAGACTATATTAAGCATATAAACGCATAAAAATAGCTGCCATTGTGAAAGTACATTTCTATTCAAGGTGCAGATGCAATCATATTCAGCATTTTCACCACTGATCTGTCAACAAATACAGAAAGAAAATCTGAAAAACTCTGTCTGGCAAGGTTAGTACTCAATGACTTGGCTTTATTGAGGCAAAACTAACTTATTCCAGTAAATATAAAGTTTATAGCTGGACATAAAATATTCTAACCTATTCTGTAGAACTCTACACATGTTCTGACGAGGAACATCTCCAAAAAATTCTTCGTGAGCTAGTAGGTGAATCGGAGCTCCTAGGATGATGACACAGAAATGAAGAGGCAAGAGCAATCCTTTGATAAATCAACAGGAAAACAGCGAGAGTATTGATTTTAGTATGTTGTATTGCACTGGGGAGGCAGATGTTAACAGTGTATGTGCAGTTCTCTTTTAAACCGTTTTATAAAAATACAACCAAAACAATTCATATAGATACAAAAATAACAAAGGGCTAGAGACAATGCCTTATAGCACAAGTTAAAGAGCTGTCTGATTAGTTTAGAAAAAGAGAATTGAAAGGTGACTTCATTAGAGAGTATAAACATCTCAGAATAAAGTATTGGAGCTCTGAAGCAGAAACCAGAGGCAATGCCTGGAAACTGAAGCCAGACATATTCATATTAGAAATACAGCTTAATTACATTTTTCAGCAATGAGGGTCATTAACCACTGATGAAGTTAGAGTGCAATGTGGCTTCTTTGTCCTTCCACGTCTGTAAATGAAGACCAAACACTTCTAGAAGATGCACTCTATGGTAAGTACTAGCTTAATACAAAGGCAGCTGCATAAAGTCAGAAAGATCATATATTACACAGTTTTAACCCATATGATGTAATGGTCCTGCAAGACCTTAAAATTGCTAGGGCATATGAATCAGCGCCAAGATAAATAAATCAGCACTAATAAACCACATAGGCTCACACAGCTCCATTACAAACAGATACCTCATTTTTGGTAAGTCACCCAGCCTTTCTACATGGGACCAAGGGACCTCCATCTTGTAACAACAACGTATTTCCCTGATACGGTCTCATTTCATATAATAAAAAGGTTTTTCTTTTTGTGCATATCTTAAAAACCATTTTTAATCTTTTCCAGTACTTCTACTACTTAGTAGCTGTGATAAAATATCATCTAGATATTAATACAGCATTACTGAAAACTAACGCTATCTCAAAACTAACAAAATTCAATGAATGCTTATTAATATAATACTTCAAAATGTTACCGCTAGCTGGCAAAGCTCATTAAAGTTTGAAATAACTATTTTGATAAAAGGAGAAACATTGATTACATAATTTGCACTCATTTTGTCACTTCCGTTCTTTTTATTTTATCATTTTCTTTCCTGCTGCATAGTTGTTTGACACTGCTGACTTGCTGATGGCAAGTATATTCCCAGACTGAATGTAAATGCATCTTATGCCCCTAAATTGGCATTTTCCAGACATTCATCTCCTCCTGAACACCACCTGTACTCCGAGGGTGCATCTGAAAAGAGATAACGCAAAGAAGCAGAACCGGCCCCTGAAACAGATTTGTTTCTTGGTTGCTTCATAGGAAACCATTCCATTAGGTAAACAGCTACTCCTCCAGCATACAGAAACAGAAACAGCACAAAACTGATCCCAATTTGGAGAACGTTAAGTACCAAAATACCAACAGCCATGGAACAGTGGGGCTTACTGGCTTGCAAAATTTTATTGCAAATAAAGAACTGGGAACTTCAGAGTATCACATATTCGTACTAAATTTGGACTTACAGAGGGTATGGATCCCTATGGAAAACAAGTCCTAATCTTAAAAAAAAAAAAAAAAAAGAAAGAAAAAAAAGGCCCAGCAGAGGACCTGAAGAGGTCAGGTAGCCCAAGCCCTGTTCCAAGACAATCCAGACAGAGATTTTCCAATCTGTTCCTCAGAGAGTCTCTAGGCAGTCTATTCCAGTGCTCACTATTCTTGACACTTGAAAATTTTTGCCTTTTCTTCTCGTGTTCACTTTTTTTTAAAAAATACCTAAGCCATATTCTTTTAGCTGCAGTTTAAGCTTCTTATCCTACCCATTACGAATAGAAAGCAGGTTATTACCTTTCTCCTGGCATCAGTCTTTTACATATTTGAAAATCTGTTTCTCCTATCGGTAAATAAGAACGATTTGTTCAGACTTCTCAAAAGGTCACTTTTCTTTGATGTCTTATTATCTGTTTCCTTCCTCTAAACCAACTGGTCCACATCTTTCATGAATCCCAGTGCCTTGCCCATGGCAGTGTATGGGACCAAAACATTACCATGTTTTCACGAACAGACTGCACTTAACTGGAGTACATCCTCACACAACCTGCACAAAATCAGAGGTTGAGAAAGCAGTGAAAGAAAAGGAGCACAGTACGGGAGATAAGAGATACCAAGATTCTAGGGAAAAAGTAATGTTGTTCTCAGCTACATTCAGGCTTTTATATCAATATTTTAGTCTACTAAGTTATTTTTGCCTCATTATAAATATTAATTTACTTGTACAGCATGATAAAAAGGGAGGTTGTGATTCTACCTGAGGCTTCTAGCATAACAAACTATAACAATGAGGAAGACTCTCTAAATACACTATAAATAAGGAAAAAAAGGGGAAATCACATACATATGTGTATATGTACAGTAAATATTTTGGCTAATTTAAATAGTTCTTAAAACATACATTTTTTCTTATATTTTAGCAAAGAATAAAATGTTTTGTCTCCCAGAAAAGTTGAAGCAAAGTCTTAAGAACCAGACTGTACTTTGAAATAATTCAGCATAAATTAATGTATCATTTTTCTACCTGATGTCTTCCACTTGGTCATGTCTTGCTTTCCTTCCTGACCTAGACAGCTATATTCCAGCAATACTGGCTTCCAAATTGCCTAGGCAAATGTTTCATAAACTAAGGATAAAATTGTCAGGTTTTTTTTCTACTGGCGTTTGCATGGGCAGGCACAGCAGAGTGTGCAATCTTAAACAGCAAAGCAGTTTTGAAACTGCTATTGATGTAATTGTGGAAACAGGTCTGTCTCCCATTGAATTTTTGAATTGTAAACTTGTGATTTTGCATCAGTACTTAAGATCTGAAAGCACAACTTGGATGCCCTGCCTTGTCAACAAGTCTTGGCACTGACTTCATTCACGCAAGCCCTGGTGATGCTAAAGTCAATGGGTTTTTTTCATTCAATTCTCTGGTGCAGAATCAGATCTCGTATAACTGACAGTCAGTTATTCCAGTGTTTCAAAAGACTGCTTCTGTACCACAAGCAATTTCTTTGTTGTTCTCAGTCCTTCAGACCTCTCCATCAATTTGTCAACACTTTATGTAGTTGGATCTGAAAGCCTCACATTAAGAAACCAAGGGAACACACACATGAAAAAGGCTCCACATCTCACCCATCCTAACATGTCAAAGCACATTTAAACACTCAGTGAAGTATATATTCTTATATACAGTAGCTGAGTGTTTATAAGGTCTTAACACATGTTTAACGAATATACCATAAAATATGATTCATAAGCAAATACTGATACAGATGGCTCATTTTTTTCTACAGAACCTTTAATACATCAATCAGAACATGGATTACACAAAAAAAAAAAAAGATAAGATTGGAACAGAAGAGAAGAGGCAATTTGGCAGCTTCTCAGCAAACACAGATTAAAGCACACAAGCTCTAGTGCATACAAGAAACAAGATAAATAACCCCAAAAGGTCATAGAACATACTCTGAGATCCGTGGATACTTATGTAATAAAAGATAAAACTGCTTCTGTGAATAAAACTGAGTAATTATAATTTCCAATTTCAACAAGATTTTAAACATGTATAACAACACAACAATCATTGTATGTGCTGCAATATTTTTCCAATAACAGGCAAGGTTTTCTAATTCAGTGAGAGGAAGTACAGTGATGGCCACAATTAAGTACCACGACCAACTGAACTCAAAGCCAAATACCTTCACTAAGTTTTGCTCTATAAAGGAAGCTACTGGCAACTTCTGTATTGAATATATATTTCCATGTAATTCAGAATACTGTGCTATTAAATCATATTACTTTATACTGCAAAACATTAGGGATAATAAATCACTGTAGTCCTACCGCTAATAATGTGGTATTGAAGCTAGAATGCAAATTCCTTAAAAAGAAGGAATCAGCTGTCAAGCTCAGCAGGAATTTTCTGGTATAGTTATTCATACATTGGGAAATGTTAATTCTACATTACCCGCCCCCCCCCGGCTCTGAATCCAAGATATCCATGGAAACAGAAAACAAGAGATGGGCTGAAAGTGCAGCAGAATAATCTTATTTCTTTCGCCAGCCATATCACTATGGTTGGGCCAGTAACTGCCACCCCCCCCCAGCAATATTCAAATATTTGCTTCTCAGAAAGGAACAAAAAAAAGCAAGCAGAGAGGGTCCATGCAGGTTTTTTTTTTGTGTTTAACAGAGTCTGTATTTTATTGCAGATTTCCATCATACATACATCGAAATATAACACGCTTCTCTCCATCCTTACCATATCCCTTCTTCCAGGGTTGATTTTTGGAAGCAAAAATTCTGTACTCTTCCCCCTTCCCAGTGATTACTTCAGCATTTCACTGCACACAGCTTAGTTTATAGACTTTTAATTCTATCTAAGGTAAATACAGTTTTGTTAACCAGGCTAACTACTCTACTTGATCCGAATCAGCGTGGCTGCTGTTCTCCTGAAAATGTAATTAAGTTAGCTGCCTTTTTAAAACAAAAAAAAAGAAGAGTTGGCAGGGAAGAATCTTACTGATAAGGATCCTTTTGGGGAGACCTGCAGCACTAGTCTCTCCTGACTGCAAATGAAGGGAACTCTCATACCCTTCCTTACCTGCCATCCATGCATCCATTGAAGAAAGAATGCACTAGTCCGAGAGAGCCGTGGAGGGTGCTCCGCCTGTAAACTGAAGCAGCTGAGAAGGATTTCACTTACGGTTGCTCATCCTCTTGACCAGGAGCCATTGCAGCGATTGGCACAAGAACTGAGCACGCAGTGCTGCAACAGCGGCTGGCTGGTGTGCAGAGGTGAGTCGAGATGGCAGAGGCAGCCAGCACAAATGGGGGTTAGACAAAGGCAGCGTGGAAGTGTGAGGGAAACAGATACCTGCTGAGGAGGAAGGATGGGACAGAAGAACTCCAGTAGTGGTAGAAGCTGGAAATAAACTAAAGCTGGAAGCAGCCTGGAAACAAAAGATGCAATTGTGAACAGCTGTGAAGTCCACCAGACTCCTACATTTTTTATCTCAATCATAGATACAGAAGGTTAATAGCCAACTGCTGAAATTTTGGATCTTAAGCTTCAATATATGACATATGAAAAGATTACTCTTATTCCATATAATGGATGATGTGTTTAATATCATAAACAAACCAACCACCCACAACAAGGAATAACAATACAATAACTGTACAGACACAAAAACATGAAATGCCAGCATGTCCCACATGGATAGGTTTAAAAAAAAAAAAAAAAAAACACAAAAAAAAAACCCAAACAAAAAACCCACATCTAAGTCCACAGAATAAGCAGGACTGCTATACAGTATCTCCCAAATTGCTTAAGCCAGAGCGTCTACAAACTACAGCTGTGGGGCTTGTCCTTTGCAGGTGCTCAATTGAGGCTTTTTCTTGCAGAAGCGTTAAGCAGTTGCAACTACTACAGAAGTAACAACGCGCTGATTGCGTAAAGTAAACATGGCCAAACACTGGCACAAAGCCATCTCTGGCAGAAAGAAGGATTCTGGCATTTGTCTAAGACAATAGAAAATAATTTTTTTTTTTAAATAAATTGCAGACCAGACCTGAAAAAAAAAAAAGGGGTTGTCCTCATTATTGGGGAGGGCTACAAAAATGTTCAGCACCATGAAAAATCAGGTCTACTTGTCCCAGTTTGCACATGAAAATCTAGATGTTCAACTGGTTTAGCCTTAATCATTTCATACCTGAATTTCCCTTCTGTAAACAGATAACAAAAAAACTGTCTAATCTTACGGTAGCAGTGTAAAATAAATTCATGATTTTTTTTAAGAATGCAGATACAGTGATAAGAGTGCCATGGAGCAACTGTGAGGAACCAAGCAATTCCGTGCACTGCAGAATATGAACAGCACGCAGGTAATCCGAAATAGAGATGGCATGGGCATCTTTAACATCTTTGTCAGCGACATGGACAGTGGGATTGAGGGCGCCCTCAGCAAGTTTGCCAATGACACCAAGCTGTGTGGTGCGGTCAACACGCTGGAGGGAAGGAAGGGACCTTGACAGGCTTGAGAAGCGGGCCCATGTGAACCTTACGAGGTTCAACAAGGCCAAGTGCAAGGTCCTGTACGTGGGTCAGGGCAATCCCAAGCACAAATACAGGCTGGGCGGAGAATGGATTGAGAGCAGCCCTGAGGAGAAGGACTTGGGGGTGATGGTTGATGAGAAGCTCAACATGAGCCAGCAATGTGCCCTCGCAGCCCAGAAGGACAGCTGTATCCTGGGCTGCATCAAAAGAAGCGTGACCAGCAGGTCGAAGGAGGTGATTCTGCCCCTCTATTCCACTCTCGTGAGACTCCACCTGGAGTACTGTGTCCAGCTCTGGGGCCCCCGACATAAGAAGGACATGGAGCTGTTAGAACAAGTCCAGAGGAGGGCCACGAAGATGATCAGAGGGCTGGAGCACCTCTCCTATGAAGAGAGGCTGAGAGAGTTGGGGCTCTTCAGCCTGGAGAAGAGAAGGCTCCAAGGAGACCTTAAGCAGCCTTCCAGTACTTGAAGGGGGCCTACAGGAAAGCTGGAGATGGACTTTTTACAAGGGCATGTAGTGACAGGACGAGGCATAATGGTTTTAAATTGCAAGAGGGAAGATTTAGATTAGATATTAGGAAGAAATTCTTTACTGTGAGGGTAGTGAGACACTGGAACAGGTTGCCCAGAGAAGCTGTGGATGCCCCCTCCCTGGCAGTGTTCAAGGCCAGGTTGGATGAGGCTCTGAGCAACCTGGTTTAGTGGAAGGTGTCCCTGCCCATGGCAGTGGGGTTGGAACCCAAACCATTCTATGATTTTATGAAAATTAAATACTGAGCAGCTAATCTTTGTCAGAGGACTATCCTGCCTACGCACACAGAAATACAGGAGTGCCATGGGGAGGAGAAAAACAAACAAACAAACAAAAAAAACCACAAAAACTGTGCGAGTGAAAACAAAGTTACTGTGTCAACATTTTGCTCTGCATTGTTATTTGCCAATTTTGACATAACATATGCAGAAATTGCTCAATCCTCATTCAGAGTAATTCTAGTTTTCACCAAGCGCTGCAGAAAGTGCTTTTAATAGTTAAGGAAAAACACTTATCATACAGCACTTCCAAGTTTCCCCACCAAGCCCATATTTTTCTTATTGAAAAACAAGACTCTTAAAGTTTTTTAAAAAATAAAAGTCATAATACCTCAAACGTAAGGAGTCTAAAATTGAAGATGTGAGGACATAATATAATGAAATTAACTTATGAAAAGAAGTGCTAGACATTTTATGCTCTCTCTGGACTTTAAGACCTTTGCCAAATGCTTCCTTTCTTTGGATAAAAGAAGAGGCTAAGACTTCACTATGTACCAGTATGAGATCTTCTATTTTCACAGAATCACAGAATCAACCAGGTTGGAAGAGACCTCAGGGATCATCGAGTCCAACCGTTGAACTGACACCACCCTGTCAACTAGACCATGGCACTAAGTGCCATGTCCAGTCTTTTCTTAAACACATCCAGAGATGGTGACTCCACCACCTACCTGGGCAGCCCATGCCAATGTCTAATGACCCTTTCTGTAAAGAAATTCTTCCTGATGTCCAACCTGAACCTACCCTGGCGAAGCTTGAGGCTGTGCCCTCTTGTCCTATCGCTAGTTGCCCGGGAGAAGAGGCCAACTCCCACTTCACTACAACCTCCCTTCAGGTAGCTGTAGACGGCAATAAGGTCACCTCTGAGCCTCCTCTTCTCCAGGCTAAACAACCCCAGCTCCCTCAGCCGTTCCTCATAGGTCAGACCCTCCAGACCCTTCACCAGCTTGGTCGCCCTCCTCTGGACTCGCTCCAACACCTCAACGTCTTTCTTGAAGTGCGGGACCCAGAACTGGACACAGTATTCAAGGTGCGGCCTCACCAGTGCCGAGTACAGAGGGACGATCACTTCCCTAGACCGGCTGGCTACACTATTCCTAATAGAGGCCAGGATGCCATTGGCCTTCTTGGCCACCTGGGCACACTGCTGGCTCATGTTTAGCCGGCTGTCAATCAGCACCCCCAGGTCTCTTTCCACTGGGCCACTTTCTAACCACTCTTCCCCCAGCCTGTAGCATCCCCAGGTCTCTTTCCACTGGGCCGCTTTCTAACCACTCTTCCCCCAGCCTGTAGCGCTGCATGGGGTTGTTGTGGCCGAAGTGTAGGACCCGGCACTTGTTCTTGTTGAACCTCATGCCGTTGGTCTCGGCCCATCTATCTAACCTGTCCAGATTCCTCTGTAGGGCCTTCCTACCCTCCAGCAGATCGACACTCCCACCCAGCTTGGTGTCATCTGCAAATTTACTGAGGGTGCACTCAATCCCTACGTCTAGATCATCTATAAAGATAGTGAACAGCACCGGCCCCAGAACTGAGCCCTGGGGAACACTGCTAGTGACCGGCCGCCAGTTGGACTTTGCCCCATTCACCACCACTCTCTGGGCTCGGCCATCCAGCCAGTTTTTAACCCATTTAAGAGTCCACCCATCCAAGCCCCGGGCAGCCAGTTTGTCCAGGAGGATGCTGTGGGAGACAGTGTTGAATGCCTTACTGAAGTCTAGATAGACTACATCCACAGCCCTGCCCTCATCTACTAAGCGGGTCACTTTGTCATAGAAGGAGACCAGGTTGGTCGAGCAGGACCTGCCTTTCATGAATCCATGTTGGCTGGCCCCGATGCCCCGATTGTCCTGCATGTGCCGTGTAATGGCACTCAGGATGATCTGTTCCATCACCTTGCCTGGCACCGAGGTCAGGCTGACAGGCCTATAGTTCCCTGGATCGTCCTTCTGACCCTTCTTGTAGATGGGCGTTACATTCGCTAATTTCCAGTCAGCTGGAACTTCTCCAGTTAACCAGATAATTTTGTTAATCCAGATAATTTTGTATCAGTTTGAGTTTCTTGTGTTAGATACAAATGTTGCTAACATTATTAGACAAATCTTTCTGCAGAAATGGTTTATCTTATCACATCCTTATTGCGTTTGTGTTCATTTCTACCAGGATTCAGTTAATGCAGCCAAAACTGCACTCTTCTAGTGACTCTCAACAAGGCTATTAGACCTCACACCCCTTTAACAAGTTTTCTGTCAGGTTTTTTCTATGCTAAGGTGACACTTTCATTTTAATTCTAAAACCAACCCTAATACTTTAAGATGCTGATATAATTCACAAGAAACTCAACTATAACAAAACAAAATATTTGTATTTCATTAACTCATTTTAACTGAGCCAGAGAACAAATCTTACAACTGATTAACTCAGACCGATAAAGCTGTTTAAGTATTGTACAACGGAGCTTAAATCTCATGGGCTTTCTCCTGAAATTCCTAGTTATTTCTCAAATTGCCAATATCAGTGTAAGAAAAACACAGAGGCAGATTACAATGGGAAAAGTAAAATCTATTTTTATAAAAGTGTACATACCTCAGTAAACCGCTTTTCTTCGATTTCCACTGAAATACGTTGTATTTCCTAAGTATCAGCCTTTGAAAGGTAGTATTATTCAGAAGTTAGTGAGCCAACATTTTACAAGTTTAGTAGTTTCTACAGAATTTATACAGATTTAAAAGAAAAACCCACCTCTTGCTTCCAACATCAGTCGTTGCTAATTCATCATTAGTAGTCTTTCTTTCCCTGATTTAAATCACCAACATCATAATGTAAGCATTTGGCAACTATCAAACACATAGATCCTTCAGTAAACGACAAAGGGAATGACAGAATCATCTTTCGCTTGCAGATGTAAAAACAAATGTTTTGGAAAAATTTCTTACCTAACTCCGAATTCTGAGCAAAGCTGAGAGAGAACTTCCGTAAATCCCTCACCTATTTTTCTAGGGGATTTTTTGCCAGGGTGGGTTTAAATCAAAGGAACAGAACTCCGACTGGTAAAAAGAAAAATCAAAATAAAGACAAAAATACATTGTTAAGTCCCAATGAAGATGGGAGTTAAGAGGGAAAGCATACCAGCTATGAATAATTTTTTTTTTTTTTTAAATAAAAAAGGAATACAGAAGCCTATAGCAAATATACCACGAGTTAATAGACTGATCTGGCCCAGAGGGACACTCTTAAGATATGTTTTAGGATGCAAGCCTCGATACTGCAATAAATCATAAATGAATATGCATTTTTCAAGTCTTTTCCAAGTACTTTGAGATAAGTAAAAATTTGCTCACAGGCAGGCCTGCACTGCTCAAAGTAAGTTCACAGGCCATTAGAATTTTAAATGGTAGTCAGGCAAATCCTTCTCTCCACAGCACTGTCACCTGAGCTGAGCTGAGTCAATGCTTCACCTCCCTGACATCCCTCCACTCCAGACCCTCCGGTACCCTCTTCCGAAGAACAGATCCAAGTACTGCAGTTACCCTGGAGGCCGCTGAGCACATGGAGAACCTGAAACCACAAGTTGCTGCTTTCTCTCAGCTACCTGAAGAGTCAACACGTGGCATGAGAGCAGCAGGGCAACCCCAGGGAAACTGCCAACCACACAGCACTGCCTGGTTTATGGCATGACAGTTCTGAGGTCAAAGCTCTCAAGAAGCACTGGAGTGCCTCACAAAATACTTCAGTTTACGGAAATGTCTACATTCTCGCTAAATTAGGAAGAGTGACACCAGCAGGTCAAGGGAGGGGATCCTGTCCTGACATTTGGCCCTGGTGAGGCACACCTGGAGTGCTGGGTCCAGTTCTTGGCTCCCCAGCGCAAGAGAGATATGGGCATACTGAAGCAAGTCCAGCAAAGGGCCACAAAGATGCTTAAGAGCATTTGACAAAGAAGGAGAAGCTAAGAGAGCTGGGACTGCTCCGCCTGGAGAGGAGAAGGCTCGAGGGGGTGTATCCATTTGTATAAATACCTGATGAGTAAAGAAGACAGAGCCAGGCTCTCCTCAGTGGTGCCCAGTGACAGGACAAGAGGCAATGAGCACACATTTAAATACAGGAAATTTCACTTGAACAAAGAAAATATTTTCTTACAATGAGGGCGGCTGAACACTGGCTCAGGTTGCCCACAAAGGTTGTGGAGTCTCTACCCCTGGAGATACTTTAAACCCAACTGGACACAGTCCTGAGGAACATACTGTGTGCTCACCCTGCTCTGAGAAGGGTGTTGGGACCTGATGGCCTCCAGAGGTGCCATTCCAGCCTCAACCATTCCATGATTCTGTATACATTAAAATTAAATGACCATCCTTCTTGATGCCAAATAAGAATGGAAATACAGCATATATACAAACATCAGCAAACACAAAGTTGGCTAATTAAGTCTCCAACTTAAAGCTACACTAAACGGGCAGAACTAAAATAGCTAGAGCTTTTGCTTATAATTTGTTGGCCTAGACCCCCTCTCTTAAGGTCCCTTTGCTATTTGATGAGATAACATTTTGTAGAGCCAATTTCTGGATTCAAAAGAACAGTTTAATGAGTCAAGGGGTGCCAACTTGGCCTCAAAACTGAAGAACAAGTTGATTTTTATCTCATTCTCTTTAAACACTTTTTCTGTCCCTGCTATTTCTCTCCCCAACATGCATTTATTTCTCTCATTTCTTCTGCACGCTGTTTAATCTTTTGCATCCATCTGGAATAACCCTCCCCTGTCATCACCGTACCCTGAATCACCAGCAAGTGACATTCTTGAAGTAATAATTTACGAGCCATTGCCACAATGCAGTCCCTGCTTCCTGCTTACCAGTTTCACACTAATTTCTATTTTTTTCTCTAAAAACAAAAGGCAATGTCATCCACAACCGTAATAAGATCTCTACTGCAAAGCTGTAATTAGTCTTCTTTTAGGGCTTGCCAACATTTCTTTTTAAAGTGGTAGTAAAAATGTGTACAAACAAGCACATCTCACCAGTACTTTGCCTAGGAATGCTTCTGAGGCAAGATCTTGCAAAAAAGGTTTGTAAGAGCTGGAGCAATTTAGCACAACCTATTGCAGTTCAGGTGATTTATAACAGTTACTTTTAAAAGGCTGCTACCAGTGAGTACAAGCACGACAAGAACAGGTGTTCTCTTTCTAAGGAAAAGTGATTTCATTTTTCTTCCTACTGGTCATTTTCCTCTATCTCCTCATCATTTCCACTTGCTTTGCTATTTCCTCCTCTGCTATCTTACTAATTCAGTCTTAAACTCCACTTTCCATTTGCTTATAGCTGCTGTTGCTACTATATATATTCAGGATCAAAAAAAAAAAGACACTGCAAGTTGTGCCTTGAATACTAATCTATATAAACCACAAGATTTTCTGTGTGCGCTAAATTAATGCCTTTTCTATTGTCTTCAGTACTCTCCCTGTTGCTCCTTCATCGAGCTCTCCAGTGGACTCCTGGCCTTTTTCAGAACGTAAAGCTATTTTTCCAGGCAGGGTCTGAATTATTTTTAACTAAGTGGTATTAACTCTGCAAAATAAGATTGAGAAGCAAAGAATGGATGTTTAAGGAACACATTCTACTTCCAACTCAGAGCGAGAGAAAATGCAGAATTTAAATTGAAAGCACATAAGTTTGGCTGTTCTTGTGTGAAGATGAGAATGAAAGTAAAGCAATGCTGCGAATTCCTCACGCAAACCATTTTATTAAAATAATAGTGCTGCTTTACTAGCCTACAGCAGGACTACAGATAAAAGCTCTTCTTCAGCTCCAAGCTGCACCAGCTAAGGAGAACAGCAATCCAACTCATTCCTTCCCTACAAGATCCTACCAGATCTGTCTCTGCAAAGGAGATTACATGAGAACTACAAAAATCTTACCACATCTTTCTGCATCCTCATTCTCTAGAAAATCCCTTCAAGTCTGCTGCTTCACTGTAATAGTTAAGTAAGACAAGACTTACTTTTCAAGTGGTGTAAAATGACCCAGATCATTTTGACCTACAGAGGACAAAGGGAAGGGCACAGAAGCGACTCTAGCACTGACTATAAGGGTCCAATAACCTCGAGCAATTTGGGGCCATAGAGGCACCAGTGCCTTCTTCAGCTGCAACTGAAAGATGATGTCAAGCAACCACTTAACAACTTGGTGTTAACTTGCACCAGGAACACATCACACTGTTAGAACTGTTTTATTAAACATATAACATAATGTAAAGGCAGCACCTCTGGAACAGCTGAACTTACCTACACGCTGATCTCTAGAAAACCCAAGAACCTGCCATTTAAAAAAAGGAGGTGATCAGTAGAGGCCATCGAAACAAACCCGGACAAGGTTGCTGGTGAACTAATAGAATAAATCAAGACACGAAAGAGCATGAACACATTGCCCAGATATTACACTGCACACCTTTTCCCCTGTTCAGGTAGCACGTTCCCAGTTTACAGTTTAGTCAGTTTCCATAACCCCTTCAAATCAATACATATTCAAGCAGAGACAATAAAAGTTCACAGAATTTACCCGTATATCCAGAGCTGCAAGAATAGTTGCATTATCCACACAACTTACTCCTCAGAGAATCCCCACTCGTGTCTTAAGAACAAGCCGACTGGTAACTCTCCAGTATTTTCCGCGGAAAAGAAGAAAAGGCAAAAAGAGTGTAGAAGATCTAATCCCTGTGTCATGCATCATTCTTATCTTTTGGCTTGAGAAACACCAGGGTTTTTCTCCAAGATCTTTCAAGAAGCACTTGGAGTTACAATTGCATTGTGACCTGATGGGAGCCAAAGCTCCCTCTAAAGCTGGCAGTCCATCGATTATCCTTTCTAATCCAACCAACATTGACAGCTATAAATTCTCATAAACAAAACATTTTATTACCTAACTACAATTACTTGTAAGTTAGTACTTCGAATGTACCATCATGTTGCACAAACCTGAAAGCTATCTTCTGGATCTTCTAAGACAAAATTCAAGGAAACATTCAAAGTCAGGTTAGATGGGGCTCTGAGCCACCTGATCTAGTTGAAGATGTCCCTGCTCATTGCAGGGTGTGTTGGACTAGATGACCTTTAACGGTTCCTTAAAATCCAAACTATTCTATAATTCTATGATTCTAAAACATGATATATAGCATGAGTACAGCCAGTGTGACAATAATCTGATTGATAACATACTTTATTTACTTGCTAAAGGATGTGAAATTAACCTGCGTCACCATCATTTGCTGTCATTAGCCCAGCACTATCTTGCTATAGGGATGATCAAATGCTTCCTGACACATGAACCTCAAAGTGCTTACAGGACAAGAGCCATGGGATACAGGAATCCTGAGGGAGGAGTGGCCCATCATACCTCCTTGGGCCACTGATACATCACTTAGCAGCTCACCACAGATCTTTCATAGCCTCAGCCTTTTTCAAGGGAAAAGGGAAAAAAAAACCCAAACAGAAATGGTTTCACATTTATGCTTCAATCACCTCCTCCTTAATCTCTAACAGGGCAACTCAAGTAGACGGGAAGAGGAGATGATCACACTGCAGGAGCGCAGCTTTTATAGAGCACAGTACATGTAAATACTCCGCAATCCTGGAAGCTTTCGTGACAGTAAGCAAGCTGTATGAAGAGGCAAGAATTATTCTAGCACTCCTAATTTAATGGTGCCTTTCTGTTATATCACACAACGTCAGCATGGACTGCAGGTCCAATGGATCATCTTTCCTCACTTAAGCACTAAAGCATACTTTCACCAAATTCAGTATTATACAGTTTAACAAAAATATGACTCAGGAAAAGTGACATCCTTAAGTCATCTCCAGTCAGACTGGCATAGTTCCCAAATATAAATCATGTCCATTTGGGGTCTAACCTCCAGTAGACTTGTAAGAGGCAACCTTTCTGTAACATCCCTTCTAGGGACCACTAACAGCATAACACGTCAACACATACTCTCTAAAAATTAAAAAGGGAACAAAAATAGTCTTGGAGCTTTCTAAACTGATTTCAAAGCGCCTTCAGCTGAGTAGCTTCAAAATGACAGTTTTGCTTTAGTCTCCCAGATTAGCTTGTTAAGTCTGCAAGCGTAACATTGGAAATGGCACATTTAAGGTAATAAAGCAAATATCCGCGGACATGAAATTCGGAGTCCTACCCCAACAATAAACAGAAAAACAAAACAAAACACCAAAGAATGCAAAAGGCTAATAAGATTATGGCTTTGCTTTTTAAATTATTCTTTTCAAAGTATCATTCAGCTATATCACACTCCTTGAATAAGCTAATGCAGCCAAAGTTAAAAGTCTCAGAAAACACTCGGAAGACTATACTCTTGAAAGGTCTCCTAATTTGAGTAGGAAGCAGTTTGCATGTCTGTCAACAGCTCTTTGTGACCAAAATACCAATTGCCTACATCAAGATCAACTTGCAAAGTTAAATCACACCTCATCATCCTTACCTATTTGTCATTAGTGATTATAGAGGCAACCTATATCAGACGTCCCACCTCAGTCAGAAAAACCTGACAGGCGTATAGCTACCTCCTCCACAAGGAAGAAGAGAAGAGTTTTAGTGGTTGGAGACTCCTTCCTAAAGGGAACTGAGGGCCCAATATGCAGAGCTGACCCCCATCACAGGGAGGTCTGCAGCCTGCCTGGAGCCCGAATCAGGGATATCACCAGGCAACTCCCCAACCTGGTGAAGGCCACAGACTACTACCCCCTGCTGATCTTCCAGACAGGTGGGGAAGAAGCTGCATCCCGTAGTCTGAGGGGGATGAAGAAAGACTACAAGGCCCTAGGACGGTTGGTGAAAGAGTCTGGGGCACAAGTTGTTTTCTCCTCCCTCCTTCCATTTTCAGGTGAGGACGTGGGATGGAATAGTAGGATTCTCTCTATTAATGCCTGGCTACGAGACTGGTGCTACAGGCAGGGCTTTGGGTTCTTTGATAATGGCTGGTTTTATAAGACACCAGGCGTGACCGTAATACATGGGAAAGGTTTATGTCGTAGGGGCAAAAGGGTTCTGGGACAGGAATTAGCAGGGCTCATTCGGAGAGCTTTAAACTAGATTCGAAGGGGATGGGGTAGTAGCTGGGCTTGCACCACTGGGGCAACGCTCTAGTGTTGAGGTAGACCAGGAGGCCTCCCATCCCCCTAGGGTGAAATCGGTGTGCTCAGCTCGCTCCCTGAAATGCCTGTACACCAATGCACGCAGCATGGGGAATAAACAGGAGGAGTTGGAAATCCGTGTTCGGTTGGGGGGCTATGATTTAGTGGCAATTACAGAGACTTGGTGGGACGCCTCGCATGACTGGAATGTGGTCATGGATGGCTATGTCCTGTTCAGGAAAGACAGGCCACTAAGGCTCTTTATGTGAGTGAGCAGCTAGAATGTATTGAGTTCTGTCCAGGGGCGGATCAGGAGCGAGTTGAGAGTTTGTGGGTGCGAATTAAGGGGCAGGCTGGCAGGGGTGATACTGTTGTGGGTGTCTATTACAGGCCACCGGATCAGGATGAGGACGGTGATGAGGCCTTGTACAGGCAGCTGAGAGCAGTCTCGCAATTACAGGGCCTGGTTGTTGTGGGGGATTTCAACTACCCTGATATTTGCTGGGAGGCCTACTCAGCCAGCCATCCCCAGTCCAGGAGGTTCCTCCAGTGCATTGATGATAACTTTCTGATGCAAATGGTGGATGAGCCAACTAGGAGAGGAGCGCTGCTGGATCTGATCCTCACTAACAAGGAGGGTCTGGTTGAAGAGGTGAAGGTTGAGGGCAGCCTTGGTTGTAGCGACCATGAGATGGTAGAGTTCAGGATCTCATGTGGCAGGAACAGAATAGCTAGCAGAATCACAACCCTGGACTTCAGGAGGGCCAACTTTGGCCTTTTCAAGCAATTGCTAGGGGAAATCCCATGGGACAGGGTACTAGAAGGTAAGGGGGACCAAGATAGTTGGTTAGCATTCAAGGACTGCTTCTTCCGAGCTCAAGATCAGAGCATCCCAACAGGTAGGAAGTCAAGGAAGGGTACCAGGAGACCTGCATGGTTAAACAGGGAACTGCTGGGCAAACTCAAGTGGAAGAAGAGGGTGTACAGATCATGGAAGGAGGGGCTGGCCACTTGGGAGGAATATAAGTCTATTGTCAGAGGATGTAGGGAGGCAACTAGGAAAGCTAAGGCCTCCTTGGAATTAAACCTTGCAAGAGAGGTCAAGGGCAACAGAAAGGGCTTCTTCAAATACATTGCAGGTAAAGCCAACACTAGAGGCAATATAGGCCCACTGATGAATGAGGTGGGGGCCCTGGAGACAGAGGATAAAAAGAAGGCGGAGTTACTGAAGGCCTTCTTTGCCTCTGTCTATACTGTTGGAGGCTGTCCTGAGGAGCCCCGGACCCCTGAGGCCCCAGAAGAAGTCAGGATAGAGGAGGAATCTGTCTTGGTAGATGAGGGCTGGGTCAGGGACCAATTAAGCAACCTGGACGTCCATAAATCCATGGGCCCTGATGGGATGCACCCGCGGGTGCTGAGGGAGCTGGCGGAAGTCATTGCTAGGCCACTCTCCATCATCTTTGCTAAGTCGTGGGCAACGGGAGAGGTGCCTGAGGACTGGAGGAAAGCGAATGTCACTCCAGTCTTCAAAAAGGGCAGGAAGGAGGACCCGGGTAACTATAGACCGGTCAGCCTCACCTCCATCCCCGGAAAGGTGATGGAACAACTTGTTCTTGGTGCTGTCTCTAGGCACATCAAGGATAGGGGGATCATTAGGGGCACTCAACATGGCTTCACCAACGGGAAGTCATGCTTAACAAACTTGATAGCCTTTTATGAGGATGTAACCCGGTGGATAGATGATGGTAAAGCTGTGGATGTGGTCTATCTCGATTTCAGTAAAGCGTTTGACACAGTCTCCCACAGCATCCTCGCAGCTAAACTGGGGAAGTGTGGTCTGGATGATCGGGTAGTGAGGTGGATTGTGAACTGGCTGAAGGAAAGAAGCCAGAGAGTGGCGATCAATGGGACTGAGTCCAGTTGGAGGCCTGTGTCTAGCGGAGTCCCTCAAGGGTCGGTACTGGGACCAGTACTATTCAATATATTCATTAATGACTTGGATGAGGGATTAGAGTGCACTGTCAGCAAGTTCGCTGATGACACAAAACTGAGAGGAGTGGCTGACGCACCGGAAGGCTGCGCAGCCATTCAGAGAGACCTGGACAGGCTGGAGAGTTGGGCGGGGAGAAACTTAATGAAATATAACAAGGGCAAGTGTAGAGTCCTGCATCTGGGCAAGAACAACCCCATGTACCAGTACAAGTTGGGGGCAGACCTGTTGGAGAGCAGCGTAGGGGAAAGGGACCTGGGGGTCCTAGTGGACAGCAGGATGACCATGAGCCAGCAGTGTGCCCTTGTGGCCAAGAAGGCCAATGGCATCCTGGGGTGTATTAGAAGGGGTGTGGTCAGCAGGTCGAAAGAGGTTCTCCTCCCCCTCTACTCTGCCCTGGTGAGGCCGCATCTGGAATATTGTGTCTAGTTCTGGGCCCCTCAGTTCAAGAAGGACAGGGAACTGCTAGAGAGAGTCCAGCGCAGAGCCACGAAGATGATTAAGGGAGTGGAACATCTCCCTTATGAGGAGAGACTGAGGGAGCTGGGTCTCTTTAGCTTAGAGAAGAGGAGACTGAGGGGTGACCTCATTAATATTTATAAATATGTAAAGGGCAAGTGTCATGAGGATGGAGCCAGGCTCTTCTCAGTGACATCCCTTGACAGGACAAGGGGCAATGGGTGCAAGCTGGAACACAGGAGGTTCCACTTAAATATGAGGAAAAACTTCTTTACGGTGAGGGTGACCGAACACTGGAACAGGCTGCCCAGAGAGGTTGTGGAGTCTCCTTCTCTGGAGACATTCAAAACCCGCCTGGACGCGTTCCTGTGTGATATGGTCTAGGCAATCCTGCCCCGGCAGGGGGATTGGACTAGATGATCTTTCGAGGTCCCTTCCAATCCCTAACATTCTGTGATTCTGTGATTCTGTGAGTTTCAATATTACCTATGCTCATTACACAATGTTTGCATATTATCATAAGAAAATAGAAAATTTGTAAAAGTACATATATATATTTGAAAACTAGCCACCCTAAAAATCAGCAAGCTTATAAAAAACAAAAAAGTCCTTACAAACATGCTATAGGACCTACAATAAGAACCAACAGTTATATTGAAAAAAACACATTTGAATAAGCTCTAGCAAGGATAAAGGTCTCACGTGTCCAATGTATTTGGGCTGCACAATGACACACAAATTGTTCTTGATTCATGAGAAACACTGCTGATCTTAAAAACCAAATACACTGGACTTCACTTCAAATAACAGGCTTAGTAAAACATTTAAGACATAATAATTTGCTTTTGCTTTAAGAGTCCTCATGCCAAGCACAGTTTTTCCTAGTCTTTTTGCTTCTTTCACCGTGCCCCTTTCCTCTTTTTTTTTGAGCCAACACCAGGCTCATCATTTCCCACTCTTTACGCACACACGTCTAACAGAGTAACGCACTCCAACTTAACACGTGTGACCCCAGTATTTCCATGGCTCCAGATCAGTCTCATGGATCTAACCCTCACACTTCAGAAACAAGGTCTTCATTTGTGCTCCCTCTTCTGGCTTTACAAGCACACAGCACAGCCACAGTAGGGTGACACAGAGACCACCCGAACACAGCCGCCACAGTGCTGTTTGCGGTCCCCCCTCCCCAAAAAACAACACTGAGCCGTAAAGAAAGCGCTCCAGACATGCACGTTACTGCTCGCTGCGGTGGAACACGCTATACAAATAACCCAGATCAGCATTCATGTGAGTGATTTATCTTATTTCTCTACTCAACAGAAAAGACCAAGTACTCAACTTCCAAGGATGGCACAAAAATAGCTTCCAGCTAATTTTTTAAGCCCATCCTAATGTTAATTTTAGCTCTGGAAAACCATCACATGTACTAGAACAACAGCCCAGCATCTTCCCTAGGGAAAAAAAGCAATAATGTTAAAGGTTCATATTTGGATATGTCTGGCATAAGAGGCCTTCATTTTCAAGCTTAGAATGCATTTTAATCATTTTTATATTTATTTTCATAATAAAACTAAGAAGTTAGGTTATTTATCTCTATCAACTTTGGCATCAGAGAACAGGAAGGGGGAAAAAAGCCAACTGCACAGCAGCTTTCTTTTCCAGCATAATGTTGTACTGAAGTGGAGGTCTATTTTGAGAAAACCATAGTTGCCAGTAGTGTAGCCTTCTTAAGTCATTTTTGTAGAAGCTGTCAAAATATATGTTCTTTAGAGTCTTGCTGGATTTGGAACACTTTATCTGGCTTTATTTTGCAACATGGAAATTTGTGACTATCCTTTAATAAATGTATTCGGGGAAATGTTAAGTCTAGGTGGGAAAAGAGCAAGTAAATTTCTCTGCAACACATGGGATATATGCTACAAAGTGAGACTAGACAGAGGCAAAGGTTAAGGCAGGGAGGGAGGGAGGAACATAACTTAGGCACCTTTGTCCAAGCGAATGACTTGGGAATTGTTAACAGAATGAGGCAGTGTTGGAAAGACGCTGCAGAAGCTGCTGGCTGTTGGGAGCCCTAAGCCCCATCTCTGCTCTGCGTGACTGTGTTAGAATGTTAAAGAATAAAAGCCATGGCTAAACCCAGGAAAAAGGGCTGGAAAACAAGGATTCCCTTTCCTAGGCAGGTGCCCCAGCTAATTACAACTACTTAACAGTCAGATTCTTCACAGCTCCTCATTCCTGCATTTGCAAGTAAATTCTTTCTCCCTGGAATATCCTAACGCCTGGTAGTCAGGAGCGACAGATGTTGGCTCAAACCTCCAGCCTTCAGAGGAGATACGAAATGCACAAACTCCAAAGAAGGGCAGAAATTCTGCAACACTATTGTGCCAGATTATATTTTCTACTAGCTATTGCCAAATGGTTTCCCAGATCTGCTCATCAGGGACATCTGGTATTCTACATTAGCCAACATGAACTGGTCTGGAACACTCTACCTTAGGAATGAGGTGTAAATTCTCATACTTAAAGATGCTTTTTTTTGTGATAACAAAGTTACTTGACTCTCCTGAAGCTTAGGAAGTCACCAAACTTTTTAGAAGATATCACATGTCATGGCAATTGGGCTCTAGAGTTCACCTACACACTTGCCTCACCACCTATCAAATCTTACTTGGTGTACAGTTGTTTTAGTTTCTGGAGAGATTTGTTCAAAAGTAAACAATTCTGCATGGTCTGTAGGCAGCTCCAGAAATGGTGCTTATAAACTCGCACAGAAGGCAAGTTAACATACGTGAAACCAGCTACCAGCAGCTCACTTTTACATACCAAATAGCAAATGTAGGGACACGCCAGAGTAGGTGGCTTACCTCTTGCTCTCCATGTTTTTTGATTTATTCTGCAGTTCTTGTAGTTTAAGTGTTCGTTTATCTACATAAAAAATCCTGGAGAAATCTAAACATAAGTCATCGTAATATAATTTACCAACAAACACTTATCAGCTGACCAACAGCATGTCTTCCAGATTCTCAACACTTTATTTACTGTTTACCTTCTCCAGTGGAAAAATGGTGATAAAATTCAATTTTGTTTTTACTAACACATACAGACTGCTACAGTCTTTAAACCTTTCTAAATTACTGTTTATATTTAAGAATCAAGTGTTACACACTGCAGCCTGTGAAAAATGGATGAGAAGACACTTTTCCCAATGAAGCATAGGAAATCTGTAAGGCTTACGTTTTCTTTGCCGTAGTAATATTTTACACCCCCAAATAGAATAGAACACTTGCAAAAATGCAAGTGTTTTAAAGATTTCCCCATGACGCCTCATCCACACATTCATACTAAGGCCAAACATAGCTGAAATCTGTAGCAGACTCACCTTTCAACCTTTTTGCCTAGTTTCATCAGCTAGAAGTTAAATTACATGCCGCAAAAATGAATATTCTAATACATTTTTCTGTAGATTTTATGCTAGATCAGACTATAAAGTTCCAGAAGCATCTGACTCTTGATTGTATCTAAGGCTTGCAAAGAGCACTACTGAACAGGAGTTAATTTTTGTTATAAAACTTCTCTCTCTTAAAAACAAAAAGGCAAAACAGACTTAAGTGCTCTGGAGGTCCAAAGTTTTTGATGAAAAAAGGGTAAAAAAATCAAATCCCCTACTTTAATTCACCTGAAAATTTAGTTTTGTATATATCTAAAAAAGTCCTCGTCTTTTCATCAGTTCCCAAATATTATAATTCACCAGCATGTGGAAGTTTTTCCTCTCCTCCAGTTTTTTTTTTTTAAAAACAATACCTGAAGCTAAGCACAATGTTCCAGGTGAGAGTGGATTATCTCAATGGATCTTATAATATATTCCCCATTACAACAGAAACAAAGTAATTCTTTAAAAAATACTGCCAAGTCCATTCCTTACCTAGTGGATGAACACTCTGTTTTTTAGATGCTGCCACTGAATGCTGACAGGTTTTTCCATAAGTAACACAGGAAAATACAAGGGTTCATTTCGCAAATGATTAAGAAGTTCCAGCCCAGCAATGTGCATGAAAAGTTCCTTCCAAATTACTAAGAGACATGTCACACTAAACATTCTCAGCAACAGCATTTCCCCAGATTTTCTGGCTTAAGATAAAATCAGAAGGAAAAAAAAAAAAAGAAAGCGTGGGGAGGCTATCAGCAATACTTATGCAGTTCTCATCCAAGAGAGCAGACTCTTGGCTAAATCCAAAAGCAAACTGAGCAGACTGTAGGTGATCCACTCTTCTGTGACCACCAAGTGCCACTGCAATCAATCAATCAGAATCACTACAGGGACACGGGACAAAGTAAAGCAGACAGTTTTAAAGACAAAAGGTAAAAAGTATATTTTTAATTTTAGCATGTATAAGTATTTTTAATTATGCACTAGAAAAGCATGTTTTAAGACAATTCCACATGGAAATAGGATGTCCTTTAGAAAATTCTTAAATAAGGCCCAATACCTAACTGGTATAATGTAATGCCAAAGGCAGCCTTAAATTTCAAAACCAGCTGATGATTTGGCATCTTCATTTGGAAGTCAGCATTCATTAGCTTATAGACAACCAGATGACAAACACAGAGTTCTTTCTAAGAGGAAAATAAAATAGAAAAAATCGTCTTTAACTGTTCCTCCCCACCACCACCCCCCCCCCCCCTCCCCCGCCCCATAATCAGGACATCAAAAGCAATACACAGCTAGGTAATCAGAACTAGTGGCTGCTTCTGGAATAACAATTCTCTCCCATGTTTTACCAGGTGACGGATGAATTCTGTGATCTGATCTTTACATCGAGCCTAGGCAGAGTCAGTGCCTGATCCTTACAAAGGTAAGTTTTCCATCCAGTTGACCACCATCATCATCACCATTCGAGTATGTGTGTTTTCTGTATGTGTGATAAATGTCAAAAAATACTAAACAAGTCACCATGCACTAAACTGTAAAAATACCTTATTGCAGAGATGAAGTATTTTTTCATCTACTGTGGAACAACCATAACTTTCAACACAACGGACATGACTTATGAAAGTCTAACTTGAGAATGGAAAGACATGGTCTTTGACTCTCAAATAACTGTTACATTTGTATATCAAAGACTCTCAATACGTATTTTATAGGAGCAGTACAGTAAGCTGAGTGGTTATGTGTGTGCATTGGTGCATTTACACACCCCTATACCCCCAAACATGAAACTCCTTTGTCATTATTAACATCGGTTATTCATCAAATCATTCAAAACAGTTGCTGGACTAAGCTTGCCAGTAGATCATGTCAACTGGAAATGTAATGCAAATTTTACATCCCAGCTGAAGAGTCTGCCAAGCCTGGGAACCGTCACATTCAGAAGCACTCCATCAGCACAGGGAAGCAGACCTAAAAATGTATAGCAGGTTCCCTTCCCTCAACCAACCTGACAGCAGTAGCTACTGCAGCACTGTGCTGAAGGCGTTTCATTAATTCCACTCGGGGTATCTGGGGCCAGTTCTGATTGACTAGACAAAGAGAACCAGCATCTAGGACAGGCAGGTCCTACCTGACGAAATCAGAGCAACAGTTAAACCTGCAAAGAAAGTTTTGGCTGCAATTCAAGTTACCCTGTTATTTATTTAGTGAATAAAGAGACACCTTACACAGGGTTATTTGGCCTATGCAGTGTGCATACAGTTTGGCTGGAAGGAAAAAAAAACCCACCCCATTTTAGTTATAAGGGCTATACCATTCAGTTCACAAAGTAAAAAATGAGCAAGTGATGAGGGAATAAAGTGACTGTATGTATTTAAAAACAAAGTAGCCATGCTGTCCTTACTTACCAAACTTTTGCAAAGTTCACACAAAAACAAGAGTGAAGTTTCCTTATCATTTCACATAACACTACACAAACTTTAAGCCTTCCTGTCACTAAACCCTAAAGGCAGAACCAACAGCACATTTGCTGTCTAATGCTCAAAATTGCTTTCCCCTGAACATAATTATAAAGGAAAACACAAACCACCTATTCCCCCTCCACACCTTTAAAAGCCAGAATATTGAACTAATTAATACCGAGAAATCTGGTGCAAGAAGGTATCTTTTTGTGGTCAGAGTCCCCACACACACGCACGCGCGCGCCTGCCGATACTGCCAAGCAATCATGACAACTTGTTGTGAGTCAGCATTAAGTACTCACTGTGAGAGGGGGGATCTAGCACAAGAAAGCTGCTTGAGTGGAAAACTGATTGGAGGGGCATGGGAGAAAGGGGGAAAGGAAATAAAGCAGCATACCACATACCATACCACAGAAATTAAGAGATACACTGTTTTCTGCTTAACACCACATTCGGAGATGGGGAAAAAAAAAAAAAAGAGTATTTTGAACACTGGATAGAATAAATGTCAGTTGTTATCATTACAGCTTGGTAAACACATGTTGATCCAGTAATATTTTATGCAGCTAAAATCAATTTGAGCCATTTTGAGATAATGCCCCATAGGATAGGTATTGTGTCCTCTAATTAGAAAACTTCTCATTGCAGCACTGAACTATGACCCATTTGAAAACAATCAAACTAATGTTGCTTTATCTTGTCCTATGAAAGAAACATTTTAAACATTTAACATGAAAATAAAACTTCTCTTTCTCAGAAGCAGCACGTAACAATAGAAAACAGGATGAACTCTGACATTAATAGCTAATGAACACAAATGAAAGGGAAACACTTCCACGAGCATACACTTGTGTATTCATTTCAAGGCCACAGAACACTATGAAGTCAAGAGATGAGCTTTAGAAAACAGAACAAAAAGCAAATCAACAACCATGTATTCTGCCATTAAATAAATACAAAGTACTTTTGATGCAGTGACGGATGAAGCTTGCACTGACATCTGGAAGAGTGAAGGTTCCTCCCTTACCCTTTACATAGCAGGCTACTGTTAAATCTATTAAACAATCACCACAACAGGTAGCACACACAGGCACCATGGACAGCTTGAGTCCAATAGGGCAAGTATGGAAACAATTTGCAGGGGGACAGAATCTGCCAGCTTTCCACACTGCCATTTCCACCACCTTTTTGGAATATCCCCTCTCAACAAGGCCTGTCACAGTACCTTATTGCCTACTAAAGGGATTGAAAGAATCATAAAATCGTTTTGGTTGGAAAGGACCTTTAAGATCATCGAGTCCAACCATTAACCTAACACTGCCAAGTCCACCACTAAACCATGTCCCTAAGCAGCACATCTACACGTCTTTTAAATACCTCCAGGGATGGTGACTTAACCACTTCCCTGGGCAGCCTGTTCCTATGTTTGACAGCCCTTTCGGTGAAGACATTTTTCCTGATACCCAATCTAAACCTCCCCTGGCGCAACTTGAGGCCGTTTTCTCTCGCCCTATCACTTGTTACTTGGGAGAAGAGACCAACACTCACCTCACTACAGCCTCCTTTCAGGAAGTTGTAGAGAGCAATAAGGTTTCTCCTCAGCCTCCTTTTCCCCAGTTCCCTCAGCCGCTCCTCATAAGACTTGTGTTCTAGACCCTTCACCAGCTTCATTGCCCTCTTTGGACTCGCTCCAGCCGGGAGCGAGTGAGAGAAGAATAATTAACTTAATGTTTTGCTTCAGAAAAAAAAGTTTGTATTCAATAAACAAATATGCAATATGTTCAGCATGAAAAATAAAGATATTGGAAGTTTTTCAACTAAGCATGTCAACTATTAAGGAACTACTGGAGAGAGTCCAGCAGCGGGCTACAAAGATGATCAGAGGACTGCAGCATCTCTCTTATGAGGGAAGACTGAGAGAGCTGGGTCTGTTTAGCCTGGAGAAGAGAAGACTGAGGGGGATCTTATCAATACTTACAAATACCTTAGGGGCAGGTCTCAAGAGGATGGGGCAAGACTCTTCTCAGTGGTGTCCAGTGACAGGACAAGGGGCAATGGGCACAAACTGAAACATGGGAAGCTCCATCTCAATATGAGGAAAAACTTCTTTACTTTGAGGGTAACAGAGCACTGGAACAGGCTGCCCAGGGAGGTTGTAGAGCCTCCTTCCCTGGAGATATTCAAAACCCACCTGGACACGACCCTGTGTAACGTGCTCTAGGGGAACCTGCTGCCCAGGGAGGTTGTAGAGCCTCCTTCGCTGGAGATATTCAAAACCCGCCTGGACACGACCCTGTGTAACGTGCTCTAGGGGAACCTGCTTTGGCAGGGGGTTGGACTAGATGATCTCCAGAGGTCCCTCCCAACCCTAACCATTCTGTGATTCTGTAAAGCAAAACAGGCTGTATTCTACTGTTCATATTCCAATAGTATTACTTATAAAGTGGTCTTCTTTAAGACATACAAAATAAATATTAGTCATCCAGATGCACTATACTAGCCATCTAGAAAAAGAGTAAAAACCACAGTATTTTTAATTGTGCGTCTTGCCAGTACTTCCCTTGACATACTATATTTTTATACAATTAAAAAACAAAAAACAAGCAGAAAGAGACTGAGCAGTTCTTAATTCAAATTTTTCAATGGAATAATTTGTTGTGGTTTTTTTTAGAATGATCCTTAAGATGTACCCTTCAAGATTCCCGTAACCACAATCTTCTCTATCCCATATTTTCAGTGATGTGAATATAAGAGTTGATAGGTAAACACAGCAAAGCAAGAAAGTGACAGACAAAGAATGGGCTGCTGAAGTGTCATATAAGGAATGACAGAATATATAGCAGGAACTGAAAAATTGCTACATGGAAACTCCTTGCACTTTACTCCCATTTGTGTTTAAAAAAAATAGAAAACCACATTATTCGAAGTTGAATTAAAAATTCAGGCTGATTAATGCACCTCTAAAACTTCCATTTCCAGCTTAGAAATGCATAGCATTTGAAAAGCAAGCCATTAATAGTCTCCAATTATTTTTTGTGGTTTCAGAAGCAGCACAGACATACTATACTAGCTTCTGTAAGACGTTTTTTTCCAAGTTCAGAATCAGAGCATTTGAAAGGAGACCTGTTATCTCTTTAGACAGCTTCCAGAACTTGGAAAACATGTACATGGAAAGGATATAACCACAAGTTTACTGCTATGAATAAACACGTGTTCATTAGTTAAAAAAATAAAATAAAATAAATTAAACAACCTCTTACAGTTCATCTTCTGAAAGCAATATAGGAAAATTACTTCCTTGGACAACTGCTCTCCCCTCCTACCTAATAACGTAAAGATATGAAGAGAAATCTGCTTTTTAAAACAATTCACACTAATAGGAGGTCAGTTTTAGACTGCATGACACTGGAGCAGGGGTGAAATATCTTGATACATCATAATGTGCACGATACACGAAAGCTGCATTTAGCACGCAGGACCTGCACTTGGTTTCTCAGGTGCCAGGCAAAACCAAGTCACTCAAAGGCACCAGAACAGGCTCTGAAGGCAGGACAGGATGGAGATGAGGAAGGCAGAGAAGCCCAGAAAGACTTGAGGAATTTCAGAAGGACTGAAGCAGTTTCTCTCTCCTCCCACCCATCTTCCTAGGATAGCCCCCTCCCCCCAGATTTGCTCAGGTGTGGGGTTCTCACATAGCCTCCCCACTTCTCAGTTCCCACATGCAACTGGATGCTGGTCTCTGTCTCCACAGTCTCCCGCAGCAGCTCCCACCACCAACTGCAGTGCTATGTAACAGAGCTGCTCAGATGCCACAAGCCCCACTTTCCTTCTTCCCCTTCCACCTTGCTGCCTCAGACCACATACTCCAATCACTTCTGTCAGGCCAGTTTAGATATATATACCAGCAGAAAAGAAACATACCAAAAAACAGTTTTCTAGTGGTTTTAGCCTCTGAAGTAGCTCCCCATGATGTAAGATGTATGTAAAGGGTTGCAGGGAGTAAGATGCACAAAAGGGGGAAAAAAAAAAGCAGAAAAGAGCAGAGACCCCACGGTCTCACGACGCCTCCTGCCATCAGCAGTTACATCAACTTGACCATATTATGGAATTGACACCTCACAGTGCTTCACAGGTCCTACTTGTAATTCTTCCCCATACCAATGGAAAAATCAAACGCTTTTTGGTTTGGGGGAATTTTTTTTCAAGCCACAAAAAAAAACCATAAGCACATTCCCCAAATACTACAGATTTTGCAGTCAAGTTATCTGCATCTGGGGGGAGAGGGGGAGTCACCGAGCCCACCAGTCCTCACGTGCAGGGGATGAGCTTCACCCTTGAGGAAAAAAAAAACCTTCCAGATAACAGTGTCTCCAAAGGCATCAGATCCACAGGGAGACAGGGACTACCTTCTTATTTCATGTGTTGAGCTAGTTCAAGGTCAGCCACCAGAAGCCCCTTGGAGAAAGAAAAAGTTTCAAGAAGAAACGCAAGAACAAAAAAAAAAAAAAAAAGAAGTTCTTTCTCTTGCAATGCTGGAGTGAATTCGACCTTTTTTAAAATAGCAGTCACGCAGACTACAGCACATCTAACCAATTAATTCAACCAGCCTTATGAAGCAAATAAACTCCTACCCAGGCAACAATGCAAGTTCATCTTCACATAAAGATCTGCTAGTCTTGAACAATTACTTCAATTCACTCATGGCAAATAAGCCCTCGTTCAATACAACATTCATTAACTTTCTCCAATTTTTTCTTTCTTCCTACCTCTGCCACTCCTTACCTATCACACGCTGCAGCCTCTATTCACCCTGCCCTCAAAGCACAATAATGAAGTACAGATCCTTCCCCACGCACAGTTCTCCTCTGTCCCTGTTCACTGCATGCCCTGGCAGAGAAGCGCGCACCCCTTGTAAACATGACAGGTAACGTACAATACATAATGCAAAGTAAAAACCTAGGCAGACAGCCAACTTCATGAGAAAACTGTCTGCCTCTCTCCCTAGAAAAAAGTTATTTTTCTTCAAAGATAAAAATTAACGTTTTAGTTAACATCACCTGAGGTTTTAAACAAGTAAAAAACAAAACCCAAAAAAAGTAGATGCCTTTAAATTACAATTCATATTGTTTATTGTAGTTTTTTTATAGTTTATTTAGTTTTTATTGTTCAGCTGAATTCATATTATTTAAAAACTAAATAATGCAAAAACATCTGGAAAATCTTCATCCTAAACAGGGTACAATCAGTACTTCAAAATTTTACAAATACCGAATTTTACATTTTCTTCCTCCTAGGAGCATGCTGTGAAACATGCAGCAGCATACTGTAAAGGAAAACAAGGTTATTTTCAACAATTATGTCTTCATTCTCCCACCCCCCAAAAACAAACAAAAAAGTACATATATGTAATTAAATTATGAAGAACAGAAGGGACACTTTCCTGGCCTTTTTGACTGTTAATGTAAACCACTAAGTAGTTTTCATCAATTCACACATACATACTTTTTGTATCCATAGATACCTTTTTTTAAAAAAAAAGGTCACAACACATGCAAATATCCCAAGTCTCTTCGCCTTAGTTTCAAAAATTTCAAGCAGAATCCAAAAATAAACTCTACCGAGAGCCAGAAGATCATAAAAGGATTCATTCTCAACACCTGACTTTAGCATACAAATATTCCTTCTTCGTCTTTTCCACCTTCTTTTTATTCTTGGTATAAATATCTTTTTTACCCGTAGTTCTCAAAATCTTGCAAGATATCCACCTATTCTACAGAACCTTATCTCCCCAAACTCCCATAACTAAAACTGATACCTGGCAATTCCCCTCACTAACCTTATAATAATTAAAATTAAAAAGCTTGCATTCAGTACCCACTGACAATGTTACTATAATAATAGAATTCTTTGAAAAATAAAAGCAAGTGTTTAATCTGAAGCTTTTAACTTTTAAAACAGTTGTGAAAATACCCAGGTCAATCAGCAATTGTTTTCCTTGCCATCAAAGGAAGTTATTTTTGTCCGAGCAATAAATCTCACAAGGGACTTCACTTAAAAGATACTAAACAGCTTTTTATCACGTCCTTCTCTTACTTTAAGTCACCAGTGAAAACTATCTAACAGATTGCAGCCTTGCATTACCCACCACCACACTCATTCTGCTTCTTCAGAGTGTTCTTACTCATTCAAAACATGTTTTCTTTAAGATCTTTGTTGGTTATTAAAACTAATTTCTGGTTTTATAGCCAACAGCCAACCTATTAAAGGGAGTTTCTATAGACTCTGCACTAAAGGAATACTGGTAGAGACTTCTATAACACCAGGTCCTGATTAAGATCAGTGAGACTTTTGAATCCCAGAGTACTTCACATTTCTAGCTCCAATCTCCTTTCACACATTTAGATTTCAAGCAGTGTTGATTTCACTAGGATTTGAACATGCAATTAATTACTGAAATTTATACTATTGCCACCGTTATTTGCTTCATTTCCAGTCAATGGAATAATTATCACAAAAAGTGCCTAACAGATTCTTTTAAAAGTCTTCAAACATACCTTCAATAAACATACAACCTTTTGAGTTCACAAATTTCTTCAAGGTACTTCAGAAAACTTTAATCACAATTACTCAAGATTATAAAAAGCAGCTTTAAGTACAATTTGGTATTATCAGAAGTCCCTTCCTATCCAAGGCATGTCCCTACAATACTTAAACACTGATACCTTATCAGCACCAAAAGTTTCCATCTTGTGGTAGATCGAATTAGGTTATGTGCAAAGAGCCATGAAAACGAGTAATTCATGTACCTGGATGGTCTCATCTGGTTCAACAAAGCTACTTGTGCATGGCACAGTATGTAGGACTGGAAACCAAAATTACTTTTTCCTTCTTCACATTTGATTTTTTGCATTATTTGTCTTCAACAGTTACAGATCCTTCCCAGATGATGGTTCGTTTCATAGGAGATGGTAGCTCCTACATGACTTTACTCAATTCTTCATCACATCAGTCAGATACTGAGTTGTGATACACTGACATAACCACTTGAAAATGCTGTCAAGAGCAGTAAAATACCCCTTTCTCTGTCACATTACCAGCAGAGCTGGGAGCATGTATTATCCACTCAGTAATTCAGGTCACAGTTTGTATTTTCTACAAACAGCTTGGTGCCCTTCCATAATGACCTAGAATGTTGTAAAATATAGAAATATATCCTCATTTTATATTAGTGTTATGGTTAAGGAATTTTTTCAGTTTAACTGAAATTTCCTACATGAATCTGTCAGACTGAAAAGATAAGCAGGCTTCTAAAAAAAAAAAAACAAAACAAAAAAACAAACAGAAAAACACAAACAAACAAACAAAACCCCCCCAAAAACTAAACAGAAAACTGCAAAATACCTCAGGCTCTTCCTGATACCAGCGAATACAGAGGAAAGAAAAAAACCAACCTTTTCTATCTATCTTCTTAAACCATATGAGAATATTAACAGATTGACTTAAACGTGCACACACAAGAACATTGGTGCAAGTTGTGATTATAAAAGAAACTATCCCAAGATTCTTGATTCAACCATGTCACCATGGACTTGACATCACAGATTGAAGTTCTCAAAAAAAAAAAAAAAAAGCAAATGGAAGACCAATCTTCCTAGAAACGAAAATATTATACTGAACCTGCACATGCTTTGATTGTTCTTAAATCAGAGCATCTGTTCTCAAAGTTCTCATTCCATCTTCTTTAGTAATTAGTAAAAGAGTGGGAAATAAAAGCATTACTTGGAGCTTGTTACCCATTTTTTTGCTTTCTCAAAAATTTCCAGAGACAAGGTTACTTCTGGTTACATCTTTTAAGTACCGTATCACTAGGCAAACAGAAAACTTGCGTATTCAGCAGAGTTGCATCATCATTCACCGGCCACTTGACAAGTTCACGGCAGTTCATAACATAAGGAGTGGTTTTAATAAATCTCTAAACTGCTGAAGCCGTTATGACAGAACAACATTACTAACATCACAGACATTAAAGCACATGTCTTTATTACGTGTGTCAGCTAACAAAACAGACAAATTATAAAATATAAGGTAAAGCTCTTATATTAATATGAATAATCAAATATTTCACTAAAGGTAATACAGTCCTCTCAAGAAAAAAAAAGGTAAAATGAATTCATGGTTATTTGAATTATCATCCATTATAACAAAATCCTTTTTAGAATTAAATTACCTCCTTTGAGCATAAAAAGGATAATCATAGGCTTTCTTACTGACACAGTCTTTTGTAAATACTGAAAATAACTTACAAGCTATGATATTGTCATTTCAAAGAATACTCATAAAATTGTATGTAAAGTAGCATCAGTAACTTAAGTACACTTTTAATTGTCTCTGCAGTAAGGTGGCTTTTTAAACATCAGAGCAAAATAAAAACCTGACAAAGAAAATCACAGGTAAAGAAAGATGCTATTCTGAGAAACTAAAGATAGATAAGCATCCCAAAATCTTCTCAAATTCCTTAAAAAAAAAAAATATCAAACAACAGACTGACTAATCTCAGAACCTTAAATCTGGAAAATATACATCTGCTTGGACACATTAAGATAACTAAACCATGAAGCCAAGCAACCTTGTTCCTTGTAAAAACCAGCACCTAGCATTCGGAATCGACAAACACAGCTTCTGCTTTGTTAGATTTTATGACAGATCTAGGAGAGCACCTTTCACACCAGTTTGGCAGGACATCTAAAGAGTATCTGGAGAGAACAGAACCAAGCACAGGGCTACAAAGGCTGAAAAATGAGACAACTGTAAGACTCTAAGATTTGGAGTCTGTTTAGACTCACTTCATTTTTATAAGCAGTAAGAGCCCAAAAGTCTAAACACTGGTGCAGGTACCAAGTCAATCTACCCGATCAGAGATGCCCAGCTATGGAAAGATACACACAAAAGATGAGAATGTGAGATTTATCCACCCCAACAAAAAAGGACTTTGTAAGAGGTTCCTCCTCAGTGAGAAACCCAGCCTCAGGTTTAGCATAATCACAGGAAAAAAAGCGCCATATTTGAGTGCTCTCTGAAAAGAAGAACTTGCAGGGTGACGGGATTGTTTTGTTGTTTTAAAGCTGATTCCAATGGGTACAGCAGGGATATGGCTATTCACATCCAGTTTTTAATGGCATAAATTTAAACTCAACAATAATGGATGGCAATGCAAAACTTGAGCAGAGAAGTAAAGACCCAGGTATGATCAATTTAGCTACCACATATCAAAATTAGCATCGCTGGTAAGGATAGGTCCAAGTCTTGCTGGTATCCTCCTGTTTGTTATACAGGGTTAACTCTCCATTAATTAAACACTTTAAGAGCCACAATAATGTAGTGCAGATGTCTACTTTCTTACCCCATACTGCAGCCCTGCTTTTGGGAGGCTTCCTTCCTGGTGACAAATGGCTTGCATGAGCTCAGAACCTTCTCCCACAAAGGCAACTGTGTGGCAGAGATGTCCAACCCACCCTTACCAGTATTGCTACAGCTTACAGACTGATGGCCACCTATGTAGACAATCATGTTATTTTCTATCTAGTGTTATTCGGCAGAGCTACAAATAGTAGCAGGGGTACAGGAGCTATGCGTCCCAACTCTGGAGGGTCACTACTCCACTCAGTCACATTCAGGTGGTGTCCAGACAGCCATCTTTCCATATGGAAGTTTTATATCCTGCTATGAAAGCTCTGAAATAGAACTGACCTCTACAGACATCACAAAAACAGTCATTCCCAATAAACAGATTTTCTAACTAAAAATATATTCTATGAATACAGACTTAAACTCTTGTTAACCTCCGTTCACTATTCTAACCTATTGTTTCATAGTTCATCTGTCCAGTACCAACTAGAAACTGGACACTGTGCCCATTACTCAGATTTACCTAGATCTGAAAATGCTCCATTTCATATTCGGCACAACAGCACCATCATCCCTCCACTCCCAATACCTATGCTTGAGAATCACCACTCCATACTTACGCTCATTCTATGCCTTCCCCAAGCAGCTGCTAAAAGCAATTAAGAGAGCATACCAGGCAAGACAGACTTCTGATCCAACCTAATCTGGCAATTTTTATGTGCAGCTTATCTATCCTACTCATCCTCCCTCCCAAATTACAGATGCTACAACACCATGCATGCTTAGGCAGCCCACGCTACAGAAATATTCACCTGCCTTGTACAGCTCCACATTGGGGTACTGATCCGTTAAACAAGGCTTGTCAATCATTCTCTACACTTCGAAATTCATTACAGGAAAAGGGCTTTATTTTTTTTTTCCTCCAGAGAATGACATCACAAGATTTATACCAAAACAATTATTCCAGACCATTACTAGATTGGTGAATTTCCAAAAGAGGGGTGGGAGAGAGACTATGTCAGTGAAAGCGCCATCAGTATTTCTACACGCTATTTTTGTTTTCAGTGTCAAATGAGTATCTCCAATCTTTAGAAATCAACAGAAACTTTACCATGCAGCATCTATATTTGATGCATAGTACACAACATGACAGACCTACAAAGGCAAGGAAAGAAAAATATTACCAAAGATCATATCTATCATAATACCAGTTTGGCATTCTCTTCCATTTCCGCACACTTCCCTTTTCCAGATTATGCCCATATTCCCCACTCACTCAGCAATTGTGGGTGACCGTTGAAGCAGTTGCAGAAGGGAAGGTCTCTAAAAGACTCTACACACGCAGATACCACATAAGAAAACTGCACAGGTAATTAAAACATAATAATGTTCTACGTATGCTGTGTAAAATTTTAGATCCAGTAGCCACCTTCCTAAGGGCTTATATCCCATCTTAAGCTCATTCTAGAAAAAAAGTCTTATACATTAATTGATCAAGGCAAAATTTAAATTCTCACCACATCTATTAAAATTATACCATGACTTTAAGAAGCATCCCTCCCAGTAGCCATGCACAACAGAGCTTACCCCTGCCACTGCCTGCAAAATCAAGGCTGCGGACTACAACTGCAATAGCTGACTTGCAACCTAAAGTGAGCTCTGAATGCACAGCAAAATTAAATTAAGAAAGACTGAAAGTCATAAAAAAGTTCAGTACCAGCCAAGTTCAACACAACTTTCTGTAGGTAATCTGCCTGCAAGATCACACTCTCAGTTAAACACTGTTTATCATCTCACTCTTTTCCTTCCATAAGGCCTTCCTTCTACCAGCAAAGAAAGAACTGGCATTTTCAGGCAAACTAGTTTTTCAACCCAAATGCAGAGGGACTAAAAATTGGGTTTACACGGAACCTTGTCTGCTCGTGAAGCTCTCCCCAAAACTGGAACAGATACCTAGCTGTTACCTAGGAAACAGCAAGTAAAGTCCTGTGTAAACTATTAGGTCGTTTAACAACCAGAAAATTAGGAATGAAAAGAGTAGCTCAGTACAGAAATTATTTACTGCAATCTACAAGACAACCTCAGTCCCTAAGTACTTCATATCCTTGAATCAAGCGAAGCCAGAAACAACCTTTGAAACTTGGGATTTCATTTCAGAAAGAATTTTCAGGTTCTTCTGGAGAAATGCTGTGATCTGCCTTTACTTAAATACAAATCTCAGCATTGGCAACAGCTGTGTCTTCAAGTATGCAGAAAGCTACGGATTTTGTACACACCAACAAAGACCGAAATTTACAATGTATATATAAAAACCGACAGGTACCTGACTTAATAACATTCCCAAGCGGCATATCCCTTTCTCTCCCTTTGATTCTAGCTCAAGTGTGACACGAAAACCTGCGAGCTTTTCTACAACACTCTTTCCAAACAAACAGAAGAGGTCAAGCAATTCAGTTACCTAGAAAGAAATATCATACTACATGACCTGCTCCTTATCTATGTAAGCATATTTTCCCTCTCCTCAAAGTTTCCACTGTAGCTACTGCTGCTGCAGCTCTAGCGTTATCAGCCGGGAACACGACCCAAGGAAAGCCGAGCGGGCCACTAGCCTTGTAGCCGTCACATCGTGCCAAATTGCTGTGAGCAGGATGAGACAATGATGTGCTTGAATGACAGCAGCTGTTCTGCGCTGGCATTGCCACAAGCAGAGCTGTAATCACAGCCAGGTGCAATGGTGGGAATTTTGGGGGAGAAAGGCTACGCCTACACCTGTGGCACTCTGTAACTTCCAGCCCGGCAATATTTGTTTTTAAAGACCATCTGTCATCTTGACAAGCTCCCTACACCTGAGCGTCACTGGAGCAAGCTACCTTTTGTGCTTTCTTAACAAGGCCTTTCGCCCTTTTGTACAACATCCAATTTCAGCCTCACATGCGCTTCATAAACAGAAAAGGATACAGTAACTATGGTGTAGGAACCACTGAGTCATAAGAATTCGAAACACTCCTGGTTACTGTGATCAAAGCTAAATCCTTTAGGAAGATTATCCGCACCCTGAAAAAATCCTGCGACTCGAGTACTTTTATACCGCATCTTTGGGATAAAGCACGATTTCCCCCGTTACTGAGAAGGGCTACCTCAGGTTACATTTAACTAAGGTGAGAACATTTCACCAGGGGCTGTTGGGCTCTTGATTCATCTACACAGCTCCCGGCCCGGCAACTAGCTGAGAACACCAGAGTCTACAGATAGAGACCATAACTCCGAGGCCATTAAAATGAAGATTTATTCGTAAAGCAAAGAAAAAAAAGAAAAATAATCCTAACCAAGCACGCATTTAAACAACGAGAAGTACGTGCCTTACAAGCAAGGGGTAAGAGACGCCAAACCCACTCGCGCCCCAGCACCCATCGTGTGAAACGGCGGAGGGGCCGCGCTCAGAACCTGCCGATGATTTCACCACTTCTCTAAAAATACTGCTCCCGGAGGGGCCGCCGCGCCCGCAGCGGCGCGTACCGCGGGAGCGGAGCGGAGGGGCAGGGCGAGCCCCCTCCCCGGCGGCGCGTCCGGGCCAGGCGGAGCCCCGCTCCCGCAGAACTTCGCCCCCGCTCCCCGGCAGGTGACCGTCACCCGCACCGCACCCGCGGAGGCGGCGCGACCCCCGCCCCGGTTCCGGCTCCCGTCGCCGCTTGTGCATGTTCAGAACGGCTCTGGTCGCTCCTTCACGCCAGCGCTTGACGGCGAGCACCGCTCTCGCCCACCCGCGGCCGTACCGCGGCGAGGAGCGCCCGCCGCGGGACGCCTTCACTCTCCCTCAGGAAGGCAGAGGGCGACGACCCATCCCGCGCAGAGCCACCGGCACGGCCCCGGCAGGTGCCAGGGGCAGCGAGGGCCCAGCGCCCCACCCCGACCCCCCAGCCCTTGGCCCCCGCTGCCAGGGAAGTTGAGCGCGGCGCCGGCGTTCCCCACGCCGGGCAGCCCCCCCCCACCCCCAGCCCTTCCCGCCCCCGCCGGGCAGGGACAGCGCCCGCAGCCGCGGGACGCCCGCGGGTCGCGGAGCAGCAGCGAAGACCTACCCGGAGAGCTTCCCAATCTTCACAAAGCTAAACACATCATCCATGCGGCGGCTAGCTCTGCCCGTCACACTCACTCACTCCAGCAGCTGCGGCGGCGGCAGCTCCATGTCGGGAGAAGGTTGCGTCCAGCGGCAGCAGCAGCCCTCGCAGAGGCAGGAGCCGGCGGAGGCTGAGGCTGCTACCCCCCTCCGGCAGCGAGCTGGGCGTGCAGCATCTCGCAGGAGCGGCGTTCATCTGAGCGCAGCCCTCCCCCTCCGCTCCCCCCCGCCCCGCTCTCTGGCTGCCGTGCCCCCTCCCTGGGGTAACCCAAGGCACGGGGAGGGCGCTGGGGGCCGCCCGGCAGGAGGGCTGCCCTCAGCCCGGGCTCCCGCCGCGCCGCGCACCGGGAAGCTGAGGGGGAGGCGGCAAGCAGCGCTCCGCTGCCTCTCTGCAGTATCCCCAGAGGAGGAAGGCGGGCGGGGGAGGGCTGGGGAAGGTGGAGGGTGCAGGAGAGGGAGTTTCTCCTCTCGCCGGCAATGTCTCCCCCTCCTGTGGGGGAGCGGAGGGCGCAGGCGGCGGCGGCCCGGGCGAGCGCCGCCCGCTGGCTCCTGCCCGAGGCGGCGCTGCGGCCGCCGGGAGCGGGCCGGACCGAGGGGCCTGGCCGCCCGCCGCCGCGGGGCTCCCCGCAGGGCCTCCCGGAGCCGCGGCGGCGGGGACGGGGGGCAAGGCGTCGGGGCTTGCGGGGGAGCCTTCTCTCGGCATGCCCGCGCTTCCCCCGGGGCAGGGGGAGGCATCCCCGAGGGAGTGGGGAAGGGCAGCCCCGGTGAGCGGCAGGCGGCACCTCCCCAGTCGGGGAGCAGCACCCTGGGCCTGGCGAGGAGTGCGTACCTCGGAGTCTTCCTCCAAAAGCAAAAAGTGGGGAAAGCAGAGAGCCCTCTTTCCCCTCAGCGATCTCCCCTCGGCGATCACACTGCGCCATGCTTCTCTCTAGGGTGGGGAAGGGCCTCTTGGCTTTCAGCCTTCGCACTGGGTACTCATCGGTGGTGGACCGCTGACGGGCTCAAATCTACTGCCTGTACATCCTGTAACCTCTCTACCTATGCCATAAAGAGACTTGGAGGAATGGAGTCCTCCTGATTGTGACAGGAACATGACAAGGCCAGTTCGTGGCCACATAATTCGAATCAAACGTTCTTCATATCACGTCTTGTGGAAAAATGATACATCTGGGTGTCCTGACACAAAAACTATAGAGACACACTGCCTTACACTTTTGCCCTGCATCAGGCTTCAAAAGAGACAGTGGAGTTCAGCTCTTTGTAAGCTTCCGTTGAGCAGGACAGGAAGGCAGAGGAAATTCAAATTCATCTTCACGCAAGCTCTGCACTGTAATACACTAATTCTCAGCACGGGAATGGATTTTCTACACCTCAGTGTTTTTATTTGTGTTTTTCTTCGCTGAATAGATTGATACGCTCTTTACTTCCTGCATTTAGAGTTTTGGTCTCTTCTGCAGGCTTGCACCTGCACTCTTCCACTAACCAAGAACTTCAGGAATGACAGTAGAGCCCAACGCGTAGACTCCAGCAGCCAGATGAAAACAATGCACTTTTTAAATATTAAAACTTGTATTGATAAGAGAACAAAAAGAACAGGCAGTACGAACACTCACTGTGAATTGCATTTCAAACTATTCTTTAAAACAATAACAGCAAAGAATGATTGATCATCTATTTACACTGGGAGAACATTGAACCGCCAGCTAAAAAACACTTGCTGACCTACCATGGATGTAAACGGTTTGGGCATATTCTGAAATGCCATATGAAGTATTTTATGCTAGTGCATCAAAATATTTATGTGGTTCTTACATGTAATAGTGTTTATTTATTGTTATACCAGTTTTTTTAAAACTGCAGAACCTGTGCCTGTCATTCATGCTCTATTGATTGGTAAAAATTACAAAGATAACAGTTTCAGCTGGTTAGAAACTGATTTATTTATAAAACTGTCATTATTTATTTATAGACTGAGGAGATAGGCCAAGATCCTAAAAAGCCAACTGAAGCTGATGAAATGATATACCATATATAAAATCAAGCACATATGTTCTGTATCAAACAAAGCTCCTCTCTTAAGCACTTCATGCTCCAAGGCTTGTCGCATAAAGGTGCCTTAAAGCATAGTGGTGAGAGACAGGAAAGTCAAGAAGTTCTAAGGGGTCGCTAGAATTTCTGTGGTTTCAGGGTCTTTTGGTGGAAAGGCAAATGTGATCCTAGGATATATTGACTGAGGTATTTCCAGTAGAGATATATAGAAAAGTAGTAAGCATAAGAACTGATCAGAAATGCTGTACTCAGCTTATGCAAAAAGTACATTTGAGAAAAATGAGAGCAGTTGCAGGTGGATGCTAAAAGAGTGTTAAACATAATGAAGAGTCAGTCTTATGAGAAGAGACTGAAAGAGCTCTGCCTAGCAAAACAAAGACTAAGAGGTAAAAAAGATTGTTGTTTAGAAATGCAGAAGTATGGTAAACACAGGCTGTGTACCCAAAATGACAGGGCTTTATGGAAAGTCATTAAAATTTGAAATGAAGCTAAAAATATCTTCTCTTTCTTTGGCATTCCAAACAGATAGATGAAGTATTGCTATTTTTATAGTTACTTTTATATTTTTGTTTTCCTAGGCTGAAGCTATTGCAACAGTACAAATTTTCCAGAATGGTGTGGAGATACTGCTGGAATAGACAACATCCTGGAGGTCCCTTAACAGCAGTGTCACAGGAGTCTTACTCCCAGATGTGCAGATATGAACAGCGAGACTGAACAAGTGTGCTTCTTCCAACTGTCCTAAATACTGGTAACTTTTTGGAGCTCTGCTATGTGAGAATCACACATGGGAGAGGAGACTGGGGTATGAGAGTGAGTACTTCAATTCATGGTTCTTTGAGTTCTGGTGTCACAGCAACTGGATATAAAACTACGTCAGAGCTGTAGGAAAAGATTAAAATTTGCCTACGCAAAGAAGCAAGGTGGTGGGCGTTGTTCTATTTCAGGAGTAAATGTTGATATATGTAGTTTGGCCTGGCTTTGGAGCCATCATCTGTACATTGAAATCATATTTTAGTATTATATCTTGATTTGCAGGAACATCAACTAGACAATGTCATGACTGAACCCTTGCACGTACATTTATACCTTTCAGTTACTACAGTGGGTTTCTTCTCACTAACTACCAAAAGTTAGGAATCCAACCTCAGCTAGGCATACCCTACCTCTGTGGTGGACAGGCACCTATCACTCCAAAACATCTCCTAGAAAAAGTGACATAAATTGCCTTTTGCAGGTGCTTTATTTTTTCTGTTGACTCCAGTGAGATGAAGCCTAGATGCCTACCTTTGACTAGAGAACTGTCTTCCAGATGTCTAAAGTTAGGTGAAATAAAAGCCATTTGAAGGTGACAAAGGTACATGTAAACGCTGAATGAGAACAGACAGCCAAAGACAGCAAAACAACATGTATTTAGTATCTCAGTAACAAACAATAATTGAACATGAAGTTCCTAATCTTAAAGCATGAATCTGGCATCAATTCCTGGTTGAAATTTTAGCTGGCTTTTTTTAGAATAGCATAGTAAATATTGCTTTTTGAGGGTGCTTTGTTACCGTGTACTATTACCTTTTTATTACTTTTGGCCAAAGTAATCCAATTAGGACACTTATACTAATGTTTTGTGTAATTGTAGATATCCTAGTACAGACTGTGAGCCAGTAAAAGCCTTAATTTCATCTAGTATGGTAGTTTCATATGCTTTTAGAGAGAAGGGAGTCTTTGTCTCATTTGATAACGTTCCTTGTTCTAAAGGAAATGACAGACATATGTAATGAGCATAGGAATGTTATGCCATCTTAACTTTAAAACTGATTAAGTCACTGTAAAGAATTAATTTTTGAATACCCTAGTTGTTTTGGTCCTAGGGAAACTGCTATGAAGATGCAATGTAACTATCTTTATGAATGACATGAAGAAACATTTATTTTTGTGTTCCTGAGTTTTAGGGGTTTTCATTTTTCCTTATGAGGCACTGGATACTCATTGGAAGAATATGCTTTGGGCTTTCCTGGATACCACACAGCACAAACTTTTAGCCCTGCAGTTGGACCCATAATATGTTTTATTACTTACAAGATGAGTAGAATTTGATCCTAGACAATTTAAATGAAGGCAGTTAGAATCCTAAACCAAAGACATAATAAGAAAACCCTGGAAATGTCTGAGGTCTAGTTTTCATTTCAATACTTCTGGAAGTCTCACAAGTTTTCCTCTCATGTAAATTAAAAATCCGTCTCTATAGTTTTTTTTAAGGCTAGCATATTTTTTTTAAATTATTTGGAATCTTAAAAAGATACTTAAAAGTGTGTATCTCACCTTCAAGATGGTTTTAAATTCATCAAGTTGGAATGATTTTTTACCCCCTGAAATAGCAGCTGAAGGTTCCACAATTTTTCTGCTGTGCTTGATCATATTACTCATATCCAAATGGCAACAATGTTTAGAGGAATGTGATAATAAAATCCATTGAGTAATGAGGTGTTAACACATAGCTGGTGACACGAAGTTTCAAAGGAAGATATTTTGTCATTGTGGTCTGGTACTTACTGAATGTTACTTTTAAAGATAGTTGCTTATGACTATGTCATGTAGTAAGTTCTGTGGTACTCTGGGCTACTTTTATTTTAAACTGTTACATTCTTTTTTCAGCCTTAAAGCTTCAAAACATGCATTTTTTAGAATCCATTTCTTTATCCTGGTGCTTACTATCCATATACAAGTCCATATAAAAACTTTGTAACCATTACAGATTTTCTTGTGTCCACACTTACAGCATTATCAAGAAATCCCTCTGCTTGTCTTCAATCTATACACTCAGGTTCTACATGTCGTTTTTGGCACCTTTATCAAATAGAGTTTCATCAGGCATATTTTTTTATTGAGCCATGCAGACTGTTAAGCACTAAATGTTGTCCATTTTCCTGTAGAATTTAGTGTGGTAGACACAACATGTCACATACAAATGCAAAATTAAATTGTCTTACAGCATATTGAACCTGATATTAAAAGAATTATTTTAATATGTTGCAATACACAGATGAAATCAAGGTAAGGAACAGGACCTTAGGCAACATAAAGATGGTGAAATTTTCTGCTTCGATGAATAAGGCAATACTAATGCATCAGTTATTTTAAAATAAACTGGTCTTCATAAAAAAGGATTCACTTTTCTATAGTGGATTCATATGAAATATTCAAAGCAGAATATGGAAAGATCAGAGTTATCTACAGTGGCTCTTTTACTGACAAAAGACCTAATTTAAGAAAATCTTTAAGACATGCTTATAAGATCAGCCCTGTTCATGGCATCACTTAGTCTAAAATGTAACTTGAAACAACTGCAAAGTTAAGCATGTGTTTGTGTTGTTTGAATAAATATGATTTCACAAATCATAAGAAAATATATGCAGATCAGAAAAAAGAAATGTGAAATGTTAATGTGCAAGTAAGTGTGCGAAAAATGTGTTTACAATAAAGGGAAAACTGAGGGAAAAGTAAAACCTCATCCACCCTTTCTCAAGGCAAATTTGAATTCTGCCATCAGTTTTTTTCATACTTCAACCAAAATAGTTTGCAGGCTGAAAATTTTGTGGCAACTTTGGAGAAAATAATCAAAGTATGCATTTTAAAATGAATAAAATATTTAAACACAGGACTACCACTGAAGTCTTCCCAGTATTATCTACTATGTTATTCAATTGTGATTAAAATGATCAAATATGTGGTGAATATTAAAAATCAGAGGCATATTCTATTTTGTATTAAGATGTCATTGAAACAAACCAAGGACAAGACGGTTGTATTAGAAACATATTGGGGTGGGGAACCGTTATTTTTGTTTATAGTCTGAAGTTTAAAATCTTCAGAAATATTTTTAAATGATTATTATTTGCCAATACCAGAATATGATTTCAATTATGGCTTATAAATTTGCCAGCTTGTCTGTCTGTGAACACAAAGTATGTGTTTTGTTTTCCCTGTCAGAATAGGACGTTACCATGAAACTCAAGAAACATTGCAAACTTTTGTTCTGTGTGGATTTTCCTGGGAAATATCTGCAACCATCTGATCTGAGGGGAAAAAAAAGCAATTTCATAAGAGCAAAATAGCTTACACTCAGAGGAGAAAAAAAAAAAAGCAAATGTTCACAATGAATAGAAACTTCACAGACTCAGTGTTTGTATCTGGGTGCCAAAACCTAGTTTTCTCAGTCCATATTTAGGCACTTGCAGATAGGTGGCCTACTTGTCAGTAATACTAAACATTGACAAATGAAAAAGAAATTGCTAGTTACTTCTAAAAGCCAAGCAGCTTATACAAAATTGCCTGAGTATCTGAAGAGCCAAACTTCAGCATGTAGTTTTGAAATTTTCAGCCTATATTTTTAAAGATCATACACACCATATTTTATCCACTTAAATGTGTTCTTTTGGTCTTAATTGCAGGTTCAATAAGTGTAGACCCATGAATATGCAAGGTCTCAGGCAGTGGGTAAGTACTCTTAGCTTAGGCAAGTTATAGCACCCTGCAGCTGCTATTCCTGACCATAGCACCAACAGAACCACCAGTCTGTGTGGGTTGGGGTTTGTTCTCAGTGTTACTCTGTGTATTCAAGGTGTGTGCAGGCAAGTAGGTCATGTGGCTTGCATTAAGAATGCTGGTTCTTCCAGGTAGAAGAGAAGACTGCAAATCTGTCTGCAGAATAAAGTACAGTGAGGTAATTATTTGTTCAGCATACTGAGTAACATGATAAGGAGTCTTGCATGCTCAAGGCACTTCTGTTGATTCAGGTGACCACTGGTGAGAATACTGGGGATTTTGATTTTGTTCCGGCTACGTAGTGCCTCTAGAACAGAAACTAAGTCCCTAATGTGGCTTAGCAACAAATACTAGAGAAGAATTATCATGGGAATCTGGTATATGGAAAGACCAGTGTGAGCTGCAAAGTTGAAAGGGACAATAACATGCCATAAAGTTCACAGAATTTTCTTAGGAAATTATGTGCAATTTTTAGAAATGCACTGCAGTCAATAAGAGATATTCTGTAAGTACAGTGCAATTAGGAAACTATTTATTTACCACATTGTGCAAGCCTAATGCTTTCAGTTAGGAGGAAATAGAAAACTAGCACTCTAGTACCCATCAGCAAATGGCCTATGACATGGCTGAGTAATCCGCACGTGAAGGCACTTATGCCATGTTTTCTGCTCACGGAAATCTATTCACCCAGATCGTTAAGAAACATTAACAAGAGTGTTTCACACCTCTGCTCTCTTCTTCTGCTACCAGTTCCAGCCTGGGTGAAATTTAAGGACCTGTATTGTCTCCATGATCATTATCTCAGACCTGTCTTAGCTTTTACCCCTTTGCAGCACTCTGCATCCTGAAGTTGAAAGCAAGGAGGTCAGCTGCAGAGCATTCCCCGGGGAAGGCCATGTCAGCCTAGGTCATGCACTGTTGTCACACGAGTGGATGTGCACACCTTCTGGAGTCAAAAGGGAGTCAAAGAGCCAATGCACAGCATAAGAATCATTGGTCTGTGCAGATCACCTTACAGGGTAGAGACATTTTAGAGCACAATGCAAGATCACTTTCTTTGTGCTCCCTAGTAGAAACAGTCTTTAGAATTCACTGACATTTAATCATCTGCCTCATATTGCTCCTTTCAGAGTAGCTATTTTGGTGCTATGTGGGGGTTGTCACAGAAATGGTTGCCTAATTCTGATCTAAATTTTGTGATGTGCAGCCAGATCTTCTACTGATAAGCATTTTACATTCAAATGCAATAATAAAAGGAATTAAAAGTGATGCTGTTTCATGAAAGAGCAGTGACATACTTACCAGTTATTCCTAGCTCTTGAAAAAAGAAACCTAGCACAATTTCCACAAAGCCCATGAAAAAATGGTTGTACATCAATACACAAGTTCCCACTGCCTGCCCTATCTCTTTAGTTTCAGTAGTTACAGGTGAATGAATTTTCAGTAGGGTCAAAGAAATCAGGACTTGTTCCATGTAAATGACAAGCATCGATATTTTCAAATCACTGCTGGCCTCATAAAATGGCTAAGGTTCAGAACTATTTTGAAGCTTAGCAGCCAGAAAAGTATCAGTGAAACTGCCAAGAAGCTTGCTGCTTCATGCAGCAAGGAACACAGATCTAAATGAGATCTTTCCTTTTTTCTTGCAGAGGAACAGGAAGGAAGGGGGTGGGGAAAGGAGCTGCTCACTTTATTTTCCCTGAAATACACTGTGGCTGTAGATTTGAATCAATCCAATGAGTGCTTTATGAGTGGTTTTAAGATGATATAAATGTCCTATTAAAGGCTTCTTGTGTTTCTCTGCTGAGATTAGTACGACTATATGTTTACAATATGCCAATAGTGGGGTTTTTTTCTGGACAATTCTTTCAAAGTTGGTTTAGTGCATGTCTGCATTTTGTTACTTTGAACGAGCAAACGCTTAAGTTTTACTGGTCCATGAGGTATTTGCTCATAGGATTAAAAGATAAAATCCTTAAAAAAAAGCCTCCAGATTACTTCTGAAAAGCTAAACCCTACTTTTGCTACAGGATTTAACTGGCAAGCCCTATGTTTCTCAAAACTGGGAAATGTGTCCTACTAGGACTATGTTTTTTGGTTCTTGTGGCAGAGCATAGAAAACCAAATTATAAATATAGCTGTAAAAGTATGGATCTTAGTGTATAGTATTTGATAACTTTATGACACAGCAGAGTAACCTGCTGGTTTTAGGGCTCATCTAGTTCAAACTTTTTGAATATGCAATCCCATTTTGTTTATCTGATTTTTATATAATGTTCAAAGATTTAAGTGGTGGGTCCATTTTGCAGATCTAATATTGTACAATTTGAATATGCATTTCTAATAATTATTCACCATATTTCTTTTTATTTTAAAGTTTTATCTTTTATTTTTCTTATTAAATTAACTTTTTTTCTGATATTCACCACGAACCTCAAATCCTTTTACAGTCTACAGAGAGGATGAAACTAACAGAGTTTGCATAATGACTCTTGTTTTTTTCGGTTCAAGACACTGAATGAGAATAATCTGTTGCTGTGACAATTAATTAAGAATATTAGTCAGGGAATATAGACAACAAGCATGCAAGAGAAAGCAGATCTCCAAAATATTTTTAACATTCAACAATAACTTTTTGCATATGTAATATGTTGTTGCATTATCGTATGAAAAGTGCATCTGGCAGCTCGGTCAACCCATCTTTGTGTTTATCTGGAAAGTCTTTCTTTTGAAATATGGGTAAAAAATTGCTCATACTGGGCCAGGAATTAGCCATGCGTTCATGACAGGATCCCAGTTTGGTCAAATCACTGAGATGGAAGTGCTAAGGCCTTCTAGTATGAGTAAGTTCACCAAAGAAAAGTAAAACCTAAAAACTTAGCTTTTTAAAAGGGAGACAAGAGAAGACATAAAAAGAAATTAAATTTTCTACAGAGTTCTTCCACGTCCGGTGTGTTTTGAAGGGTTGTCCATGATTGCAGCTAACTGCAGCAAATTCTGCTTTGTCTGCTCTGATCCTCAAGAAATTCTCCCCTTCACCTTCAAAGCCTGCTGGGCTGCTCTCTTATCCTCACTGTAGTCTTTGAAACCATGCATGAGCTCCAGGCCCCTGCTATAACTTTCTTGCTCCTGAAGGAGCAAGATCCTGCAGTCTCTTGAGCCTCCTCCTTTTGAGTATTCTCAGTAGCCCTAAGGGAAGGAACAATCTCCCCTTCCTCCAAGAAGTCCCTCTTCCTAAAAAAAGCACAACACACGCTGTGGAGATATAAATCAGATGCCCATGAAATTCCAAGCTAAGTCTGCCTCAGCCTTTGAGTACCAAGTGTCATAGTTTAACACTGCCTAAAGAATCACATCTATGAGAGAGATGCACGACAGCCGGTTTAACACTGCTTCAGGATTAAACTGGTTTAGTATAGTTCATAAACATGCCAAAAGACTGGATTTTTTTAAAAACATACAAAATTAAAAATGTATCTTTAGTTGTATCAGACCATCCACTTGAATAGTTATTCTGGTTATCCATCAGGCCAACTCAGTAGTGCTGGCCATCCTCCTGTGCCCATTTCTTTTATGTCTCTGCCAGATGAGTGGCCAAATTGTCAAAGTGCCATTGCAGTCTGAAGATGAATTAGAATCACATGGTAGGGGTCACAAATACCCACATCAGCTTCCTGTTAAGATGTTTGCCACCTATTTGGGAGGAACAAACTCTACTTACCCAAAAGTCACCTTACAACTGTAGCTCTCTCCAGATCCCTATGAAGTTGGTAGAGACTGACTACAAGTATTTCCTGAGGGCAATTCTGTCCATCTAAGGTCTGACTGCTTGGTTGTTTGGGTTGGGTTGTTGGGTTTGGTTTTTTTTTGTGGGGGGTGGGGTGGGGAATAGGAGTGGGTCTTCATCTTTCCAGCACGGGTTGTGCTCCTAAGTTGCTTGTCTCGGGTAGTGTCTATGCTGAGGTAAGCTTGCACCATTCATCAGTTTGACAATCAGAGTCAGCTGAAGAGTAAAAGGAGAGGAATAGAGGACTATGATCTTGTAGGCTGTGTTAAGAGAAGTACCTGTAATACCAAATACAGGCCCTTCCAGGGTTGAATCCCCACTCAGCTGTTGGTACACACCATCATATGCAATTTTACCCTCATTCCTCAGTACAGTTTGAGACAGTCTATCCTGCCAAAAGAGATTCCCAATCTCTTGGCACTTGCTAAATATCACACTCTTATCTGGCTTTCGGCTTGCTGTTACACCTTTGTAAGCATTGTATCCATTTGGGTCCAGTCCTCTGTGGATGGATACATTTTTCTTCACCTTTTCATTCTTTCTTTTTAGCATTAAAAGAATCGCAACCCTGTTTGCAAAGGAGATACAGTGTACAGTAGTAATAAGACTGCAGTCATTTGAAGTCTAGACGTATCTGGGCAAACTGGAATGATTTGCCACTGAATTCAAATCAAAGCATCTTGCCTTATTTAAATGCAGATATAGTTTTAAATGGAAAGCTAAATACAGATGAAAGATGAAAAACTCCTAAGGAACTCTGGCAAGTTTATTAAGGTTATTACTTACATTGTTACTTACATTGTAATTGGAGCACGGAAAGAGTGTGTGGTCAAAAGACTGCAGAGATTGCTAAGATCTCTGACCTGAAGAGTTTATGATCCAATGGTCTGATTCAGGCAAAATACCCAACAAAATCAAATAGGAAATGTGTGCGAAGGAAAACCTACAATAAAGGAAGCCTAGGCACAAGCCATTAACTCAGATTCTTAGTGTCTGTACACAACAGTGTGCAGATCTTACCAGCTCAAACACTCAGAAATGATGGGTCGGAGCCCAAAGCACCATGAGACTGACTTTAAAACAAGATTTTAAAAAGTGGTACATCGTAACTTGTTTCCCTTCTGGTCTCTAAGCTTCTAGAGAGCTCTCAGTTAATGCTTTCAAGGTTTCATCCGCAAACCTCTGGGCTGGAAACTTGCATTTAGTGGTATTGGAGCTTTCAGGCAATCAAATTTATCAAGAAATTAAAGTTGTAAGAAAAAAACCCACAAAATATTGTAAGACTAAAAATAAACACGAGAGCTGGCAACCTTGGATACAGTAATATGGGAAACTTCTTTATATTTTAACCAGCTTTACAAATATATGATAATTCTCAGAACACTTTCAGGGTAAAGAAGTACTGCTCTTACTCCCTTTCAGTATTTAGGAAACAAAGTGAGTTAGTTTTCTGGTATCTACCAGCCAATCTGCTAAAAGAAGACGTACATAGTGTAAAGAAGTAAATAACATATTGCCTAAATCTCCATTATGAACTCAACTAAAGCCATCCTATGCATCTAGTACAAATTTCTGTGCACTCATCTATCTCTTCTTACTACAGTAAATTGGCTTCTTGGATGACTGTCCTTTCGTGACTTCAATATGTTATTACTGCATGTTGGTTAAAGCACTGTCTATTCAATACTTCTATGCAAACTAGTGTTTGGCCAGTGTTACAAATGAGAAAATTCCTCCATAGAAATAGTGGCAGAAGTTTAACAGGGACTAATCTCATGCCACTACTAGAAATTTCATCACCACATTACATTGATCTTATCTGGGGCAGGGGGGAAGTGAAGACTCTTGTAATAGCACTGCTAGTACCTCTGCTTTAAAAGCAGAGGAATTGGGGAAGCCTCAGAAATCAGCAATTGCTGTGCTGGATTAGACTCCAGATCCAGTATCCTGTCTCTGGCAGTTCCAATGTTACACTTGAAAGCAAAGCAGTAACAGCAAATGGGAGATAGTCTGCACACAAAAACACACATACAAGTCTCATCCCTTTATCTGAACAAAGATGGACTTAAACCCCAAAGCACAAGGCTTAATATCCATTGCAAATTATGTATTGCATTTAATTGTTATTCTGTATAATCTTGATTCTCATGTAATTAGAAGAGTCATGTCACCAGGGTTCATTCATTACATGATTTTTTATGCCAAAAATAAAACCTCTTTGAATTTCATCTAGGGACAGACTTTTTACATGAGTGCACAGTGCAAAGTTGAAGTCACCCTCTTCCCAAGTCCATCTACAGAAATAAGTGGGCAACCATACTTCCCCAGTGAAGGCTTCTGGGTAGTAAACGAGTATTAGCTTTGAGAGATTTATATTGGTCTAATCTGATGAAGAAGTGACAAAGCCAGGGGTAACTTTAATGTTACATTCATACCACACCCATTCCATACATCCAGGTTCATCCCACTCTGCACTTTCGACTTGAGACATCAGCTGCAAACCTCTGCTATCCTATGCTACTGATGGATCTTCTGCAATTTTTGTTTGACTGCTTGATAACGAAATTCATAACGTCGAGGAACAGATACAAATTCTGTTATCAGCAGCCTGCCAGTATCTTTTCTCTATCTTTTGCAATAAATATGGTACAGAAATTCTCACTGAAATCCCAATTTTGGCCGAAAGTGGGAAAACTGAGAGACATTGATACTGTTTAGATGAGAGATCACCAAGTTACGAGTAATTAGCCCAGTGCTACCAATAGGGCTCAAAACACTCATGACCTCTTAGATGAAAAGGAGTAATGACCAAGCTGAGCTCCACAGCATTCTACACAAAAGAATCATTGGGGCAGAAGAAAAACTGACCATATTTCTCCTTTGTATCTACTCTCACAAAGTGGAAAAAGGAATGACTGGTAATTGCTAACAAGGACCGAAGATGGAAGCAAGTTATGAAGATCACCCACAACATAAGTAAATATAGTCAACATAGAGAATACAGTCCAAAGGCACAAACCAGTGACTTCTTTGTTTATGCAGCATTTTAGAGAAATTTGGAGAACAATGTGGAGAAATAACTATAGCATTTTTAGAGAATTTAAAAAATTATATTATAATGCTTCTGTCTATAGCATGGTTGCCTAGTTACAAAGCAGAGTCCTTGGGATGACAGGCAAAAGAGTATTGATACAAGTTTAAAGCCCCCTAAAATATCAACAGTGGCTTGTCTATAAATCAGCGTAATGCAGACATATAGTCTGATATCTCACAATTTGCCATAATAGACACAAGCATTTTACACAATTTCACACCCTATTTGAGATACAACATCTGTTTCTAGTTCTAGGTTATTAATATCAAATCATAAGCAATCACCATGCAGGGTTTGGAATCTGTCAGTCAGAAATTTTAGGCCACTGAGGTGGACAGAAATTCAGCAACTCAAGGAAGAAATAAGAAACAGATTTTTCATATTTGTTTTATTAATTACGGTAGTCTTTGAGGTGCTGAGGATGTTGTAGTATAAGAATTATCTCAACACAAAGGGAAGGGTAAAGATAGGCCAGAACTTTCTAAAAAAGAAGAAAAATTATGCTATTATTCTGTAATTGATTTTGGGACTCCAGTAATTTAGTCTGCAGATTTTACGAGTTTGTATGCAGTCTAAATTAATTGCATGTCTGATGTACACAAGGTTCACCAATAGGAACACATGCTGCCATGCTTGGTCCTATGCAGACATCCTTGGCATCTGTATGTAAACCTTCCAATTTACAAATTAACTTCAAAACACACCTTCTTTATGCAATAAGAACAGCAAAAGCATTCAGGAAAATGAGATTTCACTCCTTTTATCGCCCTAATTACTGAATGGTTATGCAACTTCCAAGAATAAAAATAAGAGTTTTGCCAAAGGATCCAAGTCAGTCCTGCCTCCTGAAATACCCAGCCTAGATTTCAAACATCACAGGTAATATTCTGGAGCTTATTTATTCCAGAAGCAGTGAACTGGTAATTGCATGCCAATTTAAGGATAGAAATAGCTATTATTGAAGCTATATGCTGCTACAACAGAGACAAAGAAATCCAGATTTCTGTATTAGTTGATTAAGAATTTCTCCATTCACTCCTATGACATAATTTATATTTTCATGCTAGCATAATTTACATGAAAGATGCTTTGTTTGACATTGTAATAAGATCTCCATAGACTCTGACTGTTTTTCCCATGGCTGATATTTTTCACACCATCCTATTGTATCCATTTACTGAACAATGCACAGTTTCAGTAGTTGGCTTTAATAGTGAATTATCTTAGTAAGAATGCCAAAATTTCCAGAATCCCATTAAAACTGGTTTTCTGTAAAGTTTATTTTTTTTTTAAGGTATAGCATAGTTTGTTAGAAAAGCAATTGGAGCCACGGGGATTATTTTTATTTTTCTCTCTGTAACTATAAGAAGATGATTAGACAGATGTTTCATTGCAGATTTGTTTTAGACCAATTTGATTTAAAAACACTGAAAATATAATACCCTTTACAATGAAGTTTAGTATTGTAACATTGAGAGAGAATTTTAACTATATTATGGTAGACCAAAGAGCTTTCTCTTAATTAAAATACTAAATTCACCAGATAAAGACAGGCATCAAAGGAGAATAATATTGCAAGAAAATACTTTGTGAATACTTTCTACCCATTATCCCTCTTCATATTTACTGTCAAGTAATTTAAACAAATGCCACCTAAAGGAGCACTGTAATAAGATTGCTGTAACAGGGATAAGAGTGCACTCACTACACGATTGTTTTATTTTATTCTAAGACTGTGTTTTGAACTAGGGTTTGGATTAATTTTAGTGTATAGACAGCAAAGTAGCTACTCCAGCAATTCCAATTAGTTCCTTCATTGGTTTATCCTTCGGTAAATTCTGACATTAGTTTGTCTCAGATGTTAATGCCTGTAGGCTTAATAATCTAATAGTAGTGTGAGATAAATTGCAGTGGGTGAAAGGTGTGATGCTTTATGTGAATTTGCTGCTGAAAAAACTGATAAGAGCATTCAGTGTATTAGATGTATACTACGGAGATTATTAGTTTCAGGAACTCTACATATCTATGGCTGTGAGATGGATTTACTTACTAGTTCTGGCCACAATAGGTCAGAAAGTAAGGAATCCAGTGTTTGTAATTGTGATTTGTAGCATGGTGAATGTTGCTGCTGATAACAATTTTGAAATCTGGAAACTCTTAAATCTGTTTTGGAGGATACGTTTCTGTGGTCCCCTAACTTTTTCTGATTCTACTTGACCTCAAAAAATAAACTGTGAGTGCAGATAACAGAGCTAGCTTATTCATTTGGCATACTCAAATATGGATAAAACTGATCCTTCCTGATAATCTCCCAAGAGTCACTTGAGGCCTTGAGAGTCCCAGGGCTCTTTCCAAGAGCTTTGTAATGTTGTTTTTGCAAAGTTTTGACCTTTCATTAATGTTATTTTTATGATATGTTTTGAATCATCTGGCTGATTAGTATTACCATTTCTGTTTCTTTTCCATGAACTTCAAAAAACCATTAGTGGCATACCTTTATGTCTTTGCAGTGCATTGATCACTGCTCCTTACTGTAATCTCACCTAACTATATCACCTTCATCATTGCATGTGTGTATGTATATATGTCTATGTATATGTATGTAGCTATATATATTTAGATGAAACAGAAGTGGTTATCTCTCCACCAAACATAAAAACCCTTTTTTAAAGCTTTGTAGTCCAAAAAAGTCTTCTACACCTTCTTTTGATACTAAAGCCCATAAATTCTTGCAGGTCAAGGAAGTGCTTAAATATATGTGTTTTTTATTGAATATATTTGCAATTTCCACTGTGTCTAGTCAGAAACTTTGCAAAATTGAGGCACATTTTTTATACTTTGAATGCTAGATTCTCTCTATAGTTACCTGGCCCCAGGCATCAGTTCAGTAGTAGACATTAAGTTCTTTATTAAAAAAACTTGGAAAAAAAATGAGCACTTTGAGAATGCAGACTTAGTAATGCAAATTTTCAGAAAATTTTTAGATGCTATTTACCATTTTTCTATCACCTCTGCCCTCCCACCACTTTTGATTTGTGTTTGTGCACAACCAACTTATTCACCACCTGGCTCATGGACTCCTTCCAGTCAAATTTCAGGCCAGGATTTGCAATAGACACACCATTGGCTGCAGTGATGGATGATCTACTCTTGCCCATTTAAAGATTCCTCTGTCTTTCTACAACATTCAATATATTCACCACGCTCAGTAGTTATTTTACCTTGAGGAAGTTAACGGTTAAGCACTGAGCTGGAAAACATCCACTATACAAAATACAATCAGAGTACTGATGGTCTGCTTTGTCTTACTTGCCAAAGATATGAAGACCCTCCAGGTTCTACATCAGTCACTCTTTCTTTTCAATCCATATAAAGGCACGGAGGAAAATTATGAGACATCATCTAAAATACCAACAACATGGATTACTTACTGTCCCAATGGATGGTAAATCTCTTACTCTGTGAAAGTTACCCTCTGTCAGCTAGGTCCAAATTTAGAATGGAACCTGATGCTCAGATCCGTGGGTAATGCCACATGAACTGCATAGGCCGCGTTGTTTTTTCTGCCCTCTTTAGCTAAAACTCCTTCCCTTGTCCCTTACCAGGCTTTCTTTAGGAAACTGAGACTGTTGATATTTAGTGAGTTTTCTTTTAACTGTCATTGAAGTCTCTTTTAGATTCACCCTGAGTTGTGTCTGTCTCTTTCCAAAACTTGTCTGACATGGCTTTTAGGCTTTCTTCATTGTCCTTTCCCATTCTTTCCCCACATAGCAAAAAGACTGAATGCCTCACCAACTCAGAAGGGCTGTGAACAGCAGCATCACAGAATCATTGAGGCTGGAAGGCACCCCTGGAGAGCATCTAGTCCAACCCTATTGTTCAAAGCAAGGTCAACAAAAGCAGGTTGCTCAGGTCTGTGTCCCGTTGGGTTTTGAATATCTCCAAGGATGGAGACTCCACACTCTCTCTGGGCAGCCTGTTCCAGTGTTTGACCACCCTCACAGTAAAAGTTTTTTGCTATGTTTAAACAGAGTTTCCTGTATTTCAGTTTGTACCCAAAGGGAAGAAGGCATTGACTGCCTTGTCCTTTTCCACCTTCTTTGTCACCACATCCCTGGTTCCATTCAGTAGTGGACCCACATCTTCCCTAGTTTTCCTTTTCTTGCTAATGTACTTAGAATCATAGAACCATAGAAATGTTTTGGTTGGAAAGGACCTTTAAGATCATCAAGTCCAACCGTTAACCTAGCACTGCCAAGTCCACCACTAAACCATGTCCCTAAGTACCACATCTACATATCTTGTTGCTCTTTACCTTGCTTGCCAAATTCAACTCCATGTGGGCTTTGGCTTTCCTCACCTTGTTCCTGCATGCTCAGACAGTGTCTCTGTATTCCTCCTGGTCACCTAACCCTGCTTCCCCCTCCTGTATGTTTCCTTTTTATATCTGAGTTGAGTCAGGAGCTCCTTGTTTATCTATGCAGGCCTCTCACTGCCTTTGCTTGATTTTCTGCTCCTTAGTATGAACCGCTCTTGAGGATGGAGAAGGTGATCCTTGAGAATCAACCAGCTCTCTTTGACCTCTCTTCTCTCCAGGGATATATTGCATGGCATTCTTCCAAGCAGATCTCTGAAAAAGGCCAAAGCCTGCTCTGCTGAAGTCCAGAGTTGTAATCCTGTTTTTTGCCGTGTTGCCTCCTCTCAAGCTCCTGAACTCTGGTCATCATAGTCACTGCAGCCAAGGTTGCTCCCAGCCTTCATATCCCTAACTGGCCCTTTCTTGTTTGTAAGTATGACATGAGCAAAGCACTTCCCATCATTGACTTATCAATCAACTGTTCTCAATGGACACTACAAGATGTCACGATGGTTCAAGTCCTCCATGAGGATTCTGGAACGTGAGGCTTTTTCCAGTTGCCTGAAGAAGACCTTATCCACTTTTTTCTGACCGGGCAGTCTGTAGCAGACACCCACAACATCACCTATGTTGGTTTGCCCCCTAATCTTGACCTACAGGCTCGTCACCCATCCCACAGCAGAGCTCCATGCATCTGTGTTGCTCTCTGACATACAGCGTAATTTTCCCTTCTCACTATCCTTTCCAAAGAGCCTGTATCCATCCATCGCAACACTCCAGTTGTGTGAACAATCCCACCATGTCTCTGTGATCTCGATGAGATCATAGCCCTGCAATTGCATGCACGCCTCTAGTTCCTCCTATTTGTTCCCCATGCTGCAGACATTAGTGTACAGGCACTCTAGGGAGGCATCCAGCTGTGTTTATTTCCCAGAAAGGGTATGAGAGCTTCCCCCATAGTGCTGTGGGGAATGTCACAAGGATGGGAAGAGAGGAATATTAAGAACATGTCATATCACAGCTCTTTTTTTGCTGCCAGCGGACTCCACTTGCAACACTAAGTAAATAACATCATGATCTGGGACTTTTCCTGCATGCTTCAGAGGTTCTGCACACAAGCTGATAAAAATGCTCTTTTATCTCTGAGTAGCAGAAAGCCTAAATTGCTACTCATGGATAACAAACATGGTTACAGTAGTCTGAGACTTCATGATCTTTAAGTTGGTTCATCATAAATCAGGTTTTCTGGGGATAAAGCACTAACTTGAAAAAGAGCTCACCACTAGTTAAAAATGCAGAAGCCATTTTGGGGAGAAAACTGAAGGCATCTGTTGTCCTGTTGAGTCCTGGCTGATTCCCCTTATAATACCAGATTAATTCCAAAGTAGTTTTCCTCATGTTATACTCTATATACACATCACTGGCATGAGCCACAGCATATTTCATTAAAGGAGCAAGACTTCCCTCAGTATTTACATGCTATGCTACAAAGATTCAATTGTCAAATGCAAGAGTTAAACTTTTGAAAACTCTACATCCTAAAAGCACTGCATTCCTTGCTTGCTGACCTGAAAGTAAGGATATCCCTTTAGTCAAATAGTCCAAAAGTTACACATGCTAATATTACCTAAACAATATTTTCCTTCTCTTAGCTCTAATCTTGCGTACACATGTCAAAAGGCACCAGGGATGGAAATAAGGAAATGTTCCAACAACATCATAGGAAGGCACAGGAAGTACAGTGCATAAGCACAATCCTGCTGTCAAAGTAATTCTGGTTTGGGTGACGTTTAGGTTAGCAGCACCTTCTCTAGGTCTAGAGTGAGAGAGAGAGGGAGGAAGCCATCAAGAAAACCCAATGCGGTAATGTATATGGCAAATTAAAATCACCCAACTCATGTCACATGCTTCTTATCTGTACAAGTTTATGTTATTCTGCAAAAGCAGAAATAAGCTTCTGTTTAGCACAGGCTTATGGAATTCGTTCCGACATTTAATTCCTGAATCTACTGATACTTTCATGTTCAATATGCTTCAGCAGGTGAATTGATATTTATCACTAATTTCGATATCTCTACATATATCATGTGAAACATTGCTTTTGAATGCTTGCAGTTCCAAACTTTGGGAAAGCTGACATTTTAAAATTTATTTGAGAAAGGATAAAATTTGTATGTAGAAGTAGATTTGAGAGTGAGATAAAACTAATCTTCTTTTTCTTCTTCTCTCCCTCCTCAGCAAGACATGAAGCTTGAGCAGTACATAGCAACACCATATCACCATAATAAATGTATGTATTTCTTATATATATAAACAGGGTATCATTGGGTGATGCACAATCAAAGCTGCTACTAAATCATTGTTCCGATGTCTGAGCAATTCTCTCTCCAAAAGGACACAGAAATGGAAACAAAATTCTGTAATCACTGGGAACTCATTCCTCAGTGATTGCTTTCATTTTCATTTAAAAACATGATAAATGATCCAGCGTTCCTCATTTCACTTGAAAATTATTTCAGATTATCTGAAAACAGCTGGGGGATTTTTAAGACTAGAAGTTCTTAACAGTATTCAGACACACTGGGTAAATCTCATCTCCTGCGACTTGAGCCTGCCAAACTTTACATGTCAAGCTGAAGCCAGTTCATCAGGGTTCTGCATTTACTTAATGAATGAGGTAGGACCAAGTACCTTCTGCAGGTGCCTGCCTTGAGCACCTGTCTTAGAAGGGGATAAATTACCCTCTGGATGTTCCTATCCCTATTGACTATACAGAACGTAAATGATTAGTTTACAGAGGCTTAGATTACTAGACACTTAGGTTATAGAGGCGAAAAGTTAAGAAAGGTGAATTTAGCTTGTAAATGGCACCCGTGTTAAAGTCTTATTCTATTTTAAGGAGACAATACTGCAGCATTTGTCCTGTTTTACTACAGTATAGCGTGAAGGGAAGAAGTCAGAAATGCATGGGATAGTGGAAGCATGAGTAAATCAATGTATTGTGCAGAGAGTAAAAATGCAGGGAAAAAACATGGCAAAAAGCCTCCTCATAGAAGGTGTCAATTAGCTGGTTAATCAGAAAACAGAGCAGATGTAGGCTTTCATGGAAAAACATAGTAACAGCAGCTCCTTGAAAGAAGGTGAACATACCTTTGGGTAATGGCTGGAGAACCAGTGAGCAAACTGAGAGAAAACTCTAAATACAGATGTTTTAAGGAGACTAGCAAGTAGTTGTGTAGTCTTCTGATTTCTTTTTTTTTTCTGAATGTATTTGTTCAAGCTGGGAGGAAAAAACCCAAATCCTTAAACCCAGCTGAGGACTGTTCCTTAAACAGTAATCACATATAAACAAATGACTAGTTACTTTAGCCTCCTTAGAAATGGTTAAACATGTGGTAAAAAAGGGAATTATTATAGTGGCGCTGCAGTAGGTTTAGGATTAACATAATCTGTTTTATTTCTGGAAACAATGTTGCCCCTCTTCTTATTGTGGCTGTGTTAGAAAGAGAAGTGAGCTGTTATGCAAACAGGCTACCGGGAGTCACTGCCGTCCCGGAGGGAGGGTTGGCGCATCCTGGTGTCGAGCTCGGCTGGATAGAGATAAAGAGAAGGCAGGCTTGAAAGGGGAGCATTATGTAGTTAATCTCATGCTGGCTTTAAAACTAACATCTCTGACAGAAAGGGTCACAACAAAGGAGTGATACAGAGAAAAGGGTGAGGAGCATGAAATGAGTGAGGTATCACCGTTCGATGAGCAATTTGAACTGACACATGCAGTTGTTTGGTGTGGACAGTATCTGACTTTCAGAGTACTGTACAGTAGGAGTATGTTTTCAGCAAGGAGCAGAGTATAACTCCAGGTATGAATAATGGGAAATGTCTCCCACATTCCTTGCTCATTTCCCTGGTAATTCATAGCGTTTCATCCCTGTAAATTCTGTAAGTGCCATTCTTATTACTGTTATTCTCAGTATTTCATCTCTAGCAGGATAATAGGGTTTTTCTTCATGGCATCATTATCATCAATGACAGATTAATTTCAAGAAGCTGAAATTTCATTTTGCTTTGGATAAGCATCCTAATATTTAGATGATTCCTTGAATCATACATGAACTGGAAATCTCTGAACCTGAGTTGAAAATGCGAGAAGTACAGTGTTTTTCATGAGTTTTCAGACACTTTTGCTTTGAGTTATACCTAGAAATACAGAGAAAGCAATGCCCCTGTAGTGTTCTGGCATTTCCAGTGGGGGAAAAAGGAAAGGCTCATTTTGTAGATCACAGTTGAACTTAAAGATCAGTCTAGTTCGAATAAGAATAAAGCCCATCTTACTATATGCAGGATTATAAGACTAGCAGAGGTGTAGTATTTCTAGGGGTGTTTTTCTAACTGAAAATAGTATGAGATTTTATATCATAATAGAGAGAAAAAAAGAGTATGTATTGTCTAAAAGTAGCTTGATGGGTAAAAATCATCTTGTCTAATTACAGACTTCTAAAAGTTAGATATCTAAGTCTATTCTCCCTTTATAGTTAATAGAATCATCTTCAGAAGACCATTTGCTGATCTGTCTTAGATGCCTATCTGAGGAAGAGATGAATGGCTCTCTGGAGATCTCTGTTTCTGTCTATTGAAAGGAACTGAGGGTAGCAACATTTTCAAAATGCTGAAGCTGTGAAACAGAATTTCAAAAAAACTTTTAATTAGACTATGTGGAAGAGAAGTAGAATTATTCCTGGTGTTTGCAAGGATCAAAGACAGGAGCTCTGGAAAGCAATGCTCTACTTCACTTAGTTTTTCTATTGTTTATTTCTTTTATGAGTTTGTTATTGGTAAGACTGAAGAGAATGCAGGTAGCAATTTGTTCCACATCAGCTTCAAAATAACTTAGAAAAAATTTATTTGTATTCCAATCCAAACTTTCATTCCTTTTTTTTTTTATTTTATCACATTACTCCTGGACCTTCTAGCAACAGTCTGTGAATTCAGTGGTGATATCCAGATGATGAAGTGCAGATAGATCATGGTGATAGATTCTTTTTTTTTATATCTTTAACTGTTTCAGAATCACTTTGCTGACTACTTGACCTTCATCATATTTTTTGTAACATCTGAAAGAGTTGTATAGCTTTGAAGAGCTGCTCTTTAAAATACATTTTTCCAACAGTGCAGCCAGTCCACAAAGCTTTCCTCCCTTCTCCCTAATGTATACTGACCTGGAGCTCTAAATGGGCAATATATATTCCTAAACCAGTGACAGCTTTATTGTGTTATCCAAAATCCAGTAGGGCCAGAAAATTGGAGTTGTATTGCTCTGGGAACTGCCAAACCTCAATTTTTCAACTGCATACACAGTATTGGTTGTAATGCAGTTGGTGAGACCATAACCATCTTACAGTTACTAAAAGACTGCTTTAGGTAATTTAGAGACCTCAGAGCATTTACCATTCACAACTTTTACTTTCCATGCTGTAACTATAGAGCTGGACATACACTATTCAGCTCTCTAATTTGGCAGTCAGGAGATAAAAAATACTTCATTTTCTATGACTGTGAATACCAAGTAATTATTTACATCCATGCAAACTGTGGATGCCTTTCTACCGTTTGATTTGTAATATTTTAAGTCCAGTCTGCATGGGGTAGGAACTTTAGCATGCTCAAAGGATAATTCACCTCACACATTCGAAAAAAATCTCTGAAACAAACTAAGGGTTGTATCTGTAAGAGGTGGTCAGTACTGAAGTGATTGAGTGGAACAGTAAACATGTTTTATACGCAAAAGTTTAGGATAATCCACAAAACTCATATGTAGCTCTGCTTCTCAAGTAATGAGGTTATCTGTTTTCCTCATTAAACTCTAATCGCAAGCTCTCATTGCTGGGATTCTCTAGCAAGCCTGAAAGTGGAAGAGCACACTATCACACTGGGCATGCAGAGGACGAAAGCCATGCATGAGGCAGAGCTCCCACACACCAGCCCTGCCACAAAACCAGACCACTATGCTCACTGGATGCTACGGAGGGAACATCGGCTGTCAGACGAGGGAGTAAACCCAAGTGGCATCAGTCCAGGATGAAGGAGTTATCACATTATGTCTTCCAAGGGCTTGAAGGGATTTTTGATGACCACATGTAGCCAGGACATCAGTTTTACATTATGTCCAAATGCTGACATATTCCTAGCTTAGTTCTGGGGCTTTACAAGCTGTCATGGTCTTGGCTCAGAGGGGAGGAGTGGGACGTCTTTAATCACTGCTGAACTCTGCGGCACCTGGGAGCTTCTGGAAGCTTGCCATCTCCCTGCAAATAAGACCTGGCTCAGCTAGTTTTGTGAGCTCTGACAAGACCTCAACCTGGTGCAATGTTGCTGCTAATGTTGGCAATGTAGCACCCTTATCAGAATCATAAGGGCATTTTCCTTTTTTTTTTGATTGGTCTTTATTGAGCAAGCTACTCAGTTGATGAGACTGACAAAAATGTGCAAAGGACGCATACCACAGCATGCATGGGTGTCTGATCATATAAATTTTGTTTTGAAGAGTGGACAGAATGCTTGGACGAGTCATCCTTTGTTGCTTTAAGTATGTGAAAGTGTCCCTGTGCTGACCTCCTGTATTTTTTCTAAGGTCAGCTCCCCTTCTGTTGCAATTCGTATTATATATTTTTCTTCTTTTTTCTTATAAAGATGTGAAATTCACATAATGATAAATTAGCTTTTTTTTAACCTTTTTTTAACCCAACCTGCCCAGTGATATTAGACCATGCCATGTAATAAGTTAATAAACTTCTTTCTTTAAATTACTAAGTTAAACAATAAAACCAATAAGAAACATAACTAGAGTCCTCCTTGGAAAAAAAATACAATAATCCAAAGATATTTAAGTCTGTGTTGCTACGTAAGAGAAATCGAAGTGAAAAAATGTTTTTTACTGGACAAATAAAAACTTCCAAATGATGGTTCCAAAAGGTTCTCTCTTTACCACAAAAACGATAACAGCATGTGCAAGTGTATAGAAAGTTTCTGTTTCAAGGTCTGCCAACAACTGCCCTCATGAGCTTGGTGAATGTTGGTGAATTTGAGCAGAACAGGGGCTGCAGATCAGACACCCAAGAGGTGACAGCAGAAAGGACGTAGACCTTCTGGGTAGGATGCATTCAAAGAACATTATCAAGATGAAAAAGGAAGGCAAAGAAGAGAGTCCTTTAACCATAGAGCTTATAAATCACAATATCTCCAGCCATAAATATTTTTAACAACCTGCATCTCATCTCTTCTCAAACACTTACCAGTATCAAAGACTTCCTTAATAGAAAAAGAAAAACTGAGGTTGAGAGATACACATTTCTTCATTCATTCAGTCTCTAAAAGATGTCTGAGGAGTGATGCTGGCTGTAGGTCAAGGCAAAACAGAGACTTGCCAAAGGCGGCAAAGGGCACGTGGACTAGTAGGTACTGTGACGGGAGAAAAAAAGAAACAGCTTCAATATCCCAGATTGCGTCTCCCACGTTTCCCATCTTTGGTGGCAGCAACGCCATTTCACCAGGGGTCGTCTTTGTGCTTGCTGTCACTTTTATCTGCCAACATGTTTGATGACATTGGCTCCCTTGGGACATCCAATCGCATGGATGACTTAAAAGCCTTGAGTCAGCCCTGGTGAGGGCAGCATACAATTAGCCATTATGGGGTATGTAGGTAAACTGAGTGTTCCCATAGATGAGTAGTAACCTCACTGCCCTATTAGAACAAGGATGAAAAAGAGCTTAATAAGCCACAAAGCTAGTGAGGAGGGAAATTGTCTAAATTTCTGGCAAGTGGCCATTAAAATGTAGAAGGAGCAAAAGACCAGATGAGATTTTCAAAAGGACTAGTGGTTTAAGGATCCTTTGCCAAACTCCTTAAGTTAAATTCCTTATTTAAATATAGCTTAAACTGGCTTCCCTAAAATGCAGAAAACTAAGCCCTATGATCACTTACTTTTGAAATATCTGACTGCTACCAGTGAGTCTGGTGAGGAAAATCAACTGTACTTGTACAGTTTTCTGTTTACAGAAAACAGTATTATTGAACATGTTAGATGTTCTATGGCATCAGCTTTCAGGAGAAAAAAAGTGGGGAGGAGTTAAAATCACATACCCTATAAATTGCTATTTAAATTGTTATTTGAATTAACTGCTGTCACCAGCTTCTGGTCAGAAAGCTAAGCCAGAAGTGATAGTTTGGGAAAAAAAGCTGAATATTCCCTCCAGCATTTTTGGGTAGGTTAGTAGGAACTGAAATTCTTGATGGCATGCTTCTGGTTTTACATAACATTTACCTGCTTCTCTAAATGACTTTTTTGTTTCAATTATGTCCGGATGAGTTGGGCTAGGACAGTAAAAATGCATTAAATGAGCCCCAAATAGACATACAGCAGGAGTAATACATTTTTATACTTCATAATCAAATATTGTGAGTGTCTAGGGGAAGAGGTTTTATCTTCTGTTAAATGTGGGACTTGGAACCAGGAATTCTGGGGTCTTCTATCTTTGTCAATGACTTAATTGGAAAAGCTGGTGTTGGTTGTGTATGTGGTTACAGTGGCCATCTGCATTTATAAAACCCTGTACAGACATGACCCTTTATAATTCAAGCTACCACCAACGCCAATCAGTACTGAAGATGTCCAGAACAATGAGTATTCCTTACAGTAGTGGTGTCTGCAGCTGGGCTTAGAAAAGCTTTGGTAGAAGACTTTCATATCTCAGCCATGTTCCAGCTGCCCAGAAAAGAAATCTTCACAACCTGCAGCGAGTGACTGAGTTTCTATCTGTCCTCTTCTTCTCCTCCCTGTGGAAACTGTTGCTGGACTTCGCAATTCTCAAAATTTTTGGATCAAGTCTGTTCGGGTGCATCATGAGCAAACATATTGTTTTACCATTTTTTCTAAGTGAAGAAATTCAGAGTCATTTAATGCACAAGAATGTGGAGAGAAAAAAAAAAAGAAAAATCCTAACTTAGCTATGCAGGAAGAGTTATCTTACTTTATAGTCAAGAAATCTAATAGAATGACTTGCCTGAGGATCAGCAGTGAGTTTGAGGCAACACCCTATCTCCTGAATGCCCAAGCTGCAAGATTATCCTTCACCAATGCCAGTTGTTGTTTTAATACAGAGGTATATTATTTTTTAAGATACATAGATGATTTCTACTAATATGAAAAGGAATTAACTTCAACAGAGGAAAATACTTTCCTTCCAAATGGTTGAAAGCATGTTTACAATGAGTAAAATAGCTTTGTATCCTGTCCTTACCTTCTTTGTATAAATTAAAATAATCTTGTGTTGTGGCAATGTTTTCTTTATCTTATCTCTATTACAGCAGCTCAATAAAAAATAAATTCTAGTAACAGTTTCTAATAGCAAACTAAATTTCTGTTGAGATTTATCCAATAAGGTAAGGGTCAAATCCTTAGAGAGGCTGAGCAGCTGGGACTCCTATGGCTGCACTGATTAGCATCATCTTACTTTGGAGCCCCAAATTTTACATAGTAAATGATCTAATCACCTACCAGGGTTTAGGACTATCACAAGTTAATAACAGCACTGCAGCCATAGCTACAAAATATTACACAATAAAACAAAATAAATGGAGATAATCTCTCATGAGTGCCAATAATGTAGATTTACAGGGTAATCCATAGGTATTGCAACTCCTAACAGATTGCCAAAATACTGTTTTGAGACTTCTATTTCAAATCTAGTACATTTTATTATCATTTTGAAGGCTAGGAAATTGAGGAATAAATTAAAGAGCTAAAATGGGGAAAACAAACATTTACAGATTGGATTTAAACGTACAGAAGTGTGAAGCAAAACTCCCTCTTTTGAGAGGATTTCATTAATGTTTAATTAGCTGAGTTGCAAACGGGAGCTCGCTCCCCAGTGTCTCCTTACCCAGGCGCAGCATGTACCGCTCTCCTTTGTGAGCAGAGAGGGAGGCTTTGGCGTGGTTATTTAGTGACAGCTCACGAGTGGCATTTCTCTTCAGCCCATCTCAAGGCACTTCGTAAAGTTATCGTTGTAATTGTCACCACTGAAGACAGGGGACAGACATCTTGCTCAGGATTACCAAGCAAATCAAGGCGGGGATCTGTGTGGTGAACAAGATAGCAGGCCGTGTTCCCCAAATTTCTAGAGGTGAGAGGAGGCATTTTGAATGTCAGTTCATTTTGCTCCCTGGCTGCTTGGTGCCAGAAATGAGAGCCCACTCTCACAGGCAGGCCCACCAACTAAATGTCCACTGGGGTGCTTATGGATTTCTCCCCACCACTGTTAGCACAGAGGCAGAAAATCATCTACTATCAGGATGAACTAGTCTGGACAGACTGTTTTTGTCCAGTAATGAGTTTTATGTGAGTAAGGTCTTCAGGAAAGAAGCAGAGGCTCGTCTTTCTCCTAATGTGCTGGGTGAGCCTTTCCAGGGTCCAGCACATCTCCACACAGTGACCAAAGCCCAGGCTGGCCAACTCACCTTACACAGATGAATTTTAGTCTGTGCAAAGCTGAGTTCAGCTTGAAAGGTGATGTAGCAGTGACCACCATGAGTGTCCTAGCTACACAGTCTTCTCATACACCATCCTTATTTCCAATAAATTGCAATCAATTTAGTTCTACTGTGCTATCATTCTTTAGAGGCTGTATCTCAGCTATAAACCTCCCTCAGCAAATCTTTGTTCTTTGTTATCCATCTTGTCCCACTCTACACATGCTGTGGTCCTCCTCTCTAAATCCAGTTATTTCTGAGGAAGCCTGCGTGAGGCATCCTGTTCTTCAGAAACTAGGTATAACTTCAGCATCACGATGCGAATATAAACAGGCATCATGTAGTATTTATTTACCCCATATATTTTAATTCTGTTTTTCTAAATGTACTGATGTACAGCCTGCAGTACAGATTTATTAAATAGTGATATTGACCAAGTACAAGTATTTATGAATATCTTGGACAATAAAACATAAGTGCATGCTGTTTTCTACATTACCATAACTGTGATGATAGCAGTTTATTCATTCGTGTAATCTATATAACAGATAGTGACAAAGACCACAGTCTAAGTGTGAGTGGTTCAGCAGAATCTAAGGCAGCTGGATAAGTGTGGGGTCAAAAAAAAAGGCTATTTAATTTTTAGAGATCTTTAACCTTTAGAAAGGTTAAAAAATTGCCAGTGTTAGCATTAAAAACACAAGACTCTTCAATAAATTAGTCAGCATTTTAAAAAACCTGGGTTTATGTACATGAGTATACATATCACTCCTGGTTTTGTATTTACACAGTAGTTAGCGTTACTATACTTGGATAGTTAGTTGTGTCTAGATATAAATTATATACGAAATTTTGATATGATGCTCAAAGAAGACTTGACTTGTCAGAAAGCTGGAAAAATGTGCTATCACAGAATCCAGTACAATAGACAGTCAGATCTCTAATACCAACAACAACAGGAAATAAAATGAAAACATAATAAACTTTAATAAATGCTGATTATACAATCTTGTTGAGATGCCTTTTTGACTATTTTACTAAGTAGAATTTGTTAGCAATTTTTTTTCCTATGAGGGAATTAGATTAATAATAGAACTCATGCAAATCAGTTAATAATTCTTTTCATAATGTTAATGGCTAGAATTGGTGGTTCTTTGGAGAGGGCAAAACCTTATTGTAGATAACCAAGCACAATGCTCGTAGAGTGCTATACCAATATTATATTGTTTTCAGTATAGAAAGTTACTGTAGTATCTCGGGTGTTCAGTTTTTTCATCAATAGATTATTTTTCACTGATTCACTGAGACATAGTAATTTCAACAAACACTTCACGAACAATAATTCAAAAGGCATCAAGCAGTAAGTTTCATATCACTTTAGAAATATTGTCCAAACCTACCCAAATGCTATAATACATAAAGTCTATTGCTTAAAGATACAATTCATAAACAACTCTAACCTTTTCTGTGATGCTTGAGTCAAATACAGAGATTCCACCCTGGACAGGACAGAGGAGCTCTGTGTTTCATCAAAAGAAGACCAGAATATGTTAACAAACATTAACCTTCTTGCATCTTTCCAGCTAGAAGCACGAAGTTAATGAGAATACCAGAGACTGCTGGCCATTAAACTCATTGGACTTGTACTACTGTTCATTTACAAAGGGTCTGGTTCATTGCCCTTGGACTGGACTGTTTTTTCTTGTGGATTACAGTCTATGTTATGCTATATATGAAATAGTATCACAGGCTTAACCAGAAGACAAAACAAAATATGACCGTGGAAATCAGTTTGGTCACTGAGTTGAACTTGCCCCATGTCTGCTGTGCTTGGCTGCGTAGCTAATGCGTTTCCAAGCCTCGGTCATGGGGAGCAAAAGCATCATTCTAAGGCTCAAGCAAGTCAGAGCAGTGGCACCCATGCTTGACTTGAGCTATGTGCTTCAGCGCTGAGGGCTACCAAGTTAAGCATGGCCTTCAGCGCTTTACTGCCTAGACATGATTTTAAGAAAATTATTAGATGATAACACACTTTGTAAATCTGAGTTTTCATCTTGTATTCTTATCTGCCTAAATAAATCAGAACATTTCTTCCTGACCAGAAGTGTATAAAGTTTAATTCTAATAAATGCAACTATTCAAAAAATGGCTCAGAAAGAAAAGTTCTTTTATGAAAGTTGCTGTTTGACATAGTTTAGTAAATCAATTTTTGTTTGTGCCAACATTTGAACTCATAATGGCTTTAAAAATAAAACCCAACTAATCTGAAAACTAAAATTTTGTTAATAACCTCTTCCTAAAGAAAGGCTACAGTGTTCGTCAACCAGTGTATTTTTGTCAGAGGAAGTAAATTTTGGACACCTTTAAATCACTTAGATTAAAATGCTTATATTGTAGCAGACCTTAAGCAAGCAATCATTGACAAATTCAGGACTTTTTCCGAACTAAGGTCTGAAGATTACATGCTGCGGATAATACACAGAGAAAGGGAAAGAGTAAGAAAGGGAAAGAAACCATTAGAAGACAGTGTAACTATGATGGAGCTTTCAGAATGAAGTCTTGCTTTCCTTTTGGTTACAAGAACTGTCAGGAACAGTCTGGGGAAAAAAATCTCTTCACTGTAGTATGGCACATTGCATTAATATCAAAGCACAGAGTTTTAGCTTCAACAGGGAAGGTTAAAAAAATATATGATTAAAGAGAATCATCAAAGGAGGGAAGACATAAAGGTCAGCTATTTCCAGTTACTGACTGATTGGCTGGGTCAATGACAGTGATCATTAACTGCCAAGAAGTGCCCTTCCTGTCGGCCTCTGTTACATAAAAATGAAATACAAACCAATGTAGATCAGAAGCCATTAGATGATCACAAGTGGAAGCTGGTCTCCAAAACGCCATGGCATTTACCATGCTAAATGTGATACTAATGTTCTCGCTCTTGCTTTCTCTCTGGTTTACCCTCTTTTTTCCACATGCAGTCACACATATATATTGGCCACACAAAAATCTGAGAACATGCCACGAAATGGCTGGTGGCTGTCACTGTGAAAGATGAGAAAAAAAATCTGAGATTAATCAAGTGATTAATCTTGTGTTAATAGATAACTGAGGAGATGTGAAGATTTTAAAAGCAAGGACAAAAAGGTATAATTGGGTATGGTAACTTTTGTACTGAACAGAAGTACAAGAACAGAAGAATGGCTGGGAAGCAGAAAAACAAGTAATTATAAAAACAAAAAAGGATTAAGGAGATATTTTTTTCCTGCTGGGTACAAGCACCTGAATGGCAAAGAGCCTAGAATTGGATTACCTTTGAATTTTCTAAATTGTTTTCATGAGAGGAACATTTTTGACCCATATGAATCAGCGAGAAAGCTTCTTAGAGACAAGGAAAATTAATTTGTAAGAAACCTTCCTCCTATATAGATGCTCAGGGATACACCAACTGCTCGGTACTGCTTAATTTTTTTTAAAGTCTCTTCCTGACTAGGCCAATATGTTGCAGAGCCAAAATTCATGACCTTCAGCAAAGAAGAAAACTGCAAATCTTGAAAAGAACACATTCCTTCCTCATGTTTTAAGGTATCCTTTCAAAGCAAGCTTAACTGTAGAAATAAGTAAATAACAACTTTCAAAATAAATAATTGCATGAGACATTTTTCTCCCTGCTGCTGCTGATGCTTTTACGCAGAAAAGGATACAATTTTCCTAGTGCCATTTGTATTTTTTCAATTCAATGTTATATTGGACTGTTGAAATTTATTTGCTATGTGTGTAAAATGTTTGGCTATAAACACCAGTTGTACTGATATGTAGTCACAACAAACTGCAGAAATTTTTTTCTCTTGTAGGAGGCTGAGGATTGACAGCTGGAGAGATGTTTCCCTGTGTCAGTATAAGCAGGGATGTCGAGCTCTTTCTCTGGAGAGGGCTGATGCTGCCTGAAACGTACCTCCCCTACGCTACCGGGTGCAGCTGGTCAAGGTTGGAACTAGACGAGCACCCATATATCTTTTACATTTATTCAAAGTTCATTAGCATCCATTAAGCTGTGCTGTTCCAGCTTTGATATATCAATGTTAACAAAATATAAATGTTGGATTTTTGTCATAAAAGAAAACTAAATCTCATTTGAAATACAAACATATAATGAAATGCGGCCCATTGCCCCCACCCCTGATCCCAGGGACCAATCGCAGGATCTTAGTGAGACCCCAGTCAAGCTGTGCAGCTCTGACCTCTTTGCTAAAATGTATCTGTGGAAACACAGGTATTCAGAGGTGTCTGTCCCTCCTGCAAAAGGCTCTTGCTGTAGCACCACAAAAGAACCATCGAAGCTTTTAATCTGGCAATTCCTACCCTGGGAAGCTGAGCTTGCAAGGCACAGCTGTTGTACAAGCTGCCTCCAGCAGTGCTGAAAGATGTGACCAAGAGCGGGGTAAGAACAGACAAACCCACACACGCTCCAATGCCTTTGCTTGGGCAGCCACATCTGCAGCAGCAGCCCCAAGCCAGGAGCTCAGAGCCTCCTTAACCCCACCCTCCCCAGGCTGCGAGCATGGTGGTACGTCAGCAGATACAGCTCCAGGAGGTGCTTGCAGCAGAGAGGCTCTAGACCAGTCGTGGGGGCTTTGACCTCCTCTTGGAAGGAAGGACTGGCCAGTATGGCCTTAAGTTCCCTACCTGACGCTGCTGTGGACTGTCACTCACAGTGGAGTGAATTTGTCAGTCAAGCCACAGAGGGACCAAGCAGAATTGTTTGGAAGAAAAAGATTGCTGAATAGCCTGTGCTGCCCTAGACGGGCTGCCAATGAAGCCTGAAACCACACAGGGATAACTTGCCTTCACATTACACAGCTCTAACCCTGAAGCTCGGAGATAAACAGGATGTTATTTAAAAGGAGGAGTAATATATAATATGCATTGATTTTGGAGGGAAGTTATTTATTCAGCATTTCAGCATGTTGGTTCAGCAGGGAGAGGCTTGTGCTGTGCTTCCAAAACGCTCCCCAGACTTTACCTGGAGGATCATCACAAGAATAATTAGCTCCTGTGTCTGTTCATCTGGAAAGGCAAGGGGTCCATACGGACACTACAGGTGTAGAGGGCAACTGCTGTGTTAGAGAAAGCATAAGCAAACTGACTGATGAGAAAGACATGACTAGCCTTTGTGCTTATAAATGCAAAGTTTCTTCCAATTATAAGAGTTTTCTGGGTTTTTTTTTCCAGATAAAGCATATACCAGAAAGGTTTAAATGTTTAAATGAAATTGCTTCTCCACACTTGCTATCTGTGAACAGCAATTAAATTTCCTGGCAGGAATACAGGTGGTAAATATGAATTGTGTTTTGCATAGTATTTATAGAAAAATCATTTTAAAGTTTGTATTCACAGAAGAAAAGTCCCCTTTAATAGTCACTCATATCCTCTTAGAAAGAAGAAGCCACACCTCGTGACCAATGTCACTTGATTTTGTAAAATGTTTGCGATGCACGGGCAGCAAGTGAACAGACGATAAAAAATTACTGCTGAGATTCTACTAATGACTATATTAAATATTATGATCTGTGTTCATAAACAGAAGGAAAAAAATTAATCAAGTGCATTTGTTATGAAATGTTCTAGTGCAATTCTTTGGTTTTGATGAAAAGCACATTCTAATGCCTTTGAAGATACGTGTACATACGCATCAGTTAACAACACGTACCCCCTATGGTACGATTCATACCGTGCAACCTGAGTGTTCTTCATGCAAATAATTCACAATTTCAGCCTGAAATTAACAGGGTTATACGTGACATGCAGCATACCAATAGCAAAAAATATTGCAGAAGATTTACTGCAAGGGGAAAAAGGACTGTAACACGAACCAATAATTTCTTCACTTAATCCAGGAATAAAGATAAAAGGAGAAGAGAAAAATACAGTTAACAATCTTCCCCAGGGTGTTTGAGTGAAGGAAGTGCTGAACTGTGAATCAGAATTGAATAGGCAGAAACATTAGCTCCTTTCAGAAGGATGTTTGCCTTACAGAGATCAGATATTGTAATAGCACTGAGCTGGCTCCTTGCCTATGCTTTGCAGCATACAAATGAATATTTTTCCTTTCTCAGCAGTTCTGCAGTAAAAACATCATGAAATCACAGAAATATATGCAAGAACTCTTTAAAATGACCACAGATTCTGCTGTCAAACACTAGAAACGTCTAATGCTCGATTTGCAGAGCTGCAGATAAGAGCCCTCCATTCCAGACTCACTGTCAGTGGAAGCATCAGCAATCAATACCTCTGAAAACTGGGCTCAAAGAGGCACATTATCAAAGGTGATTCATGATGCAGGTAAGTGCCAGACAACTCTAAAAAAAAAAATCTACAAAATATCTAAAAAAAATATATCATACAACTATTGACTTGAAGGGGAGCAAGAATATGTTTACATGGTGGATTGCAGAGGAGAGTTACCCCCTCTTGCTCTGAGTGAGCTCTAGTTTGTCGTGCTGAAGACCAGGATGCCTCAGCCCACACTAAGCTCTGCTCTGCCACATCCAGACCCTTTAAAGGCTGAGCTAGTTTGTTTTGGTCAAGCTTGGACTGAGGTTTTGTTGCAAACTGAAACTGAACAATCCGAGGATATTCTTTTGCAGCTGCACCAGCTAAGCGTGTTAAAACACTCAGGACCATTGAAAAGCTGTGTTTCAGCTGGGTCTCGTAATTTGAGAGACCAACAAATAGCTGATCACTCTCAGTATGGAAGAAATAATGCGTTTTCTATTTACCACCTTTGTCAAGACTGAAGTCACAGAATCACAGAATCATTTTGGTTGGAAAGGACCTTTAAGATCATTGAACCCAACCATTAACCTAACCCTACAAAGTCCACCACTAAACAATATCCCTAAGCACCACATCTACACGTCTTTTAAATACCTCCAGGGGTGGTGACTCCACCACTTCCCTGGGCAGCCTGTTCCAATGCTTGACAACCCTTTCAGTGAAGAAATTTTTCCTGATATCCAATCTAAACCTCCCCTGGCACAACCTGAGGATGTTTCCTCTCGTCCTATCACTTGTTACTTGGGAGAAGAGACTGGCATCCACCTCACTACAATCTCCTTTCAGGTAGTTGTAGAGAGCTATGAAGTTGCTCTACATTCTCTGCCACTGTCAAGTATTGGATATTAAGGTGGAAGGAAGGACATCACAGAGAAAGAAGCCAAAATGTGTTCTTGCCAATTTAACCATGTATCTGATTCACTAATACAATCTTTCACGCTTGTACTGTGATTGCCTGCAGCTCTCTTGATTTCATCAACATCATAAACCGGTATTTGGCTTACATTTAAATGACACATCTAGGACATCTGAGAGGCACATAAACTTATTTTCCATAAACTACTTCTAGCATATTTCCTCTCCACTGTCCTGTCAGCATCACCACAGAGTCATTCAGAAAGGAAGGGACTTTGGGAGGTCTCTCTTCCACCCTCCTACTCAAAGCAGGGCCAACACTGAACACTTTACCTGGGGCCTTCTTCAAAGGGTATGAGTCCTTGGCCTTTTTGGAGGGAAGTAGCACTTTTCATAATGATTTTTTTGGCTTCCAGTTGGAGGTCACCAGTTCAAAGACTACCATTGTGTTCCTATCCAACAGGAGCTCAGTGGACTATGTCTGAGGTCACCCCGTCCTTCCACAAAGACAGGCCAATCATCTAGTGCAAGATGGTAGCCATGATCGGTTACAGTAGTCTTAGCTAGATTGGAACTGCTGACTGAAGCAAAAGATTCTATAATCATAGAATCGTAGAATGGTTTGGGTTGAAAGGGACCTTAAAGATCATCTAGTTCCACCCCCCCTGCCACAGGCAGGGACACCTTTCCTCTAGACCAGGTTGCTCAAAGCCTCATCCAGCCTGGCCTTAAACACTGCCAGGGAGGGGGCAGCCACAACTTCTCTGGGCAACCCGATCCAGTGTCTCACTACCCTCACAGTAAAGAATTTCTTCCTAATAATTCCTAATAATATCAATATCCAACCATTTAAAATGAATATAAGCTTTTCAGCAGATACAACATAGCATAAACTCAGATTAACAGTGAGCTGGTTTTCGTTCCCAGATGTACCTTCTCAGTAAAGTGTCTTTTACAGGGTTGGTCACACAACAATCTTATCCCTTTGCCTTTTCAGAGACTTCACCACAGTATGCAAATATTTCAGGGACAGGAATGGTTTTGATGTTTATTCAACATGAAACATGCAGGAAAATAGAAAGTAGCAGACATGAGACAATTTAGGCAGCTACTGTGAATTCACTGTAGGTCTGGGAAAGTTGTCAATACAAGGGCTTGTGGCAAATGCTGTGAAAGTACAGGAACAAATCAATTGCAGGCAGAATTTTCTTTCCCAGTACACATGACAAAATTATTTACAAATGGCTTATTTAAATCTAGACAGAAGTCAGCTATTTCAGGGCCCTATTGAGCAGAAAAGAGACCCAGTGAGTTAAGGAAGGTCACAGATCCAGTTACATCACCCAGATGATCTCTCTGACAAAGTGTTTGTAACACTTGCTCTACCTTGCCTTTGTTTCAATGTGGATGGCTTATGACAGTGGGTTTTACTGCCATTTTTTGCTGGCATTGTCTAGAACTTGCTCTATCCTGATACAACCTTCCACATAATGATGATGAGCACAGTGTTAAAAAAAAAAAAAAAAAGAGAGAACAACATGTCTTATCTAGCAGCAAAACCAGTCACTAAGACCAGTCTTTTGGAAACCCTCATCTAACCTAGAGCTAAAAACTGCTTTAAACACCACCCACACTGCAGTCATAGATTTCCTGCTCAGCACCTCTCCATAATCTCAATGCAAACTACTGCAAAGGCTGGCAAGCTAATAGCTGATCTGGCTCAATGCCAGCCTGATTTTGACTGTCCCCTTTAGAAGTCTAGGGCATCTCTGCATTAGCAAGTAGCACAGCGTAATCAGAGTGGATCTATGGAGTGAAACAGTGGGTGCAGAGGAGCTGAGGGCCACCCTGTACACATTTTGAGTATCTTACTTCAGACTAGCTCTCTTTTGGGCCCTACGCAGAATGCCCAGTGGTTGGTGTATAGCAGGTGCCTTGCTGGACCTCATCTCCTGGTTTCATCAAAGGGGCATCCAGTTTGTGTGCTCCAAGACCACTTCACACTGAGAATGCAAGTACAGTAAATGGGACAGGATATTTCCTTCCCAAGTACACACCTGATCTGAACTGAACTGCTAATGTAAACACATCTGTAGATCTCTTAGGAGTGGTTGTGGTCCAAGGAAGTCCTTTGTTTAGGAAGAGATTTTGGCTGTAGAGTTAATAAAATCATCATTCGCTGCTCACACTGTCTGTACAGGGTTAAACGCAAGACTCTTAAGTTTGATGAACAACTATGACTGCTAGAGGATTTTTTTCCTTCTTTATTGGAAAAGGTAGGACTACAGCCTGCTTTTCTGTTACATATTTAAGTCTCTCAAATAGATTCAAATTAGGAAATACCTTCATTTCTGTAACTCTGAAGTTTAAAAATGAGCAGTACAAATCACTGATTTTTAAGTCCTTAGACATTATGAGTCTTGTCTGTCACACTTTGATACTAACTGGCTCCTAAAGCATATTTGGATCAGGCTGTCACTGCCAGAGACTGTCATCTTCCAAGCAAGTCCATGGAGGGACGCCTGTTCTTATGATGCTTCATGAGTCAGGAGTGGTGCTCTGGGGACAGCACTGTGCAGCTGCGTAGGGGAGATGTTTATTCCTGCCAAATCACAGAAACCACAAGCACTGTTTTCTAAAAAGCTGACTCCTCTGTTTAAGCTCCTGCAAGCTCACTTCACAGTCAGCTTGATGGGCATTGAGAGAAGAGTGTGTCAGACACAGAATCAGAAAAACACCTCAACATTCAGGCGTGACCCTCACTGCTCAACTGTTGCGAGGAAGATGATGAGATATACTGCTTTCTTTAGAGTTTTGTTTATTTGGCTTTTTTTGCTTCTCTGCGTTCTGAACTCAACGAACCAAAGTTGTTTATAGAGATAAATGGCTTTCACGGAGATGAAGACTCAGCCATGTATATCAAGGAGCATATACCTAATCAAGTTTTGTGGGTAGGTTTTTCACAAGCAGCCAGGGAGCTATATTACTGACTTCCAGGGGGAAGCTGGGTTGTCTGGAAAAATCTCAGCCTACCTCCCTAATGACTGAATTCTGGCTCTGCAACAGATAATACAGGGGCTTGATGACTATACAAGGGTCCTCATTTAATTCACTGTGTATCCCTTTTTTATCCCTGGCACTCCTCATCCAGATAATCAAAGAACCGAGACTGTAATGACTGTGTCTGAATAGATCCTTTCTTTTTAAGCTTCCAAATTCCTCATCGCTATTACTTATGCTTGTGCAGGACTTGCCAGCTTTCTTCATGTTTTAAGGGGAACGTGCATAATAGAGAGCTCTCCCTCTTACTCATGGCTCTATTGTAGAGCCTGCACAAGCACTGCCCACTCATTCCAAGCATCTTTTGTTCTGACGTAATGTGCTCAAAGAATTACACTTTTAATGAGCAGTTCTAAGCCTGCTGAGCATAACTCTGGTGCATATGAACTTTAATAACTGTACCCATTGTACGCAGCCTTTGGGGTTAGGGTGCCCTTAACCCTTACTGAAAAAATATGTATTTGCAAACACACTTCAGCCCCACTGAAACGTGAAGGAGCATAAAGTAAGAAGATCCTATCTTTCCATCAATTTATTTGGAAAAACTTCCTGCAGGCATTTAGTTGCTATGCCCCATTAAACTGGCAGTGGTTGCTTTGCTTTACAGAGCAGCTCAACAGGCCTCAAAACAAAGTATCCGGAGCCTCTGGGAGACCAAGGACAACAGCATTACCCAAGCAGGTCCCCTGGGTGTGTGGAGCTGAAGCAGCCGTCGCACTGCTGCTCCTGGGAATGTGCCGACTTGGATTCCGGCTGCATTGTCTGTTCCAGGTTTGGTTTGTGTTTTCTGGTCTTTGGAGAGGGGAAGGTGGGGAATGGGAAATATTTATGAATATGGTTCTGTATTTGCTATCCTTTTTGTGTTTCTGTTCTCTCCTTTTTTTTTTCAGTCTGCCCAGTTCATGTATTCCCCTGCAGTATCCAGAATGAGGGGGCAAGCAGACCCCACAGCAGTGGCCCATCTGCCTTTGAGTACAAGGAGAGGAGGAAGGATGGACTTCAGGTTGATAAAGAAACTATCCAGAATTCTAGCTTATATTTTAATGTGCCCCAGAATATGCTAGCCTTTTAATTGCAGACCTGCAAAGACAAGGTCCCTATTCAAAAGGATTTCTAGCATACAATTAAAACTTGCCTTGATAAATGAAGATGGCAGAGAGTAATGAAAAGGAAACAAAGCAGAAAGAAAAGGTACGCAAACCTTATGATCATATGGTTAATGAAAGCATACAGATATCTTTGGGCTCATTTTGTCTCATTTATGGTAGATTAGAGGCAAAAAAAAATAAATAATTCACACACAAAAAAAATTACTGAAAGACCCAGAGAAGATTGTTTCAGCTGCAGACCAGTTCCACAGGGAAAGAAACTTCTATTCAAGTAGAAAGGAACCATCTGAGTTCAAAGCTTTACAATTCTTGAAGATTTGGATTATGCAAATTTTAAGTTTCCTCCCACGCTGCTATTCAGTAAGTTCTAGTTTTACACCCATTTTAGAGATGAAAGAACACAGGCTCAAAAAAATTACCTAATGTGTATTTGGCTGAACAGATGTCTTTGGTGGAACTGGAAGCAGAATCTAGGCATACTGACTCCCAGCTCTCCTAAGTTTTGGACAGTCTCTTTTGGTATATAAATGCGGTGAGACACACTTTAAACAAACATTTCCTATGCTGTGACCCAACATACATAGAATACAGTGAAATCTTGAATAATTTCTCTAAGATGCGAGTTCATTCTTTAAAGAAAACATACCACGCAGTGTAATGGGAAATTAACTTCATAACTTCCAGGATCTTTCAAATGCATTTTCCACTTGTCAAATAAATATATCTTGCTAAAACAGCTAAGGATTCTTAAAGAATTCATAGAGGGTCAACATTCATTGGAGAAAGAAAATAACCAATTCCTTTCTTTACTTTCTGAAGTTCATGGCAGTTCTATGGCATTTGCAATAAATTATCTAGGATGTCCATGTTACCATTTGTTGAAATGCTACTTAGATTAGTTTAATTCGAAGGTCAAACTGTTTTCAATGTTTAACTAATTTCAAACCATGTTTTATCATTAAGGGCACAGAAGTGTGAGCATTTAAAAACATATTGCCCTTGCAAAGTATGCATATATTTAAATATTTATATTCCCATTAACTTAAAATATGAAGTACAGATGTATCAGCTTACTCACTGAATCACGGTAAAGATTCCCAATGGATTATCATAAACGTCCATTGTATTTAAAGTCAATCGAAGCAGTTGGCAAAGAAAACTGCTCCTGGGACTCAGCAGTCTTGGTCAGTGAATCCGTGCCTCTTCTGTTGCTCTTCCCTTTACATACATACATACGTCCCTCCTCTGTACGTCTTGCTCAGCTTCACCCGGTTCAGCTCTCCACGTCAGATCAGCTATTAAACCGCTCATGTTGCTGTTGGTTAAGAGCTACCACCGGCACTGGCCAGTGGCTGGGGACACGGCAGGGGGGGTTCTGCTGCAGTGACGCTCCCACATTCCACTCCATGTTGATGCCGCTGAGAGGGGAAGATCAATGTGAAAATTGCAGTCCCATGGTCTGGGCTGTAATGATTTAATGACAATTTTTAAAACTGTTGTGTAGCTTCACCTTGAAACAAGCCTTGAGATTAACCTTAACAAATATAAAAAAGTATTTTTATGCAGCCTGTTGAAAATACAGCAAGTGTGGTGTGTGATTTCAGCCTAATGTTAATGATGTGTCAGTGTCTTCTGGTGTAAGGAGGGGCAGGCAAAGTTGTGCTTCTTTTTCCTTGTCTTTGCTGGCATTAGTATTCATATAATAGAATATGACTTCGGGGTTTGCAATGAAATAAAGTTTTCTTCTACTTATGCAAAAAAGAAGTGACAATAAGAGAAAGACTGTCTGTTAACTAAATATCACAGGATGAACAGTACAAACCAGTCCAATGAACCTGATGAGATGTTCAAAAGCAACAGTATGATCATTTTCAGTGCCTCAGTTTTCCTCTGCCCAACTGAAGACCTCTGATTTTCAGAGGAGGATGTCTCTAGTTTTTGAAAAGCAGATCTTTTTAAAGATCTTACACCTCCAGAACTTAAGCATCTTACAAACACCTGTGCAAAACACCGTTTCTTTATGTAAAGAGACAACCTTTCCCGTACCAGTCTGCAGTGCACTTTAAACACAACTGTGATAAGACAGCTGCTGAAGGAAGAACAAATTATTCCCCAGCAATCCTGCTTGAAGAAAACTTTCAGCTGAGTAAGTCTGATGCCAGCTGAGTATGTTCAAAGGGAGTACTCCCTCTCCTTCCTCCCTCCAGCCCCCCAATGCCCCCACTCCAGGAGCACAGCACCAAGCATGGCTTCGTTCAGGGAAGGAGCAAGGACAGCTGGGACAGTGAGGCTGGGGCAACAGGCTCATGGGAAGCTGTGGCAGAGCACAGCAGCCCTTAGCCCCAGACTGCAGTGGGTGTCCAAGTAGATGTAGAGGAGCAAAATGAGGGGTAAAACTGATGGATCTGGTCATTGAGCTGAGTACCAATGATGTGGGTCTGAAATAAAAGGCAGCCCCCACAGAAATGGATGTGCTGAAGCAGTTAGTTACATAGCACCTTCATTTTTACCAAGCTAGACCCATCTGGTCTCCCACAGCTCTCACCTTGGCCAAACCAAACTACAAAGAAGTGAGGTCTGTTCCAACAAGGGGAAAAACTCCTTGAGATCAGAAAAGCAGACAGCTGGATTATAGCATTGCTAGCATTGCTAAAGATAATGATTAGCAAAGATCATTTCAGCTGGACTCTAATGACCAAAGTCAAGGATGTTTCATTGCAGGCCCCAAGAAGACCAAGACATCAGAAGAGAGAAGGGCACACAGCAGCTGCAGCAGATGGAGGGCATACCTGGAAAATCCACACCAGGGCTGCAGAGCCTCATTGCAAAGGCAAAGCTGGCAACCTGCTGGGTTTGTATTGTATTGCTCAACTCATATTTTCACACAGTGGAGAAAAGAAATGGAGACCATTCTGAATCTTTCCATTAAAAGCTGCCAATGGAGAGCCCAGAGTTTTAACTTTCAGGGCAGAGGCTCAGCACAACCCAGCACCAGCATTGTTGAAATGCCAGTGTCTGCAGGGCCTGTTACACACCCAACAGGACACTCTGGCCTATTTGCAAATTTCTGTCTTGGCCCTTCTCGTGGAATCACAGAAGAGGTGAACATCTCCACTTGTGCAAAGAGAAGACAGGATTTTTTTTTCCTAAGGTAAGCTTTGACTCAGACTAAGCAGACCCATCACAAGTGTAATTGCTGTTTTCACAAGGTTGGTTTGAATACATGATCTAAGAGTAAAAAAACTGCAGGGTAATGAAAAACTCCAGGTGCAGTATGGTATAAATATGGGGTTGGGTATCATTTCTGAATTCAGATACTAGTGCTGAATGTGATTTCTAGTGATGGGCAAATTGCTAGCAGACCTTGGAGAGACAACTCTTCAGACATAGCTACTGATATTCAGTATTTAGCCTGAGACATGCAGGGCTGTATTTTCAAACTGAGCATCATCCTGAAGGGTTAGCTACAGATGATCATTTTCTCTAAAGCTCAGGTACAAGCTATCACTAATTGGACTTCTGGCATCAGCAGCCACTTTTGAAAATACAAGTTTTCATCTCAAACTCAGCAAGTGCTTTTTGGAGACTTCCCACTAATTCGACATGCTTTAGAGCAGCTATTTAGGCTGTGTTAGTTTTCACATCTCCAAAATATGGGTAAAAGCTTATGTCTTTGTTTAGCCCACACCCGGGGCTAAACAATAACAGTTTTTCTCTCACCCAACGTCCCTTCCCCAACTGAGGGAGGAAATTGGGAGAAAGAGGGAGACTCATGGTTTAAAATTGAACAGACTTAATAAAATCAAGAAACCAATATCAACAATAACACAAAACACACAAAAGTATACTTAGCTACAGAGTTGCAGCAGGTTGTTCCAGGAATAGCAATCATTGTGAATGAGGGGAAAAAAAAAAGAGTAAGCTAGAAAAGAGGAGAACAAAACAACCCCACCTCTCCCCACCAAGCCCTCCCTTTTATAGAGAATTTGATGTCAGTGATATAGAATACACCTGTGGGCCAGCCTGGGTCAGATGCCCTGCACTTAACTGCTAAGGGCCTCGATCACCATGGCTGGCCACAAACTGAAACAAAATCCCAATGAAACCAGGACAGCTTACATATCTAAAAAGTTAATCAGGCAATATTTGTGGAGTAGTTTGAGGGCTGATGAAGGTAGTTACCCCATGTGGTTTCCTCACATGTGCAATTAAGCGAGATAATGTGATCACTTACTTACACTCTCATGTTTTCTCCCCATTGCATGTGTTTTAACTGGATCTTTTCCTTACTCGTGTTTAAGATTCTCTACTATTCTGCATAATAGCCTTGCTATTCCTCCACACTATGTAAGGCATGCTGCTGAAGTTATTAATGTACCATTAGACACCAAGTTCAAACTCATTACTCTGAAGGAATTCAGTAGCTCCTTTTAGAAATAACATGATACAAAATGACATAGGTCCCAGAAGCCAACCATCAACACAAGCACTTTCCCCATTCTGGATTTCCCTGTTCTAAAATCCCAGCAAGAGGAACACTGAAAGAACTAGGGAGGGGGAAAAAAAAGGACAAAAAGGGACATATGTTAATTTATTTGCTTTTCTCAGTACATCTCTTGGGAATGAACCAATACAGAAATAAACCAGCATTTAACATAATCCTTTCCTCTCACTACACTCTTAATAGCATCTTGAGAACATTTGGGGGCAGATGCTCATCTGGTATGAATTGATGCGCGCACATGGAAACCAGTAGAGCAACAATGATTTATATACACTAGAAGTTACGACAACTGGTCCTTAATAAAGGGTTTCATAGGTTATGTAACTGGTAATTCCAGTACAGGATTTGTTTTTAATACGATTGACTTTGTCAAGATGAATGTGTCTGTAACTTTAACCTTGGAGAAGATGCCATGCTATTTCAAAAAAAAAAGGACAAAAATCAACTAAACCCACAACAACAGTGTTCCTAGAACTCACAACAAAATTAATTCCTCCCTGACTGTGGTGTCCAATATTTTTTCCTTTAAACTGGAAGAATGGGCCCCATTTTACCAAGTGTAGACTTTTAACCCCCTCACCCAAGGCTCTGAAATCATCGAAGAACAGAATAAGGCACCTATAGGATGTAATGCATCTCAGCTTCATAGAGATATGTTTGGGTCCAATGAATCCCATCATAAGAGTAGGGATAGCCATCTAAACTGAGGCAAGGTGAAGCTTCGTCCCGGTTCCTATGGCTTGTTACATTACAGTGGAGCCAAGCACTTATTTTTACTCTACATCAGTTTCACTCCACTGGCTGCAACATGGTTTCTAAGGATAACGTTTAGATATTGTTTTGTAAAGCCAAAGGCACGTTTAGTAAATAAATTAATACATAGAATATTGTTGATAAGTTGCCAGTTTGACTGTGCTGCTAGAAAGAAGATTAACTACTGTTTTATAGGAATTACTGAAAAATGAGAACTTTGCACGTCATGTCAGTGACTCAGGTCTGATGGCATTTGAATACATAGAAGTTTCTATTTCAGTAATCAGTAGATCATGTATGGTGACAATACCATAGGACAAGTACTAAGTAGCGTGATAGGCAAATTCAGTTTGGAAAAAAATAGAAATAGTGAGAACCCTATTTAAGGGTAAGAAAGGGGTGAATTTTTCTACACAATCAATAGCTAACCTAGACATGCTCTTGATCTATAGTTCATTTGATCTTGGCAACAACTCTCATGAACAGGACTCATCTCAGCTAACGTCAGACATCTATGGTGCAGTTGGCTGTCTGTGCTAGTCACCCGCCGCTTGCTTCCACGGCGGCTTCTAAGATGTGATTCATCTGACCTAATTCAGCCGACTGCTTTACAGATAAGATGAATAATGCCTAGAAGTGTCCGTTTCTCTCCATGACTACAAAAGGAACTCACAGTGACAAGCTGGAAGTCAGCTGTCTGTACTGAATCAAGTAGACCCCAAAGTGGGGTCTTCACCATTTTCTATCTATATCTGAGCTATTCAGTGTGTGGTACTGCAGATGGCAATACTTCGCGTACAATAAAGAAGAGCCGGAGCTGGAGCCAGAGGAGGAACTCTGAACATTATACTTCAAGTGAAGGTCTGTGTCTCAGAGCCTCCCCTGAGGCTCTATATTAAAATTGCTTGAAAGCAAGATGTAAACTGGTCTTTGGTGTTACACTGGTCTACTGACCTGCCAGTACCAAAATTTGCTGTCCTGATGCAGCACTCCATAAGATTACGCTTGCCAATGTGACTAAATCTGGCCTTTCAGAGGTTTGGAAAGAAGTTTTTTGAAAAAAAACCTTTAAAATGTCAGAAAGCATAGTCTTACCAGCAATTGTGTGAAAAACATGCTCTGACAATAGGATAATAGAATATAATTCAATTAATTAATATTAATTCATTAATTATACAGTGTTTCTCATTTGCAAAGTGAGCTCCTCCTCTCCTTCCAAGCTCATCTCCAGTCTTGGCTGTTAGTGAAAGGAACTGAGATGTGGAAAATACAGGGATGAGTGACTGTGGGCAGACTGGCAGTGCTGGAGTTGTGGGCATGTCCCAGGCTCACTGAGAAGAGTGGGCAGAGCTGGAGGAGAGCAGTGATGGGGCTTATCTCATATCTGTGATTTGTTTGGAATTGCAGTGCATATGTTTAATGTTCAGCTTATGTTTGACTTGTATTTATTGATGTTTGCATTAAATCAAGTATTTTTTCTCCACTCGTTATATCAACAAAGCTATATAAAGCATTTGACATGCTTACGAAAATTCTTCATATGCTACTATTTATCATCTCAAAACCAGTAAATAGATCAGAAAAACAAACAAACAAACTGATTTTCCGGTGCACTACAGAGTTGCAACAAGTGTTATTGTTATACACATTCCTTAATTACTGGGAAAGGTAAAATCAAGAGAAAATTTTAAAATGTATTTTTCCAATCTTGCACCTGCCAGATAATATCCTACGGCATAATCCCACGTGCAGAATTAGATACAACTCATTGTGAATATGCATGGCAGAATCAATCTGAGATATGTAAAGGAAAATGAGAGAAGCATTGGTGCTGCCAGAAGTGTTTAACAATGGTTTTCTGTTTGAGAGACTTAGATGTACAGAAATCCCAAGTAATAATTAACTTAGACACATTCCTTCCTGCCTTGAACAAACAGAAACTGATACCCTACGGTAAGCAAGCTGGGGCTGACCCAAGAAGACAGGTTCCACCAGGAGATTTATATCCACCCCAACACATTTTGGCACAAAGTTGCCTCTGCAACCAGGAGAAACAGATTATGATCAAGGTTAAATAGCTCACAGATGGTTTCCCAATGACTGACAAGGCAGGTTTGTCCAAAATAAAGCTGGGGCCAGTCACTCTGTCTTTTTCAGTGGCTACTAGCTCCTTCCAGTGAGTGACATGCTGTGACACCTGAAATGTGTATCCAGAATCATGTCACTGAGGAGGCGAATGTCCAGTTCTTGTGTGCTGCAGGACCGTCACATAGGCTCACGCCTTGTTGACTGCTGTGCACGGGGCCCGAGCACAGACACGTTACATCAGCGATGACGAGCAGCATTCCTCTTTTGAAAATGGCTAATGAACAACCCAGTCAAATTGCAAACATTTCTTATAAATCGTAATGGGGCAAAGGTGATACACATAGAAATTATACTTTGGAGTTCCAGTAACCCAACAAGCCATAATGAAAGATAACCTGATCCAGACATAGCAATACCCTGAGCTTATTTATTTATGATTATACCTAATTTCTATCAAGGACTTCCAATGAGCCATATTCATCATTCTCATTCAGATGTCAGAATAATGACTACTGTGGAAGTTATATGGCATTAAAAAAATGCATTCTTAAACTCACGCGTACTCCGAGTGGTATAACTCAACACTGTCCATCTGTCTGCCAGGAAAAGGCATATTTCTATTTTGTAAACATGATGGGATTTGTAGCAACTAAGAAATCCAGACAAGTGATGTCCTCCCAGCTGGATGGGAAGTTCCAAAAGCATCATTAAGAAACAAAAGGGAAACCATATCAGACAAAGATGAACATGAGGAAAGGCAGTGATGAGTTGAAGAATTGCACTAATTAAAATATTTATAAGGGTTTGTGAAAAGGCCCACAGGCCAATTCACTTGCAACCAAAAACTGAGTAAGGTGAAGGAGAAGGTTCATTCACAAGTCAGTCTCAACTCCAGGGAAGGCAAATTTCAGGATAGACTTGTCAATGGAGATGCTTCCCATGCTGGAAGGCTGTGTAGGGTATTTTGGCAGACAGTTTGACAGGTCAATCTACTAACCAGAAAATACTTCAAAGTCAGACAGAAATCATCGTCAGCAAAATACATCTTAGGCAAGTATTTAACTTCTCTGTATCTGTCTTTCAATGGAGTGGCTAATTTCTCATGTCTTTCATTTTAATACCATTTTTTCTTCTTGTGCATTTTTTTTTTAGTATAAAGCCAATGTTTGAAAATGCCACCCCATTTTCATGAGGGAGGTGATCCTAAATATGGGTGGCAGGCTCACTGACCATTTCCAGAGCCATCTACAAGGTGACTGAGAGACCAACAAGCGCTCCTTCACCAGGTCCTACGGCTGCCCAGTGACCTAGTGGCACAGGGGACACATACTGAACACAAGCTGGTCTTCACTGGCCAGTGCTTCTTCTTCCACAGGGCTTTGTCATCAGTTCCTCAGTCAGAAAAGGTCCTCCAAATGTGTAGATGCACCATTATAACAAAACATGGCGGAGGATAAGATATTAATTTCTCACTTTATCTCCTTCATCTCTTTCCCATCCCACAGCAACTGAGAGACAGGGTCAGCATTTTCTCTCATGCATCTGTATGTGGCAGCACCTTCTGTGGAGGAAAGAGGGGACCTTTTTTGCATGTTTCTCCTCTCTAACACTCTAACCCTTCAGCAGAGCATTTTCATATTAGCTCAGTTGGGTTGGTTACTATTTTACATAACCACTCAAGTGCACACACGTTAGCTAGGCCATCTCCCACCAGCACTAAAAGCCCTCTGCTGCACACCTTCTTCTCCCACTCATTCCTGTGCTTGCCTGGGAAGCTGTTCAGGCAAAGCAGCAGCTGAAACATAATCTTTTTTTAATTACTAACAACTGTGTGTACCAGTAGAGATGTACTATTGTAAATTTACGTGAGCACTGACCTCAGTGCTCTTTAGCCTAAGTAGAGCTCACTTGCCAGGCCTTGTCTATACAAATACTGCTTTTTCCTTCTGCTAAACGTGAAAATGTTTTAGCTTTTTTTTTAACCTGGGATTCATGACTATACAAGGACTTACTTATCTTTGAACTGCCGCCTATCACTCTGTTAAACCACAAAGTATCTCCCTCTGCTTTCTGCTGGTAGGGCTGATTTTCAAAAGCAGTTAGCAATTTGAGGAGCTTTAATGTGGGATGCAGAAAAGAAGTCTCCTTTACAAAACATTTGCAGTGGTTCCTTCCAAAATCATTCCCACTGAAATAGCTGGCTGTGGGCACCTTAGATGTGAGAAGTTTGAAATTACAGACTTTGCTGAGTTCATGAACTTTCTGTCTTTATTATTGTGAGAAATTATTGTGAATTATTGTGGGGAAAAACTAGTCTGAGGCTGTAGGTCTCCCCTCAAACTTGTACCCATGCTTGATCTCAGCATCTTTTTTTTTCCCTATATATTCAGTTTATGTGCAACCTAGTTTTCTCCACTGAAGGTTGTGAATAACAGATGTAACCTCATCGTCCTTACTGACTTCACTGAGCTATAATTGAACACTGCTTTTGGTACACTCTCAGCAGTGTTGCTTGTATACTGCAAGTCATCTAAGTACTAATATTGAATTTCTTCCATCAAAAACTAGCCCCTAGGGGCATAAACAAACCAGAAATAATTAAATTCATCTAGTAAACCACAGGCTCATTTGAATAACATTGCCTTCTCTTAATGCTGTGTGTACATACAGTAAGCATAGATCATTACAGCCTGGCACCAGCTCGAACGCCTGTGAAGCCAAGATTCTTCGTTTTGGCTTCACAAATAACTAGCGCTTTGAATGGGAGAGAGAAGAAATCCAAGTTTCTTTAATTTTCCCCAAGTAGAAATGCTACTTACTCTGTTGCCAGGTTTTTCACACAGTGCTCTGCTTTCTGTTTGAACTCCTTTTGTACCGCACTAGTAATTTTTTATTGCTTCCATCTGTCAGTGAAGTGACAGTAGTCTTCTGTCAAACCAGTTATGCATCTGATTGAAATCCCTTCACATTTCACCTGCAGCTCATTAGTTTTCTTGTTTCTATGCTGTTCACAGGATGAACCAGTTCACAGTTCACGCCTTCCCTGGAATCACTCATATCTATTGCGTGCCTCAGAGGAACAAGCACTGACCAACAATCTATGGGATTCCACTTAATATTTCTATTCAGTATGACACAGCTTCTCATATGGATGCTTCCCATTCACTAAGTTGTTTATCTTCCTATTTAATTTGTTACACTGCATCTCTCCTAGCATGTACGGTAAGGTAGGCAGAAGCCTGCAATCAAGTGCCATTTATCAAGGGCCTTGCTGAAGGCAAGGTCTGTATATAAAACTCAGTGATGAATGCCTCCTCTTCTATCTTTCTTCAGCTCTTGACAGAGAAAAGTTTTTGCAGTAAAGATTTAAGGAAAAAGATCAATATGTGCTTGAATATTGTGAAGTGAGATGTTTTTATTTTTAAAATTTCTCTTCTTCAGCTGTGCTACTTTGTATTTTGCATACAAATAAAAACCATGAAGAGTTACGTATCACAAGTTATATATCAAAGATGACTATCAAATAATTCAAACAGAAGGCTCTGTAAGTCACTTCCAATAAGAACAACTTATTGGAAACTGGGTGAGATGAAGGAGAATAGTGCTTACTGAATCAAAGCAACGGGAGTCTTGCCTTCCAGTCACACCTCTGCACAAGTGCTTCAGTACATAGCTGGATAACTCCCAACTTCGGTGTGTTTCAGTTTGTTTCACCACAAAATGGAAACACATACTCGCCTGCCACATCTCACAAAGGTAAAATATATAAAGATTTATTTCAAGGGATTCCATCAAAACTCATCAAGTAAGTGGTCAGCACCATTATTTTTATCTTACTTAAAATTCTCCATACCAAGACAAGATAATGCAGCTTTTCACTTACATGTCATTCAGCTTATTTCACTTTTCCATTAGGTTATGTGTGCTTTGGACAGAATGTGAATGATGCCTCAATGATAAACTTATTTGTCTCACTGGGAGGTGGCGGGAGTGTTGCATACAACTACATGCCTCTTGTTCTAGTTGGGAGAAGTATTACAGGAAGAAGAATGACAGTTACCCTTTAGTCAAGATCTGAAAGCATTTTGAGTGACACTAGTGTCACATAAAAGCACAATTAAAGAATGTCATGGGCAATGATAAAGCCTTCCTAAGGACGTGCACATTCATCACCTCATCATGAACCAAAGAGCAATCGTTAAAGAAAGAGACACATTCTTATGCATAACATAATCTTAGTTTATGGTACATCATTTATATAGCTATTTATTTTTAACAGCTGGTGAGCAAATGACTTTACTATAATGCTGAATTTCTTTCACTTTCTGAATATATTTTTCCACAGAGGTCTGATCCAAAGTCAAACCAAAGTCAGTCTGCATCAGCTTACAAATGAGCATTCTGTTCCATGTTAATCCAACATCTGAATGACCATGGTCCTACTGATGCCAATGACAAATCTATGGTCCCATTTGGTTGTAAAGACAACCAATCAAAACTGCTAGATAGCTAGAAGTTTGACAGAAGCTTGAATCCCGGAGCTGAGAATATTTCAGAAGTTAGAGCTACATTCATATTTTTAAGAAAGTATCCACGTGCAATATGATGTCTCTAGTACGCAAAACACATCAGAGGAACATAAGCTACTTTTATGGTGTGAAATAAATGTGAGATGGAAGAATGAAAATGTTCTCAAATTTCATAATGACAATTTTACAAATCATACTGTGGAATCTTTTCTTGAGCTTTATTTGCTAAAGCAAACTATATAAATTACTGGTGTATTATTCCAATGAGACGGAATTGCTTAAAAAATTGTCAGAGAATTGCTTATAAAACTTTATGTCCACATCATCAGTGATCTTAAAACTTCACATTGTTAAACTGTATTAGAGACATTTTTCCAGATACTCCAATCTACCTCTCCTTAGCTTTCCAAAGAGGATATAGAAAGGAAGTGTACCCAAAAGTCAGCTCTGTATCTCCCCTGCACTGTCATGATCCAGGTTTCTCCCTGAGGCAGGGTGCTAATGCCGTGAGCCCTTGTCATGGCAGTGGCTGAAAAAGAGTGTGTCTGAACTCTCTTCCTCCTTGAACTGCTGCTTGTTGCAGAACTGCTGTGGCAGGAAAGTAGGGTCCAATATAGTATTTCTCTAAATTAACTTTTACATGCCTAACCACAGTTCCCTCTCCTTTGCAAGCCAGCACTTTGTTTCTCTGTATTCCTTATTTCTTATTAACATCAATTTTCTTTTGCTGGTATCCTCTCTGTATTTCTGGTGTCAATGTATCTGAGTTTTGTTTCTTTGCCTTCCTTAAGTAGCATATGTACCTGCTAGCCCCTCCAAGATTCAGTGTGAGAATGCAGGATCTCCTAATTTGTAATAATGAATGCATCCGTACTGTGCATATATGATAGTCATAGGTCTGTTGAGCTTACCTGCTGTTCAGCCAGCAAGTCTCTAAGCCTGACCTCCAGCATGGTCAGAGCCACATACTTCAGGATGCTGCATGCTTGAATGCCATAAGACGATTACCACGTTCCCCAGTGTCCAGACAGGATGTCTGCGGGCAATCTGCAATCTGCCAAGCTGATAAGATATGGACTGGAAGCAGAACATGCTATGTTGGCTGTTCTCCGTGAGATCATTCTTCCACAGAGAAGGACAATATTTCTTTCTCTACAAAAGATGCTATATGTCCTCTGTTCCTCGTCTTCAAATCTGTGGGCTGTTAAGAGGCCTTGTGAAGAGATATAAATCTTCCCCTAAGCATCAGTGCCAAGATCTGTTGTCATGCGAGGAACTCTCCTGCTTGCTTCATGCTCCTCAAGTAGTGTGGCAATTAGATGTGTCTGTGTCCAAGGGAAGTGCTAACACTCCACCTTATGCTCATCAAAGTTGATGACAAAAATCTTCTTAGGCATATTGAAATGCCAAGGTAGAAATGGTAAATTTTATGGGAAACATTCAAGGCTCCCTATCATTCCTACAGGAAAACCTTGCTACCCAAGATGGGATGAATGTGCAGAGACAACTAATTACTGGCAGTAACACCCTAAAAGACGGGCAGCCAGACAGGTAGGCAATAAACAGGCACTAGCTGTTGGACATCACTTTTCCCATTCCTTCTAGACTTTTAATTTCTGCTAGATAAGTAGAGAGCCATGCAACAGCTTCTGCGATACAAATGCTGCCTCCTCACAAGATCATCCTGGTGCCCAAGATGGCAATCTTCTATTAGAGCTCTTCCTTGAGACGTGTGCCAGCTCTCCCTCTCAGCCTCTAACACTTCTTCCCATCCCTCATGCTATTCAGCTAAAGACTACTGACATGCAGCAGTAACTAACGCCAAAATTCACAACAGCCAAAAAAAATTTCCTTTTAATAGCTTTAATAGCTTGCACTGCTTTGCTGGCTGTAAGTGGAGCTGATACGTGATAAGCTTGGTAAAATTTTCTACAGAAACCACCTTCTGACAAAAAACTGTATTTGTTGCTGAACAAAAATGGAGGGCCAAAAACGTTTGCTTTCGTTATCAACAAAAAAAGAGGGGGTGGGGGTGTCTTCTTTTTATTTAAAAACTACATACTAGAACTGAACATTATTGTTTTTAGGCTGAAAACCAAAATACTTTGGAGGAAGGCCAGAACATTTCAGCTGAGAACGAGCTAGTGCTTCATCACTGTGTTTAGCAGATATGACTGGATCCACACAGGGAGTGAATTTGTTCAGCAAAACTTGACATTTTTTCACAGTTGCATTTCAAGTAGAAAAGAAACCCTTTGAAAATGTAGTGGTAGATTAAAAGGAAATCATTCCTTGTTTGCAGAGGAAAGCCAGGTACGTACACACAGAATGGAACTGGTAATAAAGCTCTCGCGGGCTTCCCCTGCTCGTTCTCCTCCCTGCCTCACGCAGTCTGCCAGTCTCACCGCAGGAGAGAGCGGTCAGACCTGTTGGATAGTGGGCCTGGAAAAAGCTGTCGCTTCAAATCTTTTTAAAAACTGTGTTAGCTTTTATGAACTGCCCCCCCCACCTGACGGAGGAATACATTTGGTGAAGGCCCAAGACTCTGAAAAATATAGTGATTCCATGTGCTTGAGACACTCGGTTATTTAAAGGTTTACTGTATGTGGCAATCTATAAAGATCTCGAAAAGCTCTCCACTTAGCACGTCCTTCAAGACAGGCACCAGAGAAGTTTTAAAAAATTCAGGAGGTGCCTAAAATTACGATCATTCAGTGTAGCTTATATTGCTTTCCTCATTGCACAAATTGAAATAAAGACCGGTGTGTTTGTTTTTACCTCAGTCACAGATTTTCTTAAGCTGTGTGCATGCAAAATTCATTGGGGTTAATTTGCTGTATTTGTGCTGCCAGTCAGGGAGACTTTCCTACAAAATGCTCTGGCCACCTCCTGACTCCACATCTTGGAAAGTCCAAGCGCACCCAAGCCCTGTCTCTCTCTGTGCAAGGGAAATCTGGCCACATGGCCCAGAAACACGTGCTGCAGCCTGCTCACTGTTTGGCCGATGGAGGAATGGCACGGCACAGCATGGCATGGCACGGCATGGCATGCTGCATCAGGAAAGTCTAGCTGCAATCACTTCTGAGTGGTGCTACTCTAGGGAGATGCGTTGGCTGTCATTTATTTTACCTTACTGCTTGGGAAGAAAATCTTTTTTTTTCCTCTCTTCATCCTTTATTCCTCGCCTTTCCACATGGCAAGCAGTAATTTTTCTTTTAACCGTAGTTTCATTTTGCGACAGTGAGGAATGCCTGTTCCTGTGGGGCTGGAGTTGTGGACGTGGCTTGAGCTCTGCCACTGGTGAGGCAAAGCTGCTGCCACAGCTGGGTTGCCATTTGGCATTGCCAGTGTCAAAACACACAGGGTAGAAGTGAAACCACTTTGCTTGTTAGAGATTGATGTCCTCGCATGGCCCAGCACCCGGCAGCTGCCTGGCAACACCGTGTAGCTGTTGCAAGTGCTCCAGTTTAAGAATATTAATCTGGCTGTTTTACATGTGCTTATTTAGCAATTAGTAACACTGCTGTTACTGACAACTCTACATAAGAGTAAAAAGTTGGTAAAGGAACAGAAATTTTACCCTTTATCTAAAAAAGTGATTTTCGCCAGGGCAAAGGGGAGCTACTGGGTGTGTGCATGGGTTCGTTACAGTCAGCTCCTGAAACTCTCCGCTGCTACGCCTGCGGCATGAGTGGGATGTCAGGGGAGATCCTGAGCTCGCTCTGGGGTGTATAGTTCCTCAGGGACCACTGCCAGCTGCCATGTGCTGGAGTGCTGAGTGGGCCCCATCCTGGCCATTTTCAGAGCTCATTCGGG